>NC_133335.1:101451650-101759145 GCF_042186555.1 Aquarana catesbeiana | reverse complement strand
TAATCTTCCTAAATTGCCCATGTCCGTCCTTAAAGAATTAGAAGAAGACTTCTCGGTGGAGGAATTTCAAGCAGCATTAAAGTCTTCCCCCTCTGGTAAAGCCCCTGGACCTGACGGGTTCACTATTCTTTATTATAAAACATTCAGTGACATCTTACTTCCTCGCCTCTCTGCATATGCAAACTCTATCTCTCACTCCTCAGGTCTACGCCCGGAATCACTTTCAACTCATATCACTGTCATTCCCAAATCAGATAAGGACCCTACCCTTTGTAACAGTTATAGACCAATATCATTAATTAACGTTGACACTAAATTATTCGCCAAAGTTATGGCAAACCGCTTACTTCCCCTTATACCCAAATGGATCTCGGCAGACCAATCAGATTTCATACCCACTAGAGAAGCAAAAGATAATTCCCTTCGTGCAATCTCCTTAATTCAATATGTTCAGCGCTACTTCCAGCATACCCTACTTCTTTCTACTGATGCGGAAAAAGCTTTTGATAGGGTGGACTGGGAGTACCTTAAATTGACCTTACGCCACTTTGGCCTGGGACCTAAAATGTTCCACTGTATCTCATCCCTATATTCTGATCCCTCAGCACAAATTAGAATTAATGGGACGCTAAGTGACCCCTTTGTTCTACATAATGGAACCAGGCAAGGATGTCCCCTCTCCCCTCTCCTTTTTGCAATTACCTTAGAACCCTTCAAGGCTACAATTAGGAACAATGCTAATATCAAAGGCATACAAATAGGCAACAAATCCCATAAATACGCAGCTTATGCAGATGATGTTCTATTTTTCATTCAACAACCACGTATTTCGATCCCCAATTTGATGTCTGCATTTTCCTCGTTTCATTCAATTTCAAACTTCAAAATAAATAAATCTAAATCCGAAATTTTAAACATTAACATCCCTAAATCTGAGGCTCTCTCTCTTAAACCCCTCTTTCCATTTAAATGGGAACCAAAATGTATGAAATACTTAGGCATTTATCTTACTTCTAATCTCCACTCCCTTTTTCAATATAATTATATTCCCATGCTAAACAGGGTCAGAAATGACTTACGAAATTGGTCCAACTTGTCTCACACCTGGTTAGGGAAAGTAAATATAATTAAAATGAACATTTTACCTCGCATCCTCTTTCTCTTTCAAATGCTGCCATTGAGTGTTCCAGTGGGGTTTTTTACTATTTTACAATCTATGGTTTCCCGCTTCATCTGGAGGGACAGACATCCTAGAATATCCAGGGACTCATTGTTTCGTTCCAAATGCTCAGGTGGTCTGGCACTCCCCAATTTCAAAGCATATTACCAAGCGACTGTATTGGAAAGACTACCTGTGTGGACTGACAATCAAAAGGATAGGATCCTACAATTAGCCTACACCTCGTCCCTAGCCTCAAAAATGTCAGAGGTCAACTATAAATTGCTCACTAGGTGGCATTACACCCCAGTTAGACTGCACCAAATGTTCCCCGCCAGTTCCCCTTTGTGCTGGAGGAACTGTGGGAACAAAGCTACCCATGCACACATATGGTGGTTTTGTCCACCTATCCGTCCATATTGGGATGTCATTCGTGATCTGATTGTTCAGATTGCTGATGTTCACATACCAAACGACCCGTGGGCTATCTTTTTCATGTTACAAAAACTCCCATAAGGTCGTACAAACGCTCAATCATTCCTCATCTACTGAATACTGCCAAGGCCTTGATTCCCACTTTATGGGGTCAATCAGTAATTCCTTCTATAAAAAACTGGCTACAAATGGTTGACAACGTACACCTCATGGAGAGTATCACCCACAATATCAGAGGGACCTCTCAGAAACATTCTCTCATATGGGATTCTTGGAAAAAATTTCAGACTACTTCCTCATATAAAAATCTCATTACAGAAACCTCTTAAACTAATCAATCAGACTTAGCCACCTAGCATTGTCTTTAACTTCGCTAATGCAACCTTCTTTTCAATACATGGCCCTGCATGCCGGCAGCCTTCCACCTCCCTTCTCCTCCCTTTTCACCTTTCTCCCCTCACTTTTTTCTCTTATATTCCTTTTTATTTTTTCTCTCTTCTATTCTCTTTCTCTCTACATTCTTTACCCAATACTCTCTTTTAAGTGCCTATTTTCAATAAACCAAAGCATTATGTTTTTACTCAATTACGTTCGATTCACGGTACTCACATAGTTTATATCCTTTGCCTAATCGGATAGTGCGCTGATTTTATGTATCTTCCTAGAGGCAATTACAGAATTATTCTAACTGGTACGGTATGTGAGTACTGTTTTTCTTTCTTTGTGTTATTGTAAAAATGGAAATGTTCTCTATTTTGAGTT
Organism: Aquarana catesbeiana; assembly: GCF_042186555.1. NCBI lineage: Eukaryota > Metazoa > Chordata > Amphibia > Anura > Ranidae > Aquarana > Aquarana catesbeiana. The sequence goes on along the minus strand of NC_133335.1, from coordinate 101,756,789 downwards.
ATAATTGTATCTCTGTTATATTTTTCTTTAATAAAAATGTATTAAACAAAAAAAAAAATATCCACTATCCCTACCCAATATTGGAACAGCTTCGGGCATCTCCACATCATGTGAATAAGATCTCCTGTTTCCTGACACCTAGGACATTTATCATCTTGTCTCCAGCCAAACCTGAACAGTTTCCGAGGTGTATAATAAACTCTGTGTATCAGGAAAAGGTGAGATATTTTCTGTGACGGAGAGACCTACACCATTGGTCCCCGTTTCAATATCCTACCCCACTGTTCCGTGGTTATTTCCCCCACGTCTCTCTCCCATCCCGCTCTACTTTTGGAGGGCCCTGCCTCGCTTATAATTCTACCTCCCAATTGAGCATACATTTCAGATATCAACCCTTTAGATGTTCCTGGCTTAATTATTTTCTGAAGAATAGGGATCTTACTCCATTCTATTGCATGTATCCTAAACCGTACCTGTAAGGCGTCCCTGATCTGTAAATATTTGTAAAATGAATTGTTTAATATATTAAATTCTCTCCTTAGGTCAGTAAATTATTTCAGGTTACTGCCCTCATATAATTGGGTTAATCGATTAATGCCTTGTCCCTCCCACTCCCTGGTCCTCTCTATACCCAGTACCTCGTGTAGATACAGTATTTGTTGTTCCATAGAGGAGTGTATTCTGTAACTCCTTTGTACCCCATTAATGCCTTTGCTACCTGCCATACTTTGCTGACCAACTTTATTGTTGGCCATCTTTGGGGAAATGAATCTGCCTCTAGTGTCTCCACTAACATGCTATGTGGGGCCCCCATTAGCATCATTCTGTCACAGGAGTTCCCTCCATCTGGCATTCCGGACCCCACTAAATGTTACAATTGGGATGCTAAGAAATAACACCTAGGGTGAGGGACAGCCATTCCCCCCTTGTTAATCGGTAATTGCATTGTTTGCAGGTTAATCCTGGTTTGACCCTCTTTCCAAATTAATTCCCTAAAAAGAGATTCTATTTTTTTAATCCAATTTTGGCCTATCCAAACCAGGGAATAGTGTAGCAGATATAATAGCTGTGGTAACCAGATGATTTTTATTAGATAGCAACGCCTCGCTACTGACAGGGGAAGCCAGCCCCAAATGTCACTTTTACGCATAAATTTGATCAGTAATGGAACTAGGTTATTATTAATATATTGATTTATATCTCTCGTTATCCAAATGCCCAGATATTTCATCATCGCCCCCACTTTTGGTTGGGGAGTTCCCACCGGTATCTGATCACCAAGTGGGTCAACCAGTATTAAAGCCGACTTCTCCCAACTGATAACCAGACCTAAAAACCATCCGAACTCCCCAACCATATGTTTCACCGTAGTCAAAGATGTTTCAACATCCCAGAGGAAAAACAAGACTTCATTCGCTTACAACGCTATCTTGTCCTCCCCCGTCCTCCTCTGGAATCCCTTTATACCTGAGGCTGATCTAGTCATTATTGCCAATGGCTCCATCGCAAGGGCGAACAATAAAGGGGACAGAGGACACCCTTTTCTCTTCCCCCTCTCCAGCTGAAACATCTCCAACTACTCGTTATTAATTTTTATTTTCACTCTTGGTTCATTGTAAAGTGTTTTTACCCATCCAATAAAGGAGAGTCTAAACCTAAATCTCTCCAGGACCCACCATAAGTAATCCCACTCCAAGCTATCGAAAGCTTTGGTCACATCCAAGGACAATATAGCTCTAGATCCTTGGCTCTCTGTTGGAATCTGCATATTTAAATACACTCTTCTAATGTTAATGCTAGTTGGGGATAAATCCCGATTGATCTGGGTGTAAAAGTTTTTGAATGCAGCTGTTTAGTCTAATTGCTAGCACCTTAGCCAATATTTTGACGTCAGAGCATAATAATGATACCAGACGATAGGAAGATACATCCAACTGATCCTTCCCCTCTTTGTGTAGCACTATTATTGTAGCTTCTAACATTGAGGTAGGCAGTCTCCCCTCTACTGCTGCCCACCCCAATCTCTTCAGCAGTTCTGGGAGTAATACCCCTCCATATTATTTGTAAATTTCTATTGGGAGTCCATCCAGACCTGGTGACTTTTCACTGGCCGCCATCTCAGCTACCGCCTGCTGCAATTCTTCCAGAGTTATCGGCGCATCCATGTTGGCTCTATCCTTCTCTGAGAGGACTGACATTTCTATTCCCTGAAAGAAATTATCTATCTCTCCTCTCCCCACCCCTTTCTGTGATTTATACAGGGACTGTAATATTCTCCAAATGTATTTACGATTTCTGATGCTTCAGAAGAGATCTTGTCCTTCATTGTCCTAACTGCAGAAACAATAGAGGAGGGGGCATTGGTCTTAACTAAAAGGGATAACATATGACCTACACTTTCTCTCTCCCGAAAATTACACTGTCCCTGCAATATCTGCTTGTTCTCAGCCTTCCTAGTGACAGTCATCTTGTATGCTTGTTGTTTATCAAGCCATATCCTCTGTTTTTCTGAGGTTGGGTCTTCCTCATATTGTTTCTCTGCCTGTGTCACCTCTTTCCTGATATTCCTCTCCCATTCCCTTGATTTCCCCTTAATCCTTGCCACCTGTTGGATTAATAGGCCTCTGAGGTAGGCCTTCATGGAGTCCCACACCATCCCCCCCAGCTCTGTGTCAGTATTAATTTCCACAAGTTCTTTTAGTTTACACAGCACCTCTTCAGAATTCCCTATTAATTCCAGCCACCATGGGCTGATCTTCCACTCTCTCAAAGCAGTTTTACCCTCTGTATCTATCGTCAGCACCAGTGGGGAATGGTTCGAGACTCCCCTCGGACCATACTCTATACTTCTTACCAGCTGCAAAGCTTCCCTGCTTCCTAAAGCCATATCTATTCTGGAAAGTGTAAGATAGGAACTCGAAAAACATGAATATTGCAGCTCTTGTGGGTTTCACACTCTCCATTAATCACACAAATCCATCTCCTCCAAGAATCAAGATAGCCGACCCTCCACTTCTTTATCCGGCCATCTCCCAGGCGGAAATCTATCTAAGCTCTTATCCAAAATCTCATTGAAGTCCCCTACCACTATAATTGGGGTCCCTGCTTTATTCAATGCAAATTCCATCAACCTATGCAAAATCTCAAATTTAAAGGGGGGAGGGATATAAATGTTTGCTAGCACATATGATCTATTCTCTATTGAGCAATGCAAAAAAACATAGCAACCCTGTTTGTCTATACTGCTCTCCCTGCATGAGAACACCACTCTTTTCCCAACCATTATGCTCACCCCTCTCGAGTAGGAGTAAACCGAATGATATTGGGATTGAAACTTCCTATTGCTAAATTGTATCATAGTGTCTTTTGTCAAATGTGTCTCCTGCAGGCAGAGCAAACCAACCCCATGTTTCTCCAGCATAGAAAAAAATGTGGCTCTCTTAGTTGGGTCCCCCAACCCCTGGACATTCCAGGAACCTATGTTAAATATTTTAGACTGCATGGAAAAATACTATAAAAAAAAGGCACCCCAGTCACTAAACCTACTCTCCACTTTCTATCCATCATATTACCCCTTAATCGTATCTGCCCATCCAGTGCTCTCTCCCTCATCGCCTTCATATTCCCGCCTATATATGATCTTTGTGATATTGGGGTTTGTGGTATAAAGTTCTCTGGCCCTCCCCTCCCCCCCACCCCTCCCTCCCTCCCTCCCTATGCCTAACTAGGCTTGCCATAGGGGCTTCACACGTGACCTTTACCTGTTTCATATCCCTTACATATATTGCACCACTCATCCAAGTGCATCTCTCCCCCAATTTAAACATTAAACATTGTGCCTAAAGCAAAAAAAAATCAAAAATCAAAGTGTTTAAAAAAAAACTAGTGCTAGTGCTAGTGCTGTTTCATTTTCAAAACTTTACAGAAGGAAAAAAAAAGGGGAGGGATAAATAAATTCAAAATTAGCGCTTTCCTCGCAGTCCATAATCTATAGATCTTTCTTGTTGACTTCCAGCCATTGTGCCATGTCAGCAGGTGAATTAAAAAACAGAGTCCTTCCCAAAGCTGTCACCTGCAAGCAGGCTAGATACTTCAAAGCATATGTCACTTTATATTTCTGTAAGATGCTTAATCGGTATAAATTCAGCTCTGCGTTTCTGTAGATCTGGTGAAAAATCAGGGTACAGCGAGATCCTAACACCATTATACAAAATGTTTCCCATCTCTCTGGCTTTTTGCAACAGAATCACCTTATCATTATAATTGAGGAGTTTCAAAAGTAGTGGTCTAGGATAACTGCCTGTTGGCAGAGCCCTGAAAGGGACTCTGTGGGCTCTTTTTATCGCAAAAAGCAGAGTAAAAGCGGCTGGCCCAAAAATTTCCCTGAACCAATCCTCCAAAAATACAATAGGGTTAGAACCCTCCCTCTGTTCTGGGAGACCTATCACCCTCACGTTGTTCCTACGGAGCCTATTTTCTATTTCTTCTGCCTTTGCCGCTTGTATGCCCATTTGTTCCCTCATTGCTGTAATTTCTCGTTTTAGCGAATATAAATCACCTTCGACCACACTTAATCTCTCTTCTAAGGAAGTAGTCCTTTCCACAGTTTTTTGTAACTCATGACCCATCGAGAGCAGTTCCTCTTTGATTCCTTTCAATGGTCACCAAGACTACCTATTGAGCTTTTACAGGCATTAACAGCATACAGTACATCTCTCAATGTCGGCTCCTCCTCTTGTATGGAGCCAGCCTCAGAAGTTACCACAGACATTGCAGATACAGATACAGTTCCTGATGCTTCTCCCACTGGGCCTTTATTACTCACTGTTTTGGTACCAGATGGAATAGTTGGATTGGTTGGTGTTTGGCCATGGCTCTTTCTGTCTGAAGTAGATCTGCCTGGGCTTTTGCTTGCAATTGTGCCTGTTGGTTCCCCTTAGCTGGCGACTGTGATGTAGTGTGGGCAAAACGTTCCAGTTTGGCTGCTGCTGCCACCTGGTTCCCTTTATCTTTTACTGAGCGTGTTATTTGGACGCCATCCTGGGGCAACTGTTCCTCCCCTCCTCTCCTCCTCGACATTGTAGCTGGCTCCAGCACACTGCTTTAGGGGGGTTAGGATTTTCTACAGTGGTTCCCCTTTCCTCCCACAGGGTTCCAACAGACCCCCCATACTCCACTCCTGCTATGGCATGTCTCTCTCACCTCAGCAGCACACAGGCTTCACAAGTTTCATTCAGACACGTCCCTACATGAGATCCCTCGAGATCTCGTGGGATTATGCGTTGCCTTGTGTCTGATGCAGCCTTGGCTCCCCGCACTGACCAGGGGGGTGCAGGCTCAGGCTCCGGCACACGGTACCCCACCGCGAACCCCCCGAGAAAGAGGACCAAGCCTCCGGGCGGACCCCCGAGTGGACTCCCGGGCAAAAATATCTCCCTTAGTCAACACAGGCCAACTTTAAATTACTGGTAGACAGCCAAACCTTGTCTCCTGGTTAAAGATCCAGGTCCCCCCGCTGCCTTCGATCACAGATGGTCTTGTAATCTAGCTGTGCCTTGGCCATGGTATCCTTTAGGAGCTCCAAGTTGTTGTGTAGAAACTCCACTCTGTTCCAGACAGCCTGGACCTAAGAGGAAGCGGGTAGGACAGGGGAAAAAGAAGGGTGGTACCCCAGGTTGGCATAGAACGGTGATTGCCTAATGGTAAAATGTATTGCGTTGTTGTATGTGAATTCAGCGCAAGGAAGTAGGGACGCCCAATTGTCTTGGACAAAGGTGGAGAAGCAATGAAGGTACTGTTCAAGAGTTTGGTTCATGCGCTCCATTTGTCCATTGGTCTGAGGGTGGTAGGCCGAAGAGTAGTGGTTCTCGATGTCTCAAACAAGGCAGAGCTCATTCCAGAATTTAGAGGTGAATTGGACCCCACAATCTGATTCAATATTGCTGGGGACCCCATGGAGGCGTATGATCTCCTTGATAAAAGCTTGAGCTGTTTCTGGGGCGGAAGGAGTGCCAATCATAGGAATAAAATGAGCCATTTTTGTAAGGCTGTCCACAACAACAAATATGGATGTAAACCCATAAGAGGGTGGTAGCTCCACTATGTAATCCATGCTGATCTGTTCCTGGGGTCTGGAGGGAACAGGCAGGGGGCGTAGGAGACCCCATGATTTACTCTTTTCCGTTTTGCTGTGATTGCATACTGGGCAGGAATTTACGTAAGCGTGGCAGTCTGCCTTGAGGGTAGGCCACCAAAAGTTTTGCAAAAGCAGATCTGTGGTTTTGGTCACCCTGAAATGCCCTGTTAACTTGTTGCCATGGTAGAGTTTGAGCACAGGAACTCTCAGTTGAAAGGGCACAAATACAGCATGGTCATGGAAGAAAAGTCCGTCCTTTTCTTGCAGATGTTCTCCTGAGGGTAATTGGTCTAGAGAGGAGGCCAGTTTAATCCTGGACAAGAGGTCATCCGTAAGTAGAAAGAAATTATAGGCAGGGAGTATCGCGTCCATTGTTGGCGAGTTATCTGATGCGGTATACATGAGGGATAGAGCATCAGGTTTACAATTCTTGGATCCCGGACCGTACATAATATGCATATGAAATCGGGTGAAGAAGAGAGCCCATCTGGCTTGTCTAGGTCTGAGACGTTTAGCTGTACGGAGGTATTCCAAATTCCTATGATCAGTGTAGACAAGTATAGGGTGCAAGGCTCCTTCCAATAGATATCGCTATTCTTCCAGGGCCAGTTTAATAGCAACGAGTTCCTGGTCCCCTACATCATAGTTCCTTTTGGCTGGGAACAACTTCCTGGAAAAAAAGGCAACAGGATGCAAGATGGCTGTGGTTTCGTGGCGCTGAGAAAGGACTACCCCAACCGCAATCTCTGAAGTATTGACCTCCAAAACGTAAGGCAGGGCTGGGTTATGATGACGAAAGGACCGGGGCAGAGGTAAATTGCTTCTTGAGTTTGTCGAAAGTTGTTTGTGCTGAGGGGGACCACAGAAAATGGCTGTTTTGGTTGGCAAGTTGTATGATAGGTGAAATTATTGACGAGAAGCCTTTAATAAATCTTCTATAAAAATTGGCGAATCCCACAAACCTCTGGACGCTCTTAAGGTCCAAGGGTACTGGCCATTCAAGAACTGCAGTTACCTTCTGGGGGTCATGGAGATGCCAGAAGTCGAAATAATGAGGCCAAGGAATTGTATGGTATCTTTCTCAAACTCACATTTTTCAAGCTTGGCGTAGAGTTTATGAGCTCGGAGGCGAAAAAGGACTTTTCGCATGTGGATGTGATGTGCCTTGAGGGAAGGTGAAAAAACAAGGATGTCATCTAAGTACACTGTCATAAAGAGGTCATGAAAATCCCCAAAGATGTCGTTCACCAAGTGTTGGAAAGTTGCTGGGGCGTTACACAGCCCAAATGGCATGACCAAATACTCAAAATGGCCAAACCTAGTAAGAAAGGCCGTTTTACATTCATCGCCCTCTCTTATCCGCATTAAATTGTATGCCCCCGTAGCTCCAATTTTGAGAAAACCTTAGTGGTGCGGAACCTCTGAATGAGCTCAGGGACTAGAGGCAATGGGTATCGATTCTTGATTGTGATACTGTTTAGTTCTGTAGTCGATGCATGGTGTTAAAGAATGGTCCTTGTTTTCCACAAAGAAGAGTCCAGCGCCAGCAGGAGAGGACTTCTAATTCAGGCTCAGAGAGTGAGAAGATCCTCCCAAATGGTGTTGCAGAACCAGGAAGAAGCTCAATGGGGCAATCATACGGCCGGTGAGGTGGCAGGGATTCAGCCCCCGTCTTGTTGAATACGTCCAGGAAGTCTCTGTAAACCTGGGGGAGAAGAGTGTTGTCATCTGTGGAAAGGGGTTGAACCATCAAACAGGCTCGTTGTGGGAAACAGTGGTATAATCAATAGGGTGAGCCGAAAGACACAACTTCAGTGGACCAATCAATCTGTGGCTGGTGCTGTCGAAGCCATGGTAACCCCACAATAACTGGAAAAATGGGGGAAGAAATCACGTCTAGCCGAAAATATTCCTAATGGTCTGCTTCGGTGGTGGCCAATATGAGGGTGGTCTCATGGGTTATGGGACCAGAGGTTGGTGTGGAGCCATCTTCCAGATGAATGGTAAATGGCTGGGGCTTCTTGCATAGTGGGATTCCATACTTTTTGGAGAAGTGGATGTCAATAAAGCAGCTGCAAGCCCCAGAGTCAATAATGGCTTCTACTCGGATTATCCTTTCTGGTATCTGCAAAGAGAGGCAGAGAGTGAGATGTGAGGATTCAACAACGTACGGTGAAACAGATGGGGGTTCGATCCACTTACTTGGCCTAATAGGACATCCCTGAAGAAAGTGACCCGCTCCACCACAATACAGGCATAAATTGTTCAGGCGACAGCGTTGTCGCTCTTCAGGTGTGAGGGGTGTACAAACTAAGCCGAGCTGCATCAGTTCTGCGTCATGAATTGGGGTTGATGTGTGGGTCTCAGGGGTTCTCAGGTGTGGAGCCATGGATACTCGTGGGAGCATCCATTTGGGATGAGCCATACCGGATCGTTCCCTACGACGTTCTCTGAGTCTGCGATCAAGCTGGATAGCGTCATGAATTGGGGTTGATGCGTGGGTCTCAGGGGTTCTCAGGTGTGGAGCCATGGATACTCGTGGGAGCATCCATTTGGGATGGGCCATACCGGATCGTTCCCTACGACGTTCTCTGAGTCTGCGATCAAGCTGGATAGCCAACTTAATTGTAGGTTCCAAAGTATCAGGGAGCCCCACTCTTGCTAATTCGTCTTTGAGGGGCTCGGACAAGCCCAAGCGAAACTGATGGCGCAAGGCAGCGTCGTTCCATGCAGTGTCTGCAGCCCACATGTGGAATTCCATTACGTAGTCCTCAACAGTTGTGTCCTCTGTTGTAGAGAGGTCAGCACTGTTTTATCCGTGGTGGTTCGTTGTGGGTCAGGATTGCCATGGCATTGAAGAAAGAAAACAGTGAGTGCAGTATAGGACTCCCCCTTTCCAATAGCTGATGAGCCCATGCTTGAGGCTACGAACCCGACCTGTGTATCCTCTGAAGAGAAGCTCCTAGGCTGTAAGGTAAAGTATAGCCGTCAGGCATTCCTGAAAGCCCGGAACTTGTGGCGAACCCCTGAAAAGTGTAGGAACCCGTGGTTCAGGAGCTGGAGTAGAGATGGGCTGCTCCATAGCCATAATAGGTGGTTCCGCAGGGCTCAGAACTGAGGGATTGGCCATTTCAGTCAGCCAAGCTTCTAGTTGAAAGTACCCCTCTTGTATGGATGTCAGGGCCTGAGACACAGAGGCCACTTGTTGGCACAGGGCCTCGAAGGCGGAAGCACTCCCCTCAGTCTCAGGCATGGCTGGATTATTCTGTCACCAGGGCCACGTACCTCATGTGAGACCGAAGTAGTGGGGAGGCCTCCCTTGCACCTCGGGTCCTTAAAGCCTCTGGAGATGGAGACAGAGACTTGGTGGGAACACCGAGTGGTAGTGGTGCCAAGGGTGCAGAGCACTGTGCAAGCCTTAGCCCGGGATCCGAGCCGAGGTCAAGTCCAGTTGGGCAACGGAGAATAAAAGGGTTAATCAGAAGAAGAATGGTCGAGATCCAAGCCGGGGTCGGTTCCAATCTGGCAGTACAAAAGGTGCAAAGAAGTAGAATGGTTAAGGTACAAATCCGAGATCAATGGCAAGCAGCAATCAAGAGTAGTCAAACAGGTTTCCAGGTCACAACTGGTTCAAACAGATCACACACTAGCACAGAAACAAGGGGGGACTGAAGATAATCCAGCGATTTGGCAGTGTCTGGGCTGGGCTTATATAGGGAAGTTTGAGGTCACTTCCTGTGTGCCTCCTGGGCATTTTCCCGCCTTTTTCCATCAGGTTGATGTCACTTCCTGTGCGCCACCTGGGTTTTTTCCCACCTTTTTCTATCAGGTTGAGGTCACTTCCTGTGCGTGTCCTGGGCATTTTTCTGCCCTTTTCCATCAAGTCTTCTGATGTGGGTTGAGGAAGGTGTGGGTTGGCGCACTGAGGCGTCTTTGGCGCATGCTCAGTTGGCACGGATTTCCTCTTGTGGCAACGCGCCATTGGTGCATGTGTAGTAAGCTGTGGACTCTTACATTCTCCTTTTCAAATTTGCGTCATCTACTACAGGAGTATGAGTGGGCTCTGTGCCAGTCTGCACCTGCCCTTCACAGTGCTGCAATGGTTACATACCAAGGCTGGTGGAGAGGTACATTATGGATATACTCACCAATTATATGTCACTTTATAGAGTGAACCAAATAGCCCCAAAGTGTCCAAGAAAAGAGAAGTTGATGTAGAGATAAGGCAATTTAACGAGAGATGGGAAAGTGAACACATGTTTGTGACACCAAGAAAAGCAACAAAAGGTTCAAGAATTAAAAGGCAGCCTGCATTCTCAACAGAATATTTTTGCAAAAATTACAGCAAAAAATGATGCAGCAGTGAAAGCCAGCTTTTTTGCTGAAGAAATTGACTGCTTCAAAGTGTTATTCAGAAGGTGCATTTGTGTTAGGAACTATAAACCAAACTTAGACAGGAAGTGCAGTTAAAATCATACCTTTAATAAAATGGCAAAATTAACACAGTACAGGAACGTAATCAAAAACAGAAGCCAAGGTTTGGATGCCAAAGCGGTTAATCAGGTGAATCGGGTCAGCAAACCAGAAGTCAGCGTAGTGAGGAGCAAAAATTAGGAACAGGAATCAAAGGGAAGTCAGCCAGGCCAAGTCATACACAGGAGCACAGGAAGGAGTGCACTAAGACAGGGATATGCAATTAGCGGACCTCCAGCTGTTGCAGAACTACAATTCCCATGAGGCATAGCAAGAGTCTGACAGCCACAAGCATGACACCCAGAGGCAGAAGCATGATGGGACTTGTAGATTTGCAACAGCTGGAGGTCCGCTAATTGCATATCCCTGCACTAAGAGATCATAACAAGGGCAAGGAGGAAATGAGCTAAGCTTTTTAAATAGCAAAAAGGGGCTGGCTTTAGGCTGGACTAAAGAGACAGGTAATGGTAAACAGGTGAGTCACTGTGGTAACAATGAGTGGCTGATAATTAACCAAAAGCAGAGCAGCTTCTGAGCACTGAAAGAAAAAACTGCTTGTTAAGTAGCAGGAGCCAGCCCAGACAATTTGTAAAGCAGTGTATGCTGAAGGTATGTGAACAGGTGTGCCCTAAACAGACAAGCTTTTAACAATGTCAGCTTATCAATAAACACCATTGCAGACCGAGTCAGGGAACTAGCAGCTACTGTAATCTGACAACACAGCTGGCCGAATAAGCACACAGTTATCTGGCATTTTCGTTAACTGTTGGTGAAAGCACTGACGATACCGATACAGCTCATCAAGCCATTTTTGTAAAATAAAAAATGGTTCGCACCAGAACCTGCGAACGGACCGAAACTTCGCACGAACGTTAGAACCCTATTGAAGTCTATGGGACTCGAACGTTCAAAATCAAAAGTGCTAAATTTAAAGGTTAATTTGCCTGGTATTGTCCTAAAAATGGTTTGGGGACCCGGGTCCTGCCCCAGGGGACATGTATCAATGCAAAAAAAGTTTTAAAAATGGCCGTTTTTTCGGGAGCAGTGATTTTAATGATGCTTAAAGTGAAAAAAAAGGGAAATATTCCTTTAAATATCGTACCTGGGGGGTGTCTATAGTATGGGAATGATAGATAGTTAATCCCGCGCTATCATGTGTGGGTGTCTGCAAGTATGGAAAAGCTGCTTGCACCGAATAGGGTCCCACTCGACCCTATACTGACAGGGAACTAAATGAAAGGTATGGTGCTGCGCTAATCTAATAATAGACTGACACTGCTGCTAAAGGTAGCAGTATGCATAACAATCCCTAATGGGAAACTGCATAAACTGGTTGTGTATCACAATGTCAGACTGTGGAGCATAAATAGGGTGCCAAGTGCATAAATAATAAAATAATAAAGTTGACTTGCTAGTACATAACAGAAAATGGTGTATGTAGTGTTCAAAAAAATGACAAAGTGCCAAACAATTCAGTGCAAAATAATACAATACTAGGAGTGTAATGCCCTTCGAGGGACATAATGTAAACTTATATACCCATAGATTTAAAACATTGGTACATTATTAAATGGTAGTACATTAATAAATAAATAATAGTGCACATAAATTCAACTGGTGAAGAAAGTGCAATGCAATACAGTGCAAAGTAATGAGATAGTGTGTGTCATGCACACATAGGGGCACACTGTAATCCCAGCATGTCCAATGTGAAAATACGCACAGTGACAAATCTTCCAATGAAAAAATGCCAAATAGATTGTATATACATAAGTAGATAAACAAAAAGTGCCTAGTGGTATAAAACAGGTGACAGAGGTATTAGTCCATAGTGTGCTAATAGAACATCCAGTGACTTCACACCAAGCAAGATGATTCTCCACAGAACATATAATAGGGTAGGTGTATGCCTTAAGGTGTGTAAACCAGGGAAACAACACAGTGACTCCTCTTGATGACAAGAATCCTGCACTAATAAGTAGTGGCACCTTACCTCATATTACTGAGGTAACAGCTAAGCAGCAAGGCTGATACTGGCTCCTTCTCATAAACCTGGACCTGACTCTTGTTCTCCAAACATCTAAGTCCCTCCAGGGGTGCAGTAACCATAAATGAAAAAGAAGGGGATGCCACATAGTGTAGTATTTAAAATAGCAAAAGCCGAAGTTTATTTAGACAAGGGTATTCACATAAAACACAGTAAATCTCACATATCACCAATGAGCAGCGGGCTCGTACGCGTCCGTCAATGGGATGTGCGGGAGGGACAGGACAGGCAGGGATTCAGGGATATGTCAGGGATTCTAGCCATATGCTAGAGATCCTATCCAACTACGAATGGTAGCCCAGGTACAGATGGCTCTCTTTGGATGTGGCTTCCTTTTACACGTCCATCGACCATAAATATGGTCCAAGGGCAGCAAACTATTACCTTTCCAAAGATGGGGCGCTTAATTCTGTGCAGGCCAAATTCGTGCTGGATTGTTTAGAATTTTCCCTCACGCATAATCACTTTTCCTTTCTGGGTGAGCATTACTTGCAAACCAAGGGTACGGCTATGGGGGCCAGGTTCGGCCCAAATTATGCTAACATCTTTATGGGGTATTGGGAGGAATTGTTCATCTGGAACAATAACCCATTTGGGGCGAACCTGGTCCTCTTTGCCAGATACATTGATGACATTCTCATCATTTGGGATGGGACAGATCAGGAATTACAACTATTCCTTGAGTATTGTACTGACAACCCCTTTGGTATCAAGTTCACCCATGTTATCAATAAAGATTGCTTGGTATTTTTGGACCTTGAACTTAGGAGTGATCCAGCTGGTAACATCCTCTCCAAGACACATTTTAAACCCAGTGGTGGTAACTCCTTTTTGCATGCTGACAGCAATCACCATCCTAGATGGATTAGGAACGTCCCTTATGAACAGTTCTGCCGTCTAAAGCGCACATGCACTAAGAAGAGTGACTATTTGGAGCAGAGTAATATCCTCAGGAATAAATTCCTGGACAAGGGAAATGATCCTGCTTTAAAAGAGTCTGCCTTCAACAAATATGCCAATCTGTACGATGAGCCTTTCGTACATGATTCACAATATATTTCCACTACCAATCCTGACACTATACAAACTCGTTTTTCTACACAATACACAAATAAAGCGTTTGTTATACAGAGCATTTTAAAGAAGAACTGGGGCATCCTCAAGCACGATCCAGTGCTGAGTACCTTTCGGATGGTCCTAACATAGTGTATAGGAAACCTCGAGACCTAAGAAGCTTGGTAGCTCCTAGCATGGTGAAGAGAGACTCCAATAAGCCCACTAATGTGTGGTCTACTATCTTCGACCAGAAAGGTAGCTACAAATGCAGTGTCAGGAATTGTGGTACATGGCAGTACACGTGGCACGGAAAAAAGACAGTAACTGGTAGTGACAGCAGGGTCGACCACTTGAAGCAGTTCATCAACTGTGGTACGGATCACGTGGTCTATGGCATCATTTACCCATCCAGGCGTTTATATGTGGGGCGCACCTCTCGTCCCATGAGAGTGCGTATCGGTGAGCATAAATGTGATATCACCAACACTAGAGTGAAATACCCGGTTCCTCGACACTTTCAGGAAGCCCACCATGGAGATCCATCTGGTTTGCGAGTGTTTGGGATTCAGTCTATTGGAGGAGGTCTAGATAGAGGTAGAAGGCACCAGAGGCTTTGCAAACACGAGGCCTACTGGATCTTCACCCTCGGCAGCTTGACACCCAAGGGGCTAAATGAGGATTCAGAGGTCCATAAAATCATCCAACTACATAGAACACCTTTGCGGTCACCTCCCATCCCCTTCTCTCTTTCACCCCCCCTCCCCTAGTGTTGATTTTTCACCCCTGGCTCTGGTTATTGTGCTGATGTCTGTATGTATGTAAAATAGGCGTTAAGTCCCCTTATGATGAGGGTAGGCTGAACCATTCTACCAGGTTTCTATGACTTTTGGTATTATTATTATTACTATTGCTGTTGTTGTCATTCTATTTTTGAAGTTTTTCTATTTTATGAAACTCATTTGATTATCATTTGATATCTGTTAGTTTACAATAATATGCTGCCTGCAATAACTATAGAGAGAGATACACCTATGTAGGTATTTTCTATATATGAGTGTAGTGTATTGTTCTACTAATTAATTTATTGCACACCTCTCTTATTTTTACTTTTATTTTTATTTCTATTTATACATGATGTACTTATTTTTAAACACAATGTACTTATGTGCTTTTTATATTAACTAATGGTACTGCATGATGTTATTGTTTAGTGCAGCATATGTTTACCTCCTTCAGCATTATCCCCTGTTTTGTTATTCTAATGCGAGAAAATATTTTTTTATGTAGTTCTGATGCGCAGTTTTATTTGGAAACCCCCCCCCCCACATGCTTCTCCTCAGTTGGACCCAATCGCCCAAATGTGACTAGCTACTATACAGGACTTGGTGGAATACTAATACATTTTTGTATCATTAGTATTTACTTTCATTTTCATTTTTTTTTATAGTTGTTGTTACTGCCAGAGTAGCAAATGTGTATTCCTGCTGGGTGTCGTTTATTCAATTGCTGCTGTTTATTTGCCTATTAGTGGTTTCCCTCCTCTTCGTTTATTCTTCCTCCAGCAACATGGCGCCGTCTCCGTTTACGTCATTTACGTCACTCAAGAGCGACGCACGTCACAGAGGAGGTCTTGCCAGGCCCGCCCCTTCCCTAGCTTGGAACGCAGATACGCTTGGCGTGCGCTCCAAGTTTTAACAACACTGAGATAATTCGTTTGCACTATGGAGAACGATGTGCATGCGGCGGCGCGGCTCCTTGCAATTGACAGGGGCTATTAGCAACTTCATCGAGACCAGCATTTATCCTGCTGTTGTCTGCTAGGATTCCCCATCCTTGAGGGCAGCAAGGCCTGTGTTCCAATACCGCTTGGTCAGCCACCCACTTGTGCGCAGGAGCTTTTTTCTTCGTTATCAGTCTTTTTGGAAGGGTTATCACCCCTGTAACATTTGTTTTGCTGTCTGAGACACGTTTTTCCCATATTAACTCTTACAAGAGAGAATTTCCCTTCCTAGGGGTAGATTTCATCTCACTTCCTGTTGTCTCCTTCCGTTTTCAAGTAGGAGTCGTTTGTAAGTTGGATGTTTGAAAGTAGGGGCCTGCCCTATATACTCTGCAGAAATTGCGGCCTTAGGTGTTGGTGTTGCCACAACACTGTAAGCTCTCACAGTTACCCTTGGTGTGCGCAGGAACAGGCTCTGCTGTGAAATATTAGATCAAGAATTGTAATTACATGCCCCTGTTGAACAGGGTCAGAAAAATTGGCCTTTGGTTGCGGTGGTGGTGGTGGTGGTGCTGGTGCCACAACACTGTAAGTCCTCATAGTTACTCTTGGTGGGCGCAGAAACTGGCCCTGCTGTGAAATATTAGATCAAGAATTGTAATTACATGCCCCTGTTGAACAGGGTCAGAAAAATTGGGCCTTTGGTGGTGGTGGTGCCACAACACTGTAAGTCCTCGCAGTTACTCTTGGTGGATGCAGAAACGAGCCCTGCTGTGAAATATTAGATCAAGAATTGTAATTACATGCACCTGTTGAACAGGGTCAGAAAAATTGGGCCTTTGGTGGTCGTGGTGGTGGTGCTGGTGCCACAACACTGTAAGTCCTCACAGTTACTCTTGGTGGGCGCAGATACGGGCCCTGCTGTGAAATATTAGATCAAGAATTGTAATTACATGCACCTGTTGAACAGGGGCAGAAAAATTGGGCCTTTGGTGGTGGTGGTGGTGGTGTTGCCACAACACTGTAAGTCCTCACAGTTACTCTTGGTGGGAGCTGGAACGGGCCCTGCTGTGAAATATTAGATCAAGAATTGTAATGACATGCACCTGTTGAACAGGGGCAAAAAAATTGGGCCTTAGCCACCGGTGCCACAACACTGCAACCCCTCACACATACTCTAGTTGGAGCGCAGGAATGAGCCCTCCTGCAAAATATTGCATTAAAAATTGTAATTACATGCCCCTGTGAAACAGGGGCTGAAAAACTGGGCCTTAGGCACTGGTGCTGGTGCCACAACACTGCAACCCTTTACAGATACTCTAGTTGGAGCGCAGGAATGAGCCTTGCTGCAAAGTATTGCATCAAAAATTGTAATTACACGCCCCTGTTAAACAGGGGCTGAAAAATTGGGCCTTAGGCACTGGTGCTGGTGCCACAACACTGCAACCCCTCACAAATAGTCTAGTTGAGCGCAGCAACGAACCCTCCTTGCAAAATATTGCATCAAAAATTGTAATTACACACCCCTGTTAAACAGGGGCTGAAAAATTGGGCCTTAGCCACTGGTGGCGGTGCCCAGAACCAAAAATATTCTTACAAGCTATCAGCATGATCATTGAGGAGGAAGAGGATAGTCACTCAGCATAACAGGATAGTCACTCAGCATCAGCATAGGCAGTCTTGAAGGGATCTGACATTTCAAGAATTATTCCGTTACATCAGCATCAGGTGCTTGGTAGCTGGTGGTGATCCAAGACTGATTCATTTTTATGAAGGTCAGTCGATCGACTGAGTCGGTGGAAAGGCGTACCCTGTGATCGGTTACAAAGCCTCCAGCAGCACTGAATGTGCATTCCGAAAGAAGGCTGGATGCAGGACAGGCCAGTAGCTCAATTGTATACTGTGCAAGCTCTGGCCAGTGATCCATCCTCAAGACCCAGTAACCCAGAGGAATTTCGGTGGGAAAGGTGTCCAAGTCAGATCTTGCTCCTAGGTATTCCTGCACCATGTAAAACAGACGCTGGCGATGGTTGCTGGAACCGATCATACCTTGGGGCTGCGGACTAAAAAATTGTCTGAACGCATCGGTCAGACGGCCACCTTCTCCACCACCCCTTCTTTGACTGACTGAAGCCTCAGCAACACGTTGTCCAGGAACAGGAGTTTGTAACCTCCCAGTCTCTGGGAACGCATTGCACAGACCTTTCTGCAAGGCCTCCCAAAGATGTTTCATCCTCTGCTCCCTCTGTGACGACAAGATAAGGTCTACAACCTTACCCTTGTAACGTGGATCAAGGAGGATTGCCAGCCAGTATTGATCCCTCTCCTTGATACCACGAATACGAGGATCCTTCCGCAGGCTTTGCAGGATCAGGGAGGCCATGCAGCGTAGGTTTGCTGAGGCATTCGGTCCGGAGTCCTCTGGGTCACTAAGGACGACATGATCCGCAGCCACCTCCTCCCAGCCACGTACAAGTCCATGGGTTTCTTGGGACTGTAAATGATCCCTTAAAGACTGCTGCTGATGCTGAGTGCCAGGCTCCACCTCCATGCTGACACAATCCTCCTCTTCTTCCTCTTCCTTGTCCTCTTCCTGTGTGATTGGCGGGCACGCAGGAACACTGTCTGGATAAAGGGGGCCTTGAGAGCTAAGGAAGTCCTCCTCTTCCTGCCTCTGTTCTGCTTCAAGTGCCCTGTCCATTATTCCATGCAGCGTGTGCTCCAACAGGTGGACAAGGGGGACAGTGTCACTGATGCATGCACTGTCGTTGCTCACCATCCTCGTGGCCTCCTCAAATGGTGACAGGACAGTGCATGCATCCCTGATCATGGCCCACTGGCGTGGGGAAAAAAAAACAAGCTCCCCTGACCCTGTCTTGGTGCCATAGTCGCACAGGTACTCATTGATGGCCCTCTGCTGCGTGTGCAGCCGCTGCAGCATGGCCAACATTGAGTTCCACCTGGTGGGCATGTCACAGATTACGCGGTTCTTGGGCAGGTTAAATTCCTTTTGGAGGTCAGCCAGCCGAGCACTGGCATTATATGACCTGCGGAAATGCACACAGACTTTCCTGGCCTGCCTCAGGACATCCTGTAAGCCCGGGTACCTGCCCAAGAACTGCTGCACCACCAAGTTAAGGACGTGAGCCAAACAGGGCACATGGGTCAGTTGTCCCTGTCGGAGGGCGGAGAGGAGGTTGGTGCCATTGTCGCAAACCACCATACCTGCCTTAAGCTGGCATGGCGTCAACCACCTCTGAACCTGCCACAACACTGCAACCCCTCACACATACTCTAGTTGGAGCGCAGGAATGAGCCCTCCTGCAAAATATTGCATTTAAAATTGTAATTACACGCCCCTGTGAAACAGGGGCTGAAAAACTGGGCCTTAGGCACTGGTGCTGGTGCCACAACACTGCAACCCTTTACAGATACTCTAGTTGGAGCGCAGGAATGAGCCTTGCTGCAAAGTATTGCATCAAAAATTGTAATTACACGCCCCTGTTAAACAGGGGCTGAAAAATTGGGCCTTAGGCACTGGTGCTGGTGCCACAACACTGCAACCCCTCACAAATACTCTAGTTGAGCGCAGCAACGAACCCTCCTTGCAAAATATTGCATCAAAAATTGTAATTACACACCCCTGTTAAACAGGGGCTGAAAAATTGGGCCTTAGCCACTGGTGGCGGTGCCCAGAACCAAAAATATTCTTACAAGCTATCAGCATGATCATTGAGGAGGAAGAGGATAGTCACTCAGCATAACAGGATAGTCACTCAGCATCAGCATAGGCAGTCTTGAAGGGATCTGACATTTCAAGAATTATTCCGTTACATCAGCATCAGGTGCTTGGTAGCTGGTGGTGATCCAAGACTGATTCATTTTTATGAAGGTCAGTCGATCGACTGAGTCGGTGGAAAGGCGTACCCTGTGATCGGTTACAAAGCCTCCAGCAGCACTGAATGTGCATTCCGAAAGAAGGCTGGATGCAGGACAGGCCAGTAGCTCAATTGTATACTGTGCAAGCTCTGGCCAGTGATCCATCCTCAAGACCCAGTAACCCAGAGGAATTTCGGTGGGAAAGGTGTCCAAGTCAGATCTTGCTCCTAGGTATTCCTGCACCATGTAAAACAGATGCTGGCGATGGTTGCTGGAACCGATCATACCTTGGGGCTGCGGACTAAAAAATTGTCTGAACGCATCGGTCAGACGGCCACCTTCTCCACCACCCCTTCTTTGACTGACTGAAGCCTCAGCAACACGTTGTCCAGGAACAGGAGTTTGTAACCTCCCAGTCTCTGGGAACGCATTGCACAGACCTTTCTGCAAGGCCTCCCAAAGATGTTTCATCCTCTGCTCCCTCTGTGACGACAAGATAAGGTCTACAACCTTACCCTTGTAACGTGGATCAAGGAGGATTGCCAGCCAGTATTGATCCCTCTCCTTGACACCACGAATACGAGGATCCTTCCGCAGGCTTTGCAGGATCAGGGAGGCCATGCAGCGTAGGTTTGCTGAGGCATTCGGTCCGGAGTCCTCTGGGTCACTAAGGACGACATGATCCGCAGCCACCTCCTCCCAGCCACGTACAAGTCCATGGGTTTCTTGGGACTGTAAATGATCCCTTAAAGACTGCTGCTGATGCTGAGTGCCAGGCTCCACCTCCATGCTGACACAATCCTCCTCTTCTTCCTCCTCCTTGTCCTCTTCCTGTGTGATTGGCGGGCACGTAGGAACACTGTCTGGATAAAGGGGGCCTTGAGAGCTAAGGAAGTCCTCCTCTTCCTGCCTCTGTTCTGCTTCAAGTGCCCTGTCCATTATTCCATGCAGCGTGTGCTCCAACAGGTGGACAAGGGGGACAGTGTCACTGATGCATGCACTGTCGTTGCTCACCATCCTCGTGGCCTTCTCAAATGGTGACAGGACAGTGCATGCATCCCTGATCATGGCCCACTGGCGTGGGGAAAAAAAAACAAGCTCCCCTGACCCTGTCTTGGTGCCATAGTCGCACAGGTACTCATTGATGGCCCTCTGCTGCGTGTGCAGCCGCTGCAGCATGGCCAACATTGAGTTCCACCTGGTGGGCATGTCACAGATTACGCGGTTCTTGGGCAGGTTAAATTCCTTTTGGAGGTCAGCCAGCCGAGCACTGGCATTATATGACCTGCGGAAATGCACACAGACTTTCCTGGCCTGCCTCAGGACATCCTGTAAGCCCGGGTACCTGCCCAAGAACTGCTGCACCACCAAGTTAAGGACGTGAGCCAAACAGGGCACATGGGTCAGTTGTCCCTGTCGGAGGGCAGAGAGGAGGTTGGTGCCATTGTCGCAAACCACCATACCTGCCTTAAGCTGGCATGGCGTCAACCACCTCTGAACCTGCCCCTGTAGAGCTGACAGAATCTCTGCCCCAGTGTGGGTCCTGTCCCCCAAGCACACCAGCTCAAGCACCGCATGGCATCCTTTGGCCTGTGTGCTTGCGTAGCCCCCTGAACGCCTATGGAGCACCGCTGGTTCTGAAGACAAATCAGCACAGGAAGAGGCCATGAAGGAAGAAGAAGAGAAGGAGGTGGAGGAGAGAGGTGTGGCAGAATCACCACTAGTAGTATTTTGGAGGCGTGTTGGCGGAACAACCTCCAACACTACTGCACCCTGTCCTGCATCCTTCCTAGCTGCCAGAAGAGTCACCCAGTGCGCAGTGAAAGATAGGTAACGTCCCTGTCCATGCCTTATGGACCATGAGTCAGCAGTAATATGCACCTTACCGCTGACCGCCCTGTCCAGCGAGGCCAAGACATTGCCTTCCACATTCCGGTAGAGAACCGGAATCGCCTTCCGTGAGAAAAAGTGGCGTTTGGGAACCTGCCACTGAGGAACCGCACATTCTACAAACTCATGAAAGGGGGCAGAGTCTACCAACTGAAAAGGCAGCAATTGCAGTGCTAGCAATTTAGCCAAGCTAGCATTCAACCGATGGGCATGTGGATGGCTGGGAGCGAACTTCTTTCAGGGGTGCAGCAGCTGGGGCAGGGAAATTTGCCTGGTACAATCTGACGTCGGTGTACCAATAGCAGATTGCCCCCAAGTACTTGGCTGTGACACACCTAATTCTACACCTTCATTCCTCTCAGTGCAGGTCTCAGAGAGGACTGAAGGTATTGTGGGGTTGAAGATCCCAGCTGATGAGAAGCAAGGAGAGGTCCTCTTTGTTCTTTGGTATGGATCTTTTAGGTACGCTTGCCAACGAACTGCATGGCAGGTCAACATATGTCTCGTCAAGCATGTGGTGCCCAAGCGGGAGATGTTTTGGCCATGCGAAATACGCTTAAGACATATGTTGCAAATAGCAGTGGTGAGATCTGATGCACTCGTCTCAAAAAAGGCCCGCACCAGAGAACTTTTGGAATAACGTGCAGAGACAGCAGCGCCCTGCACATGCGGAGCTCTGCGGTGTGATGCAGTAGGTGTTCTGCCCTTAAGCTGGCCCCTGGAGGGCATCCTGCCTCATTGGTGATGTGCCTCCTCCTCCTCCTCTCTCCTATCTGGCACCCATGTGGAGTCAGTGACCTCATCATCCCCTCCCTCCTCATCACTGGAGCAAAGCTGGCAGTATGCTGCAGCTGGGGGAACATGACTGCCAGATTGCTGTCCTTCTTGGGCACCCTCTCTCTCTGAGCTCACGTTACTGCCTTCCTCTAGCTGGGTACCATCATCGGAGCCTTCAAAACGCTTGGCATCCTCCTGGAGCATGTACCCAACACTGTGGTCAAACAGTTCGGGGGACTCAGGAGGACATGGTGGGTCTAGGGAAGGAGTGACTGATGCCATTGAGCCGAGGAAAGAGGCCGCGTTGGCAGCTGCTTTGCCAGACAAAGTACCTGAGCCTGGGGAGAGAGGATGAGAAGGATGAGGATGGCTTGGTCATCCACTCTACCAAGTCTTCTGCATGTTGCTCCCAAAAAAAGGCCAAGCGTGTCCCACGGCCATGTGCTGATGAGGATGCACCGTCTCCACGACCAGCACTGTTGCCTCTAGACACAGAGCCTGCTTGCCCTCTTTTATTGGCTTGTGACTGTCTGCCTCTCCTTGTTGGCCTTCCAAGACATACTAATGGCCTGCAGTGAGATGTAGCTTCACAAAGCTGCGATGTATATATATACTGATACTGCAGCTAGCAGAATCAACTGCCTGCCTGTAGTATTATTAGTATGAGAACACCAGCAATTGTCTTCAGGTAGCTTTAGGTGCACACTGTGCAGAGGACGCAGTACACTAACTGTAAATACTGTAGCTGCCTCCCTGTGGTATTAATAGAAGCAGAACAACAGCAATTGTCTTCAGGTAGCTTTAGGTGCACACTGTGTAGAGGACACAGTACACTAACTGTAAATACTGTAGCTGCCTGTCTGTGGTATTAAGATAGGATCAGAAGAACACCACCAATTGTCTTCAGGTAGCTTTAGATGCACACTGTGAAGAGGACACAGTACACTAACTGTAAATACTGTAGCTGCCTGCCTGTGGTATTAATAGAAGCAGAACAACAGCAATTTTCTTCAGGTAGCTTTAGGTGCACACTGTGCAGAGGACGCAGTACACTAACTGTAAATACTGTAGCTGCCTGACTGTGGTATTAATAAGATCAGAAGAACACCACCAATTTTATTCAGGTAGCTTTAGGTGCACACTGTGCAGTGGACACAGTACACTAACTGTAAATACTGCAGCTGCCTGCCTGTGGTATAAATATAGGATCAGAAGAACACCACCAATTTTATTCAGGTAGCTTTAGGTGCACACTGTGCAGAGGACACAGTACACTAACTGTAAATACTGTAGCTGCCTGCCTGTGGTATTAATAGGAGCATAACAACAGCAATTTTCTTCAAGTAGCTTTAGGTGCACACTGTGCAGAGGACGCAGTACACTAACTGTAAATACTGTAGCTGTCTGCCTGTGGTATTAATAGGATCAGAAGAACACCACCAATTTTATTCAGGTAGGTTTAGGTGCACACTGTGCAGAGGACACAATACACTAACTGTAAATACTGTTGCTGCCTGCCTGTAGTATTAATATAGGATCAGAAGAACACCTCCAATTTAATTCAGGTAGCTTTAGGTGCACACTGTGCAGAGGACACAGTACACTAACTGTAAATACTGTAGCTGCCTGCCTGTGGTATTAATAGGAGCAGAACAACAGCAATTGTCTCCAGTTAGATTTAGGTGCACACTGTGCAGAGGACACACTACACTAACTTGTAAATACAACCGCTGCCTGCGGTACTGTACTAATAGGATCAGAAGAACACCTCTAATTTTCTTCAGGTAGCTTTAGGTGCACACTGTGCAGAGGACGCACTACACTAACTTGTAAATACTGCCGCTGCCTGCGGTACTGTACTAATAGGATCAGAAGAACACCACTAATTTCCTTCAGGTAGCTTTAGGTGCACACTGTGCAGAGGACACAGTACACTAACTGTAAATACTGTAGCTGCCTGCGTGTGGTATTAATAGGAGCAGAACAACAGCAATTTTCTTCAGGTAGTTTTAGGTGCACACTGTGCAGAGGACGCAGTGCACTAACTGTAAATACTGTAGCTGCCTGCCTGTGGTATTAATATAGGATCAGAACACCACCAATTTAATTCAGGTAGCTTTATGTGCACACTGTGCAGAGGACACAGTACACTAACTGTGAATACTGCAGCTGCCTGCCTGTGGTATAAATATAGGATCAGAAGAACACCACCAATTTTATTCAGGTAGCTTTAGGTGCACACTGTGCAGAGGACACAGTACACTAACTGTAAATACTGTAGCTGCCTGCCTGTGGTATTAATAGGAGCATAACAACAGCAATTTTCTTCAAGTAGCTTTAGGTGCACACTGTGCAGAGGACGCACTACACTAATTTGTAAATACTGCAGCTGCCTGCGGTACTGTACTAATAGGATCAAAAGAACACCACCAATTTTCTTCAGGTAGCTTTAGGTGCACACTGTGCAGAGGACGCACTACACTAACTTGTAAATACTGCAGCTGCCTGAGATACTAATAGGATCAGAAGAACACCACCAATTTTCTTCAGGTAGCTTTAGGTGCACACTGTGCAGAGGACGCACTACACTAACTTGTAAATACTACAGCTGCCAGCGGTACTAATAGGATCAGAAGAACACCACCAATTTTCTTCAGGTAGCTTTAGGTGCACACTGTGCAGAGGACGCACTACACTAACTTGTAAATACTGCAGCTGCCTGTGGTACCGTACTAATAGGATCAGAAGAACACCACTAATTTTCTTCAGGTAGCTTTAGGTGCACACTGTGCAGAGGACGCAATACACTAACTTGTAAATACTGCAGCTGCCTGCGGTACTGTACTAATAGGATCAGAAGAACACCACTAATTTTCTTCAGGTAGCTTTAGGTACACACTGTGCAGAGGACGCACTATACTAACTGTAAATACTGTAGCTAATAGGACTAATAGGATCAGAAGAACACCAGCAATTTTCTTCAGGAAGCTGTACATACTGTAAACTGTAGCTGTAAATATATAACACCTAGGATGCATATATATACACAATACACTGAAAGTGCAGCTAACTGACTCGCCTGCCTACTCTAACATAAATCAAATGACACTGTCTCTCTTTCTATCTCTCCGCTGCCGCCGCAACACACTACACAAGACCGCCACGCAGGCGGCCTTATATAGTGTGGGCCGTGTACTAAACCCCCTGAGCCATAATTGGTCAAAGCCACCCTGGCTTTGGCCAATTACGGCTCTCTGTACAGACGGCGCTGTGATTGGCCAAGCATGTGGGTCATAGTGCTTGTTTGGCCAATCATCAGCCAGCAATGCATGGCGAACGACCGAACACACAATGTTTGAGTCGAACATGGGTTGGGTTCGACTCGAACACGAAGCTCATCCCTAGTGAGGAGCTCTGGGATGTGGTCGTCATGCACAGGAAAACAACAGGGAGGGACATCTTCGATGCAGTAGAGGAGTCCGTAAGTAAAATGAAATTACCCTGGGGAAAATTTGGTGGGGCTTACAACTGATGGCGCACCTGCAATGTGTGGAGAGAGAACTAGCTTGGTTGGACTGTTGAAAAACAAAAAGGCAAAAAAGTAACTGACACACACAACTGATAAATTATCACAGCATTATCCACTAAGAAGCTCTGTGTGGCAAGATTCAGGAACTGGATAACATAATGACCACAGTCACGCAAACTGTGAACATCCTTTGTGCACGGCACCCAAATCATTGTCAGTTCCAACTATTTTTGAAGGAGGTGGGCAAGGAACATATGGATGTACCATACCATACAGAAGTAAGGTGGCTGAGTAGGAGCACCGTTCTCAAGCGATTTTTTTTTTTTTTTTTTGAGCTTTTGGAAAAAAATTGCTATTTTCATGCAAAGTAAAGGGAAGCCCTTGCCTGAACTGTCAGATCCAAACTGGCTGTGTGATTTTGCCAAGTTGTGTGACATAACAGCATTTTGCCTAACTGAATCAGAGTCTGCAGGGCCGCAAACAAGTCATAACAGCAAGCATTTTGTGTCTGTTGGCCCCAGGTTGGCATTGTGGAGGATTACTTTGATGCAGTTGGGCAGCTTTAACATGTATTGCAATATGTGTGAACTAAATATGCCTATTTTATATTGAAAAGTTTCCTAGAAAGGGTATAGCAGTGTGCAGAGGGTTCATCCAGTAATGTTAGTGATAACAGCAAGTACAACGTAATCACAGCTTTCCAGGAGAAACTCTGCCTATGGAAGTCCCAGCTTGAACAAGACAGTCTTGCCCACTTTCCTATCTGTCAGAGCAAATCAACTTCACTCCTGGGTGCTTTTTCATGTGCTCAATTGGCTACCAAAGTGAAATTTCTTTAAGAGGTGTAGAGTAGGGTAGGTCTCTGTTAACATAGTAGGCACAGTTGATTGTGAATAGTTAATATAAGGGAATGTAGGTAATAATCCATTATTTCAGATTATATATGTATTAAAGTTTTAATAGGATGTCTTATGTATAATGTATAATATGTTTAACATGCGCTGAGGTATGACCTGATGGTAGGGCACAGTAAGGTTAAATGCCCTCTATATAATGGCACGGTGACTTCAGATGTCCTGCCGCTCCTTGGAGACGTCATGTGATGAAACGTACGTAGGGCGGGGTGAGGACGCTGATGCCATTGCCTGTGCCAGTTCATACTCATGTTCTATGTCTAGCCCAGAGTTGAACGGCAAACAAAGCTGAGCGTGTTTTTCCTAGTGCTGGGTTGACATGTGAGGTTTTAAAAGAAAGCCTCTGTTACGGTTTTATGCTATGGAAGCCTCCTTCCTTCTGTTTTTTCTTCCACATCGACCACTGTATTTCATGAGATGAGATACTGACCATATACCCATAAGGAGAGTGAGCTGCAGTCGGTGCCGTTTGAGAGACAATTCTGGCATGTCTGCTGTTTTATAATCTTACCAGCATAACAAACTGGTGAGTTCATTAAAGTAGGAGTGGTGAAGGATTCACATTGCGATGGAGCACTTTGATAATCTGGATATTAAGTTCTTTTTGGATTTCACATTTTTTTGGGGACTTCACATCATAATTTTAAATCGAACTTTATAAAATAATTTTTCTTAATTAATTGTCACTGTTTAGATTTTCATTTGTCTGTAAAAACATTGTATGTATTATCATATAAGCACTTTTATGATTTTTTTTTTTTTGCTCTATTGATTTGCATTGACTTTGCACTTGCACTTTATTTATACTGGATACATTTTTTTGCACAATAGTTTTATATGAGCAAGATTATTCATATAGAGAGATTTACCTATTAGAATATTGAGGATATTTGCGATTGTTGCACAAACCTGCGCTATTCTTACTACACCAAAGTGAATTGGCTTATGAATTTGATTGGTGCTTCTCTGACTTTAAAGAACAGCACCTAACCTTTACCAGCTGTGCCAATCCTTTAACTATCTATGTTGAAAGTGCACCAAATCACCTTCAGATGGAAGAAATAGAACTTCAGTGTTATGCCCTGTACACACGGTCGCATTTTCCGACGGAAAAAGTGCGATCGGATTGTGTTGTCTGAAATTCCAATCGTGTGTGGGCTCCATCGGACTTTTTCCGTCGGAATTTCCGACACACAAAGTTTGAGAGTAGGCTATAAAATTTTCCAACAACAAAATCCAATCGGTTAAATCCTGATCATGTGTACACAAATCCGACGTACAAATTGCCATGCATGCTCAGAATAAATTAACAGATGAAAGCTATTGGCTACTGCCCCGTTTATAGTCCCGACGTACGTGTTTTACGCCACCGCGTTCAGAACGATCGGATTTTCCGACAACTTTGTGCGACCGCGTGTATGCAAGACAAGTTTGAGCCAACATCCGTCGGAAAAAATCCTAGGATTTTGTTGTCGGAATGTCCGATCAATGTCCGACCATGTGTACAGGGCATAACAGTAGCCTGTGAGCAAAAATCCACGAAGCTGCAATCAAAGACTTTTATCGTCTCCCTTCACTGCTTTGATGCCACAGATCAAGACTTCAAGCTGCCCATGTTCTGCCAATGTTTTGGAGCACCAGGGCTGGCCCAAGACATTGTGCTGCCTGGGCACAAGAATGAAATGCTGCCCCCCCCCAAAAAAAAAATCACACCCACCAAAAGACCCCCATATTCATTATTTTATATCATGACAAATCAAACTAAAATTAAACTTGTCAGGGAGTCAGATTTCCAAGCAACAGTGGTGGTGGTGGTGGTGCGGGGTGCGTCCAATACAGCCGTGGTGGTAAGGGGGGTTCAGACAGAGGCGGCGGTGGTGGGGGGTTTTCAGTCAGAGGCAGATGTGGTGGGGATGAGGGGTTTAGTCAGAGGCAGATGTGGTGGTGGTGGGGGAGTCAGAGGCAGATGTGGTGGTGGGGAGGGGGGGGTTAGTCAGAGGCAGATGTGGTGGTGGGGAGGGGGGTTAGTCAGAGGCAGTGGTGGTGGGGATAAGATCAAAGGTGCTGGCACTTACTTGTTTACAGTGTCAGTCTTGCCTCCAACATGGGGTCTCTGCTAACAGTAGAAAGCTCCTCCCCCTTCATGCTGTTGGCCGTCAGCTGGCAGCTGACTTTCTCCTGCAGTTTCTGCCTCTTGTCCCAACATGGCATTTGTCTGCAGCAATGGGGGGGAGCTGCGGAGAGGCTGGGGGGGCAGTCCACTGTGTGGGTATGGCAGCGAGTGCTCTGCTCAGGGCTGGACTGAGACATGAAATGAAATAGTTCAACACACCATAATGCAGAATCAGTGGATGCTCTGGTCTTTTGCCAGTCAAATAGTCTGGGGCTGAAGTGGTTAAAAAAAAAAATAGCAAAACCCATTTTTGAATAGATTTTACAATAGCTGTACACTTGGATATCTACTTGCCATTATTTTTCCTAGACATCTACTTTCAGAACTAGTTATTATTTAAGTTATTACTAAAACCAGTAATAATCTAATGCAGAGGCAATGGAGTTTGCATGTCTGCTGATTGCAGGGCCACAGAGCAGTTATTTTGAGAGGAGAAAACTGCTCTGGCAGCTTTCTCTAGATTTTGCTATTTCCGAATGGGGCTCTTGGGTGGAACGAAATCTCCAACCCTGTGTCCAGGTGTTGTGGACAGCCAGCAGGGTGTGTGCCCAGGTGCACATAGCCCATTAAACGATGGGCTGGTGGGAGTCATAAGGGGTGGGAGTTGGAGTAGTGGCTGCCATTCAGATTCAGAGCCTTGTCAGAGGTCCTGGTTGTCTCTGTCTGAGACTCCATCCCTGGTGAGGGGGACTTCTTGCCCGAAGGTTGGGGAAGGTTGGGGAAGGTTGGGACGGCTACATGGGCCTGGGAGACCAAAAGAGGGTCTGGGAGGCTGGGAAAGCCGAGGCAGCTAGCAAGTCCATGGGGGCTGGAGGAAGTCCTAAAATCTTGGGGAAAGTGAGCAAATCCAGGGGGAGAATCTTGTTAAGGCCAGGAGTAGGCCTGTACAACAAAGAACTGCAAATCGAGGCAGAGTAAGCCTAAGAGTGAGGTGGCTGTGTATTTTTTCATTTGTTGCATTATTGGAGAAGACCCCTGTATGGGCAATCTCGTGTATGAACTTTTATTTTGTTCCTTTTAATAATAATGGGCTGCCACACCCTTAAACCTGATAGCTGACTGCCGTGGACTCTAGTCTTACATATACTAGATACATATATCTACAAAG
Source organism: Aquarana catesbeiana (assembly GCF_042186555.1). Lineage (NCBI taxonomy): Eukaryota > Metazoa > Chordata > Amphibia > Anura > Ranidae > Aquarana > Aquarana catesbeiana. The sequence continues at coordinate 101,727,087 of NC_133335.1, read as the reverse complement.
TATATGTAGATATATATATCTACATATACTTTGGGGGCAACCATAATGCTGATGCGACTCATGAGGAAATTGAGTTTGGGACCCCTGATTTAGAATGAATAGGCTTTACTGAATGAAAATCACATACAGTGCCTTGAAAAAAGTACTCATACACCTTGAAATTTTCCACATTCTGTCATGTTGCAACCATTCACATGTGCATTGTAAAAATTTTCTTTTTTTTTTTTAAATCTAGTTTTTTTTAAGTTTTACCTTGAAATTTATATAAAAGTACATAAACAGGCATGTTTCCAAACATAACATACACAACTCTGGAACTTACAAAATTCAACATTGAAAAAATGAAAGCAATATCAGACATTATAGGGTCAAAACTGTGTTGATATTGCCTTCATCAGATGGGGTGATGTCACCCCTGTAAAAGCCAAATTTAGAAGATGCACACAAATTGTGAGTCAAAATGGGGATTTCCTTTCTAATCCAATGCCTAATGTCAACATGTGGTATCTCCCATCACGGGGGATCAATGGACATGTTTTGGGGGTACAACCCCTTCCTCTCACCTACAAGGAAGGGGTTGCACCCACAAAACGTGTACCTTGATTTCCCCTGATGGCAGATAGCACATGTTGACACACTGTGTGCATCTTCCAAATTTGGCTTTTAAACTGTATTAAAACTTTAGTGAAATTTTCTTTAAACAAAAAAAAAATGTGTAATATTTTTTGGATTTAGATTCTCCCTAATACATCAATCATGTTCTTCATTATTTGTTCAATCTCTTTGCTTTTTTCCTTTATGAAGTCTAAATCCCGACTACAAAATAGTATGTCCTGGATTAGCCTTTGTGCACTGTCACTGGTGAAATGAGTAGATTGTTCTTCTACAAAATGCACATCACCTAAAATAAAAAAACACACCATGTATTATAAATATGCAGGCATACATCTATTACTTCTATTCTGTAGTGTCAGACACTGACCTGTTGTGGTGACAATTTCAACCACTTCTTCCACCTCTCCTCCCTCCACATCCTGAGGTTGTGGTGTCCTCTGCTCCTCTTCTTCCTGAGGTTGGGGGTTCCTGGTGTCCTCAGATGTCCTGAGTCTTTTCTCCCCTATGAGAATGAAACAAAAGGTATACTTAGCACACAGATATTTGTGGCCAGAAATATGAATGTGAAACATTGCTTGGAAGTGGGGTACAATTGTCTGTTTGGGCAGAGTTCCAAGTTGAAGACATGATTTATTCACTTAACAAAGCTGGAATACTTACCTTTTTTGGACAACTTTCACACATGTAGACACCCCTAGTATCCACTGGAGCACCTGTGGGGGACACCCGAAAAAGTATCTTCTGGTGTCCCACACAAGTGCTCCTGAGTCCAGATGTGTAAACAGCTGCTGAGTGTCCTCTCCTTACATTACACTGAAACAAGTTTGCAATTCATTCTAGTTACAAACACATCTAGAAAACAATGTCCTAAACTTCTTTTAATACAAATTAGCATGACCAAATGTAGTTAACCCTGTATCTGCCAAAAACATCGTATTTAGTTGGCAAACGAACAATGTGTACTGCGACCGATTACTGTGCCAACGAACATGAAAGTAGCAATTTTTAACTGTACAACAGTAAAGAAAAGCACATGGAGCAACATGCAAGTAATAATAATAATAATAGGAACACACGACAAATACTTACTTTTTAGAAGCACTCTCTTGATTCTTCTGTACTGATCCTGCTCCCTCAATTTCAGGTCTGACCAGCGTTTCCTCAGTTGCTCCTTGGATCGTCGTACCCCAAAATTCCTGTGCAGACTCTTCACAACTTTAGCCATGATCTCGGCCTTTCTCACATTTGGGTTTAGGTAAGGTCCATACTTCCCATCATAGTCGGCCCTCTTCAAGATGTCCACCATCTCTACAAAGGACATATTTGAGGCCTTTAACCTTCTCTTCTGGGATCGGGACATTTCTGGCTCTGGGCTTTCCTCCTCGTTGCTGCTATTATCACACACCTGCTGTGTCTCCGCCAGGTGCTCTCCCACTGCGCCGAAAGAGAAGGGGCGGGGAATATTCTAGAAAGAATGTCAGGGGCGGGCGACACGGGCAGAGTTTCACACATGCGCTGTGTATATAAATCTGTGTGCGGAGGAAGGAGGACCGGAAGCGCCGAACGTTATAACAAAGGTAACATTTTAACTTGGGACATCAGTGGCCTATACTGATTCTAGAGTGAGGCCTATATTGGGATAAGATTAGGAGAGTTTAGCCTGATATTAGTGTTTTGATCTTGTGTTTTGTCTTTCAGCAAATATGAAACAATTCAAAGACCCTGAATTCATGGGCCAGTTCATTGACAGATACAGGGATATGAGAAATTTGTGGGAGGTTAAAAACCCCTTATATCGAAACCAGCTAGGAAGGCATCACTGGAGAAACTGCTGCAATTTGTGAAGATGCAGGTCCCCGATGCAGACATCAACTTTGTGGAGAAGAAAATTGGTAGCTTGAGAAGCATGTATAGGAAGGAGCTTAATAAGGTCCAGGCTTCCATGAGATCAGTAGCAGCAGCAGAGGATGTGCATGTACCCAGTCTGTGGTACTACAACAGGATGCGGTTTCTGGAAGACCAGATGGAAGCCAGGGAATCGCTTTCTACACTTCCCTCAACCCTTCCCTCAACCCCAGCTGAGGCTTTCGAGGACCAACCTGGGACTTCCATCCTGGAAGAAGTGGAGCCCAGTTGGAGCCAGGTATAGTATATTTCAACATATTTATTGTCCGAAAATTAATGTTGTTAAGTAGATGTTATTATTGATAACAAATGAATGATTGAACAAAAAGTGTTTTACATATCAATAGACAGTAGGGGCCAAAAATGATTGTGACAAGAATGAAAAATGCTGGGCTCAGAATGATAGTCTTTTCTATTTATTAACATTCAATTGGCAACAGTCATAAGCTGAAAATTGTGTGTGATTGATGAACCAAAAACTAAAACCATGTCCCCTGTTCATACACAGGAAGACCTCAGCCAGGACAAGGCTCTGGAATGTGGCAGACAGGAGGAGGTGGGGGTAAGTGTCAGCCAGGAGGTGGGGGTAAGTGTCAGCCAGGAGGTGTTCAGCCCCAGTAGCCTCACCCAATCCCAGGTGCCTCCCCTCCACCTTCCAACAAAAAGGGCCAGGAAGGGGAGTAACATGGAGGAGGCAGCACTGGGCCTCATTAAGGACGCTAATGCGGCCCTGAAAACACCCGCCGGCGCTGAAGAGGCCTATGCTGCTATGTAGCTACAAAATTGCAGCAAATGGAGGAGGGCCAATGCTTCATGTGTGAGAATCTTATTTTTCAGGCCCTTCAGAAGGGGTTGAGGGGCCAAATTAGTGAGAACATGCACTTCTGTGCGGTCGCCCATCCTCCTCCTCCTCCTGCCACAAGTCCACCTCCAGAGCCACAGCCTCCAAGGAAGGCTGCAGGGAAGGCTGCAGGGAAGCGTGGAGGGAAGGCTGCAAGGAAGACATGAAAGTGATGGCATGGGTTCAGTCTGGTCTGACAGAAGATGCAGGCTTTTGTAGTACCACAGCCTGGGGACATACATGTCATCTGCTGCTGCTCCTGATCTCTGGGAGTCCTGGACTAGATTGTGCTCCCTATAATATGGACTTCTCAGGCTACCAATTTTTATTTACAAAGAGTTGATGTGTGCCCTGGGGTACAAAGGCTTCGCAAATTCAAGCAGTTTCTTCAGCGTTGCCTTCCTCTTTATTTTGTTATGAGCCTGAATAAATGGAGATTTTTTAATGTGAAAATACTTGCCTATGTGTTTTTCTTCAAATAGGACAGTTTGTGAGTAGGCAGGTACATTTAAAAAATACAATGTTAAATTAACAAGGGACACCAACCAACCTCCTTGAGCTTTAAAAATACAAGATAATAATGTTGTTGACACAAAAAAAAAATGGAGATCACTAGAAAATAATTTAAAAATAATCCAAAAAACAGGAGATCTTGATTACAAATTAAAAAAAGAATGACTCTAAAAAATAATTCTAAACATTATTATGGAGATCTGGCTTTAAAAACAAAAAAAGATTATTTAGAAGATCACGAGAAATAATAAAGAAATAAGTTTGTCATAACTCTATGTGAATATCAGCAGCAAAACAAATTAATTATTCTAGCATTATAAAGAACAAAAGAATGCACTGCATTAAAAGATCCAATAATTTGCAGTGTGACATATGTGCTATCTCCATTACGAACGCTAGTTTTACCAGACCGAGCGCTTCCGTCTCATACTTGATTCTGAGCATGCGTGATAGAAAAATAAAGAACCTGCTCTCAATCTTTTGCTGGCTGGAATTCCGCCAGCAAAAGTCCAATGGAGCATACACACGGTCGCATTTTCCGACCAAAAGCTCACATCGGTCTTTTGCTGGCGGCATTTCCGATCGTGTGTACGCGGTATTAGAGCCTGCAAAAGACTTGAGACTGGGGCAGAGGTTCACCTTACAGTAGGACAACGACCCTAAACATACAACCAGAGCTACAATGGAATGGTTTCGATCAAAGCATATTCATATGTTAGAATGGTCCAGTCAAAGTCCAGACCTAAATCCATGCATGTGGCAAGACTTGAAAATTGCTGTTCACAGACGCTCTCCATCCAATCTGACAGATCTTGAGTTATTTTGCAAAGAAGAATGGGCAAAAATGTCACTCTCTAGATCTGCAAAGTTGGTAGAGACCCAAAAAGACTTGCAGCTGTAATTGCAGCGAAAGGTGGTTCTACAAAGTATTGACTCAGGGGGGCTGAATACAAATGCATGCCACACTTTTCATATATTTATTAGTAAAATATTTAGAAAACCATTTATCATTTTCCTTCCACTTCACAATTATGTGCCACTTTGTGTTGGTCTATCACATAAAATCCCAACAAACTACATTTACATTTTTGGTTGTAACATGACAAAACGTGGAACATTTCAAAGGTTATGAATACTTTTTCAAGGCACTGTATACTGCTCATTCGATTTGACCCCATGAATGATTAGAAAACCAAAAATAAAAACGTCAAACTAAATTTTACTAGTGTACGGCCAGCTTTAGCATTCAGGGTTGTTATGAAAGTCATGTTAGGGTTAGCATTTTTTGGCACAGGAAAAGGGTTACAATAGCGGAAAGGAGCTGCCCCAGCACTCAGGAGCCATTTAAAGCCCATTGGACAAGTATAAAAACACATTTCACCTTTCCAATTCATTACATCAACAACATAGTTTCACTGAAATTTTCCTGACTTTGTCGGAAGAAAAAACTCCAGTTTTGCTTATTCCTATTTGTGACTTGCTAAAAAGTTGCAGTTTTGCAGTCTTATCAAGAGCCCATTCCCACCTTTGCATTTTTGTATATATTTTTTTTTTTTTTTGCATGATATGTTTTCCAACCAATGGAAATGCATAAAAAGAAGTGCAGGAAAAAGTGTGGGAAGTGAAAAAAACAAACATACTTAATCACCTATATGGCTGCAGCAGCTTGTCCCCTCCAGCATTAAGCCTAAGAGCTGAGTGATCATGTACTGTAACATCTGTTCGCTCAGTTCTCGGGGCTGCTCTGAGCAGACAGCAGTGACTGTCAGTCACCGCTCTCTTCTCTGCCCCTCCAGTGCTCAGTGAAGCGCCAGGCTGTAGAGGAGGCGGGATTTTGGAGCAGGTCTGTGACATCAGCCAACAGCAGAGTTTAGCCTGCTGTAAGCTAATGCTGGGTAACAAAAGTGCAAACGTAAGTGCACTCCTGTGACCCACGTGAGACGTATGACCAAATAAGCTTTGGCTATACTTCTTATTTAATGGGTATTATATCCATTTTAATCAATGCACTGTTTAATTTGGTAACTATGTGGCAAATGAGATTTAATATTGATAAATGTAAAATTATGCATTTGGGGGCTAAGAATATGCATGCATCTTACATACTAGGAGGAGTACAACTGGGGGAATCAATGGTGGAGAAGGATCTGTGTGTTCTGGTAGATTATATGCTTAATAATGGCATACAATGCCAAGCTGCGGTTTCCAAAGCAAGTAAAATCCTTTCTTGTATTAAGAGATGTATAGACTCCAGTGAGAGAGATGTAATTTTACCCCTGTACAAATCATTAGTAAAACCTCATCGGGGAACTGGAGAAAGTGCAGAGAAGGGCAACCAAACTGATAAGAGGCATGGAAGAGTTCAGCTATGAGGAAAGATTAGAGGAACTGAATGTATTCTCTCTTGAGAAGAGGAGATTAAGGGGGGATATGATCAACATGTATATTCCATATAGTGAACTTGGTGATTAGTTTTTCACTTTAATGTCATCACAGAGGACAAGGGGGCACTCTTTATGTCTGGAGGAAAATAGATTTCATTTTAATATACGGAAAGGCTTCTTCACAGTAAGAGCTGTGTAAATGTGGAATAGACTCCCTTAACAGTTGGTTCTGGCCAGCATAGTAGATAGCTTTAAAAAAAGACCTGGATTATTTCCTAAATGTACATAATATACAGTGCCTTGAAAAAGTATTCATACCCCTTTAAATTTTCCACATTTTGTCATGTTACAACCAAAAGCGTAAATGTATTTTATTGGAATACCAAGACATGGCCATCCACCTAAACTGACAGGAGAGCATTAATCAGAGAAGCAGCCAAGAGGCCCATGGTAACTCTGGAGGTGCTACCGAGATCCACAGCTCAGGTTTGACAATCTGTCCTCAGGACAACTAGTTGTGCACTCCACAAATCTAGCCTTTATGGAAGAGTGGCAAGAAGAAAGCCATTGTTGAAAGAAAGACGCAAGAAGTCCTGGCCTTTATGGAAGAGTGGCAAGAAGAAAGCCATTGTTGAAAGAAAGCCGCAAGAAGTCCTGTTTGCAGTTTGCGAGAAGCCATGTGGGGGACACAGCAAACATGTGGAAGAAGGTGCTCTGGTCAGATGAGACCAAAATTGAACTTTTTGGCCTAAAAGCAAAAAGCGTGTGGCAGAAAACTAACACTGCACATCACCCTGAACACACCATCCCCACCATGAAACATGGTGGTGGCAGCATCATGTTGTGGGGATGCTTTTCTTCAGCAGGGACAGGGAAGCTGGTCAGAGTTGATGGGAAGATGGATGGAGCCAAATACAGGACAATCTTAGAAGAAACCCTGTTAGAGTCTGCAAAAGACTTGAGACTGGGGGGGAAGTTCAGCTTCCAGCAGGACAACCTTCAGCCAGAGCTACAATGGAATGGTTTAGATCGAAGCATATTTATGTGTTAGAATGGCCCAGTCAAAGTTCAGACCTAAATCTAATTGACAATCTGTGGCTTAAAATTTCATGCTCACAGAAGCTCTCCATCCAATCTGACAGAGATTGAGCTATTTTGCAAAGAAGAATGGGCAAAAATGTCACTCTCTAGATGTGCAAAGCTGCGTAGAGACATACCCAAAAAGACTTGCGGCTGTAATTGCAGTGATAGGGGGTTCTACAAAGTATTGACTCAGGGGGGCTGAATACAAATGCATGCCACAGTTTTTACATATTTATTTGTAAAAAATGTTGAAAACCATTTATCATTTTCCTTCCACTTCATAATTATGTGCCACTTTGTGTTGGTCTATCATATAAAATCCCAATAAAATATATTTATGTTTTGGTTTGTAACATGACAAAATGACAACATGACAAAATGTTGAAAATGTTAAGGGATATGAATACTTTTTCAAGGCACTGTACCTGGATACTAACATTTGTAGGTAAAGTCGATCTGATTGCCTGTTGGGGGATCAGGGAGGATTTTTTCCACCTGCTGCAGCAAATTGGATGCTTTGCTGTTTTTTTTTTTTGCCTGGATCAACTGTGGGTATTGTAGGATTGAAGGATTATGCATATAGGATTGCTCTTTTTTTTCCCTTTTATTGGACTTGTGTCTTCTTCAACCAGACTATGTAACTATGAAATGCATGTTGCAATGCACTTTGCAACATGTTTGTGTGCATCAAAATGCATTAATGCATGTTTTTCTGTGTTTCCATTGATCTATCAATCTACTTCTTGGACCTAGATTCTGCCACAGAGAAGACGTAAGCATGTATATCATGGTTCCTGTTGAAGAGGAGATCAAGGAAATGCATCCTCCTGTCTGCAGCAGACTTATGATATAATCTCAGTCAATCATCTGCAGTTCAGTGAGGGCATTTTATGGATAAAGGATATTACTGTAGCCAGTGGTGTATCATCCATGGGTGCAGGGTGTTCACTGCACAAGGGCCTCTGAAAGGAGGGGGGCCCACTGTGACCCACCCTGCACACATGGATGATTGTCCCTTGGTTCACAGCCAGGGACAGCTGTAAGCACCGATCTACCTGCATGACAGTCACTTCTCCTCCTCTCCCTCCCTATCAATGCTTACAGCTGTCCCTCCTACCACACCGATCCTCCTGGGCTGTTCTCCATGTCCTCCTCCTCCCATGCTCCTCCTCTGCTCCCCAGGTTTTCTCCCAGCCAACTGTGTCCTCCTTCTCTGCTCCCCCATGCTCCTTCTCTTCTGCCCCCATTCTCCTCCAGCCTGCTTTGTCCTCCTCCTCCCACCCCCCTCGCCCCCCCCAGCCAACTTTCCTCTTCTCCTCTCCCACGGGCTACAGGGCATGTATCAGGATGGAGAGCGGAGGAAGGGGCTGGTAAATATGTCATTTACTGGCCCCTTCCTTTTCTGAATTGGACACAGAGAATGATCGTTACCGAATGCTCTCTATGTCCTATAATAACTGAGCAGAGTAACCTGTGTGTTTTACTCTGCTTTAGTTTACGAATGGACAGGAGCCGCTGTCTCCTGTCCATTCATGTTCAATGCTGACAAAGGGACTGGGGAATCTGTGTCATCAGTCCCTTTCCCTATCTCAAAGGGGAGATGTCAGGGTCCTGTTTAGACCCCTGATATCCAACCAAAGACACCAACAAGACTGATTTAAAAAAAAAATAATAATATTGCAAAAAGTATTAAAAAATAAATTTGTAAAAAAAATTATAAAAAATATAATTGTAAACAAATAAAATAAAAAAACTACTGACACCACCCCCCCCCCACCTACTCTGTCCACTGCCCCAACCCCCCCCCCAAAAAAAATATTAAGATAAATATCGAAAAAAAAATAAAAATAAACAAAAAAAATTGTTAAAAAATTATAGATAAGTTAATAAAAACAAAAGAGCTACTGACACTGTCCACTGCCCTACTGACACTGTCCAACCCCCCCCCCCCCCCCCACCAAATAATTGTGAAAAAAAATAATACAAAAATACATTGTAAGAAATAATTGCAAAAATTACATTGTAAAAAATAATAAACATAAAAAAATTCTGACACTGTCTATTGCTCTACTGACACCATCCACTGCACTAGTGATACCACCCACTGGCCGCCAAAAAGCATTTTGAAAAAATGAAAAAAAAAATACAAAAAAATTAAATTGTAAAAATAATTAAATAATTAAAAAAAACTACTGACAATGTCCACTGCTCTACTGACACAATCCTGAACTTAATACCCACCACTGTACACTCTACACTGTTCTACTCACCTACATACACTCCGCACTCCTCACCTGTACATACTACCCACTTCCATACACGCCGCACTCCTCACCTGCACATTCTACCCACCATCATACACTCTGCACTCCTCACCTGCACATACTACCCATCGCCATACACTCCACACTCCTTAGCTGCACATAATACCCACCACCATACACTCCACACTCCTCTCCTGCACATACTACCCATCTCCATACACTCCATACCCCTCTCCTGCACATACTACCCACCACACCATGAAATGCGTATTTCTTTGCGTGTTGCCACGCTATATGCATAGGGCAGCCTGTACATTACAAGTGGCTGCTTTACACACAACAAATGTGTGTGTCCAGTGTTTGCAGTATCATGCCGTCTTCTGGTTTGCCATATTTGGTGCCCATTTTTTCTGTGTGAAACTAATAATACCTGGCATTTCTGTAATTTTAGGAAGCAGCCAATTGCTTAAAACTTTCCAGTCCCACCTCATCCCACCATAAAATGGTAAGGATGATACACAAAGTAATGCCAGCATAAAAGGCATCTGCAGCAGACAAACAGTACAATTCCAAAAATTGTCGAAAAATAGTGGAAAGCCTCAATTTTAGGAAACAGGTGGCTTAACACCACTGCCTTAAGCCGTTGCTGTTTATGTCACCATAGAAGTCTTTTTGTTAGTTGATACAAACAATGCATCATTCTCTTCCTCCTAAACTTTGCCAAAAGTCCTAATCTAAAAAGTCCATGGTGTAGTGTAGTGTACACTCCAAGTGTAGTTTAAAAGAACTGATTCTATCAGTTTGCTAGAACCTATCCAGAAGACCAAAACACAAAACATAAATTTATGGGCGTACAGGGTCGATTTTTAAAATCACCTGATTATCTGTTGATAATGTCTTTAGAATAATGTTATTATATAATGATTATTTGTTAGCCAAATTATTTGTTAGCTTTGTTAGCCAAACCTCACCATTGGAAGGTACTTCTAATGCCGTGTACACACGATCAGATTTTCCGACAGGAAATGTTGGATGTGAGCTTGTTGGCGGTAAGTCTGACTGTGTGAATGCTCCATCGGACAATTGTTGTCGGACTTTCCGCCAACATATGTTGGCTAGCAGGTTCTCAAATTTTCCGCCAACAAATGTGTGTTGTCGGATTTTCCGATCATGTGTACACAAATCCATTGGACAAAAGTCCAAAGTACAAACACGCATGCTTGGAAGCAAGGACGAGCCAGAAGCGGTCGGTCTTGTAAAACTAGCGTTCATAATGGAGATATCAAATTAGTGACACGCCAAATTATGAAATCTCTTAATGCAGCGCATTCTCTTCTTCTTTATAATGGTATAATAATGAAGCTGCTTTGCTGCTAATATTCACAGAGTTCTGACAAATGTATTTTTTATTTTTTCTAGTGATCTCCATAATATTTTTTTTTTGTGTGTTTTTTTTCTGGTGATCTCAGGAAAAATATTTTTTTTTTCTTATTTTTTCTAGTGATCTCCAGAATAATATAAATTTTTTTCTAGCCAGTTCCCTACCGCCGTATAGTAAAATGACGGCGGCAGGAACCCATTGTGGAGAGCGCGCGCGCGTCGCCAGCGGTGCGTGCGTGCACTCGCTGCATCGCTGGGACCCGATGCACGTGTCTGCCGGGCACCCGCGATTGCTCATCACAGAGCAGGGACGTGGATCTGTGTTTTGTAAACCACGGCCACGGCCTCCTCCTGGCTGAGTCTTTCCTGTGTATGAAAATGGTACATAGTTTTAGGTTTTTGGTCATCAATCACACACAATTTTGAGCTCATGACTGTTGCAAATTGAATGTTAACAAATAGAAAAGGCTATCATTTTGACCCAAGCATTTTTCATTCTTGTCCCAATCTTTTTTGGCTACTACTGTCTATTGATTTGTAAACCACTTTGTTAAATCAGAAATTTGTGATCAATAACATCTAGTTAACATCATTCAATTTTTGACAAGAAATTTGTTCAACAATGCGATACCTGGGTCAAGCTGGGCTCCTCCACATCTTCTTCCTGGGTGGAAGGCCCAGGTTGGACCTCAGGAGCCTCAGCTGATGTGGAAGGAAGTGTTCATAGCGATAACCTGCGTTCCGTCCGGTCGGACAAAAAATGCTGTTGTAGTACCACAGCCTGGGCACATAAATGTCATCTGCTGATGCTCCGGATCTCAGGGAATCCTGGACCTTCTTGCGCTCCCTATTATATGTAATCCTCAGGCTACCAATTTTGGCCTTCATATAGGTGATGTCTGCCATGGGATAAACAGGCTTCACTAATTTCAACAGTTTCTTCAGCGCTGCCTTCCTCTTTAGCTTGTTAGAATAGTCCCTGCATTGGAATTGCCAGAGACATGGCAGCTCCCTGTATTGGTCAATAAAGTTGGGCAGGAACTTAGGGGCTGTAAATTTATCAACCATTTTATCTGCAAGACGCAACACAAAACAAATCTAATGTCAGGCTAAACTCTCATAATCTTGTCCCAATATAGGCCTCAATCTATAAGCAGTATAGGCCACTAACTACTGATGCCCCAAGTTACAATTGTACCTTCGTTTGAACGATAGGCACTAACAATCTTCCGTCCTCCAGATCGTACGTACGCCCGTCACATCGCCCGCGTGTTATGCTTTATATATACTGCGCATGCGTAAAACTCCGTCCCTGTCCTTCTTTCAAGTGTATTCCTCGCCTCTTCTCTTTCCGGGCAGTGGGAGAGCACATGGCAGAGACACAGCAGGTGTGTGCTGTGAGCAGCAATGACGAAAGCACGGAGCAAGCCAGTTCCAGATCCAGGAGGAGATATAAGGCCTCAAATATGTCCTTTGAAGAGATGGTGGAGATGGTGGACATCTTAAAGAGGACAGACTATGATGGGAAGCATGGAACATACAGAAACCCTAATGTGAGAAAGGCCAAGATCATGGCTAAAGTTGTGAGAAGCCTGCACAGGAATTTTGGGGTACGACGATCCAAGGATCAATTGAGGAAATGCTGGTCAGACCTGAAATTGAGGGAGCATGATCAGTATCGAAAGATCAGGAAAGTGCTGCAAAAAAGTAAGTATTTTTGCTGTGTGTTCCTATTATTATTATTACTTTCGTGCTGGACCATGTGCTTTTCTTTACTGTTGTACAGTTTAAAATGCCAAGTTTGAGGTTTGTGGACACAGGAATAGTTTCGTATTAAACATTGTTCGTTCGACCACGAATACATCGCTTTTGGCAGATGCAGGTTAACTACATTTGTTCATGGTTATTTGGATTAAAATAAGTTTATTACATTGTTGTCTAGATGTCTTTGAAACTATAATGAAATGACAACTTTATTCAGGAGTGTCAGGAGAGGACACTAGTGTGGGACACCATAACAACCTTGTTATGGTGTCCTACGTAGGTGCTCCAGTGTATACTAGGGATCTCTCCATGTGTGAAACTTGCACAAAACAGGTAAGTATTCCAGCTTTTGAAAGTGAAAAAATCATGTCTTCAGCTTGGAACTCTGCTAAAACAGACAATTGAACGACACTTCCAAGCAATGTTTCATATTACTATTTCTAGCCTAACATATCTGTCTGCTAAGTATACCTTTTTTTGTATTCACATAGGGGAGAAAGGAATAGGGACATCTGAGGACACCAGTAACCCCACACCGAATGAAGAAAGGGAACTCACCACACACCATGAAGATGTGGATGCAGAGGTTCAAGAAGTGCTGAGTGAAGTGGTAGAAATGGTGTCGACAACAGGTCAGTGTCTGAGACCACATCTTCAGGTAATAGATGGATGCCTGCATATTTAAAATACATGGTGTGTTTTTTTTTTTTTTAGGTGATGTGGATGTTGTGGAAGAAGAAACTCACTTCAACAGTGCAAGTGCACAAATACTGATCAGTGAGATCATGGTGTGCGATCATGATTTGGAAAAGATGAAACAAAACATCCATGATGTTCAAAAAAGACTGAGCAACATCATCGATATTTTAGGCAAAATCTAAAAATAAAAATATTTTAAAGTTGTCGTTATGTTGTACATGTTTTTACAGTTTTAAATGAATTGCAAAGCCAAATCTTGAAAATGCACACGGGGGGGTTATTTACTAAAGGCAAATCCACTTTGCACTGCCAGTGCACTTGAAAGTGCACTGGAAGTGCACTTGGAAGTAAAGTCGCTGTAGATCCGAGGGGGACATGCAAGGAAAATAAAAAACAGCATTTTAGCTTGCACATGATTGGATGATAAAATCAGCAGAGCTTCCCCTCATTTCAGATCTACCCCTTAGATTTAGAGCGACTGCACTTCCAAGTACACTTTCAGTGCACTTTCAAGTGAACTTGCAGTGCAAAGTGGATTTGTCTTTTGTAAATAACCCCCAGTGTGTCAACATGTGTTATCTCCCATCATGGGATATCAATGTACACGTTTTGTGGGTGCAACCTCTTCCTCCAAACTAAAGTAGGTGAGAGGAAGGGGTTGCATCCATTGATCCCCCATGATGGGAGATAGCACATGTTAAAACACTGGGGCTTATTTCAAAAAGTCAAAAACACTTTGCCCTACAAGTGCAATGCAAGTGCACTTGTAGGGCAAAGTGCATTGTCCTTTCTGAAATAAGCCCCAGTGTGTCAACATGTTCTAGCTCCCATCATGGGGGATCAATGGACATTTTGGGGGTTCAACCCCTTCCTCTCACCTACTTTAATTTGGAGGAAGAGGTTGCACCCACAAAACACATACATTTATATCCCATGATGGATGGGAGATAGCATATATTGACACACTGGGGGTTATTTATGAAAGGCAGATCCACTTTGCACTACAAGTGCAAACTACAAGTGCAAAGTGCACTTGAAATTGCACTGGGAGTGCACTTGGAAGTGCAGTCACTGTAGATCCGACGGGGACATGCAAGGAAAAACAGCATTTTAGCTTGCACATGACTGGATGATAAAATCAGCAGAGCTTCCCCTCATTTCAGATCTACCCCTCAGATTTACAGCTACTGCACTTCCAAGTGTACTTTCAGTGCAATTTCAAATGTAGTTTGCACTTGTAGTGCAAAGTGGATTTGCCTTTCGTAAATAACCCCCACTATGTGTTTTGTGGCTTGAGCAAAATAGATGTAGGGAAAAGACACACAATTTAGGCATGGAATCATGAGGGAAATCCACATTTTGAGTCCCAATTTGTGTGCATCTTCAAAATTTGGCTTTTAAAGGGGTGAGATCACCCTATCTGATGAAGGCAAGATCAACACAGTTTTGACATACTAATGTCTCATATGAACAAATTATTTAGTCCTACATGCCACTGATGACCCAATAATCACCTAAAGGCATATAGAATAAATATGGGGCGCTAAAATATTGTGTGACCAAAATTTTGTGTTAGCACAATAGTGGTGAGACCCTCCTATTTGTGTTTGTGTTTGGCACGTAACAAATAAGTAGTGCTATCAATCCAAAAATCCAAATAACAAAATCTATTAATTATATTTCTCTGTGACATACAAGTGAAACACTATGTGAAATCACTGCACTCCATGCTGTGACATATCAAAACATCACATAACAGTCCATATATATCAGAACCATCCAAGAGGAACTGCTTGTGACCACATCTAGTGTAATATCAGCTGCATACATTCAAGTGTCTTCGTGTGTCTTCCACCTCACCCCTGTGTTCAGTGAATCACACCCTCCAGAAATGCACTCACCGAATTACAATGCCAGCACTTTCATGCAAGGCAAAAAACGCTTGTTTTACCACACTCAGGGGTAAATGGAATAATCGGTGTCCAGGAGGATAGTTGTTACATAGATCCACATGAAAGAAAATAAAATGCTCCAATAGTGTAAACCAGCAAATAACATTTATTAAAACCACTGCAATCTTCAACTGATGCACTCACATTTTACCAAAGATAAAACAGCAGAAATCATGTGCGGATCACATCAATCTTCAAGCAATCTTCAAACAAGTGAAAAATAAAACAACAAAACAACTGTTGGTCACGGCGGACCCGAGGTGTGCTGTCTCTGGGCTGCAGTCTCACTGCAATCTCACCCCTCCCTTCGGCTATCCTCCGCTCCTCCGTGCACTCAAACTTCCTGACTCCTGTGTGGTTAACCGCGCTGTGTGTCACGTCTCACAGCCACGCCCCCAACATGTTTCGTCATAGGTAGACTTAATCATGGGATTCTTAAGGGAGGGGTGAGATTGCAGTGAGACTGCTGCCCAGAGACAGCACACCTCGGGTCCGCCGTGACCAACAGTTGTTTTGTTGTTTTATTTTTCACTTGTTTGAAGATTGCTTGAAGATTGATGTGATCCGCACATGATTTCTGCTGTTTTATCTTTGGTAAAATGTGAGTGCATCAGTTGAAGATTGCAGTGGTTTTAATAAATGTTATTTGCTGGTTTACACTATTGGAGCATTTTATTTTCTTTCATGTGGATCTATGTAACAACTATCCTCCTGGACACCGATTATTCCATTTACCCCTGAGTGTGGTAAAACAAGCGTTTTTTGCCTTGCATGAAAGTGCTGGCATTGTAATTCGGTGAGTGCATTTCTGGCGGGTGTGATTCACTGAACACAGGGGTGAGGTGGAAGACACACCAAGACACTTGAATGTATGCAGCTGATATTACACTAGATGTGGTCACAAGCAGTTCCTCTTGGATGGATCTGATATATATGGACTGTTATGTGATGTTTTGATATTTCACAGCATGGAGTGCAGTGATTTCACATAGTGTTTCACTTGTATGTCACAGAGAAATATAATTAATAGATTTTGTTATTTGGATTTTTGGATTGATAGCACTACTTATTTGTTACGTGCCAAACACAAACACAAATAGGAGGGTCTCACCACTATTGTGCTAACACAAAATTTTGGTCACACAATATTTTAGCGCCCCATATTTATTCTATATGCCTTTAGGTGATTATTGGGTCATCATTGGCATGTAGGACTAAATAATTTGTATGTATGGTTTATAATTTTAAGGGGCAGCTTTTTTTCACTTTTACATTTTCACTTTTATTTTGTGTTTATCATGTAACACAGGTCAGCACCAATTTTTGAGTTGGGGATTTAGAGATATTGGTGTTCACCATATAACACTGGTCAGCACTAATTTTTTGAATTAGGTATTTAGAGATATTGGCGCGGTGGGGGTGTCTGATTGTTAGAAGGGCGCTCTTTTGAGGATACCCAGTTATCATTGCTAATGTCTCATATGGCCTTCACTTTAGTAAAGTTGAACTTTGTAAGTTCCTAAGTTGGGGATGTGTATGGGGCTATTGGGGGCTAAACATGCCCGTTTAGCCCCTAAAAAAGGCAAATTTATATCAAACATACATGTTATACACCAAGATGTTGGTTTGTTCCAAAACCGTTTATAACACACATGTGAATGTACTTGGAGTAAAATGTTTTATACAATGTGTGGCTTCTTATTTCAATGCTCAATACCAGTTTATTTGTAAAGTTGGTGTAGTTACAGTGGCAATGAGGGTTATTTACGAAAGGGAAATCCACTTTGCACTACAAGTGCACTGCAAGTGCACTTTCAAGTGCACTTGCAGTGCACTTGTAGTGCAAAGTGGATTTGCCTCTAGTAAATAACCACCTCTGTGCTGTAAAATTTGCCAAAATCAGGCCATTTTAGGGACTACAAGCAAATAATTCATGGAGTTGAAAAGGATGATTATTTTTATCATTAATATAAAAATATGAATACACACTGTACAAACTGAAGCACATTTTTACATTCTGCAATTACCTATCAAGATAATAGGAGAACAAAACTTTAAACAGTACCATTTGAAAGTATTCAGGCAGGCCCTTGCACTACATGCTTTGGTGAATTCATCCATAAATATGAACACAAAAGAGGTAGGTATAGTGTGTATGGGTTTTTCAAAGTCAACAGTGTTCCAAATGCGTTTGGGCCCCAAAAAAATAGCCTCTTGCACTCTGCCGGAATTTAAGGACAACAATAGCATTCGGACACATTTTAGGGGGTGTTTAGGGTAAGCACTACAATAGAGCTGACAAAATACATTATTAAGTTACTAGGCTAGGTGTGTATGGGCCCAAGATAGCATACTGGGGAGGTTAGAGAAGGCAAGTATGCATGAAGGACAAAGAGGACATTCACAGCATATTACAATAATGGTAATTAGGGAATTATGAAATAAATACAATACATCGGCAAACCTTAAATACATGGAATGTGATGTTAAAGGAGAAAACTTACCTTAATATAGTCCTTCTGCAGGACCTGAATGATGGCAGAACAGGTCTCTGGAATAATGATTCCCAGAGCCTGGGGGGAGATCTCAGTCATGAACTTCAGCCCTTGGAGACTTTGCCCCGTTGCCAAGTACCGCAAGGTGGCGACGAGCCTTTGCTCGGGAGAGATGGCTTGCCGCATGTAAGTGTCCTGCTTCATAATATAAGGGGACAGCAAAGCCAATAGACGGTGAAAGACTGGGTCCGTCATCCGGAGATAGTTCCTGAAATCATCAGGATTATTCCCCTGGAGCTCCCGCAGCAAAGGCATATGACAGAATTGGTCACGATTAAGTAACCAATTTTTGGTCCAAGAACCCCTCCTCCCCCTGTTCATGGACTGGACTTGGGTCAAAGCAATAACTCCAACACCAAGCCCAACAACAGCACGAACTCTCCAACGAGAACGCAACCACAACATGGCTAGTAAACAAACTGCTGCTCAGAATGAACTGACAGAATGCACTGAAAATCAGAAAGGACCTGACAAGAACGACCTGAAAATCAGAAACGACCAGACAAGCACGTACTGAAAACCCGAAGCGAACTATAAATAGAACGCACTGAAAAACAGAAACGACCTGACAAGCATGCAATGAATAACAGATATGAATCAACAAGCACAACCTGAAAAGCAGAAATGAACTGAAAAGCATGAGGCTGAAAAGCGCGAATCATCCCTCATCAAACTTCTACTAACACGAGATAAACACGAGATTAGCAGAAGGAGCCCAAAGGGTGGCGCACTGGCTATTGAACTTCCTTTTTATCGGCTCATCATTCGCCTTGTACGTCACCACGTTCGTAATTGTTGGCCAACATTTCTGTGACTGTGTGTATGCAAGACAAGTTGGAGCCAACACCCTTCGAACAAAAATCCACAGTTTTGTTGGTGGAAAGTCTGATCGTGTGGTACGCGGCATGAGTGTCCTTCACTCCTTAAGATGTGCCATCCAAAATAATAAATAATTTTCACTGTGATTATGCCATCCAAGATAATAAATGACTATCATTGTTTGTAAAGCCACCTTGTTGGTCACATCCAACGATCCAGCTAAAGCTTCACAGTAAGGGCTTATTCACACCATACGTGTATGAAAATTGATGGAAAAAAACAGACAGATTTCACTTGCAGAAATATCAGTTTACATCAGTTTTCATGAGCGTTTCAGTCAGTTTTCAAGCGTGTCAGTTATGTGTCCTATTCACATAAATGTTGAAGTCACATCAGTTTTTTCACTTGCAGAAAACTGCATGCACGTTACAGATTCCTGCGCAGAAAAAACTTGCATGTTGTGGTGTGAACAGGGCACATAGAGAACAATTGTTTTTTGCGTGTCCTTGCAGAACGCGTGCAGAAAAACTGACGTCTCTGTACCATGCTGTGAACAAGGCCTAATACATGAGATAGTACAATCACCTCTCTGGAGGTCTGTGTCTCCATTCCATCGCTGAAGCAGTGGCAGCTGGTGCTGACTATTTTTGGGGGGGCAGCACAACCAACACTACTACACCCCATGGGAGACACAGCCAGGACGATAAACCCGCAGCACACACACCCCCCGCCACGGGAGACACAGCCAGCGGTGATCACCCCCCAGGACCACCCTCCGCAGGGGACACAGCCAGCAGCGATCACCCCGCGAGATACAAGGAGGAGACACAGAGACAGGGAGAAGGAAGAGCCGGGCCGCTCCAGCGAGGATACAGGCATTCTCCTTTCGGACGATTGGAACCAAGAAGTGTGTTCTGAGACACGATTGGCGAGGGAGTGATAAGACTCCCTGGCCAATAGGGGCTTCTTGATTGGAGGAGAATGTCATAGAATAGTGAATATTCATTTGCTAGTGTCACACAACTGGGTGGGATCAGGGCGCACTCTCAGCGCCCCAAGCCCACCCTATTTTGAAGCCTATTAGAGCCCCTGGCTCTAATCAGGTGTTTCAAAAGGCACACCCCCAGCCTACCCCCTCAATTGTAATTCATGTGTGCAGCATCTTGAAAGAGACTGGGCACATGGATAGGGGGGACGGCGCCCGTGTGCCCACAATGCATGGGCCGCCACTGCACTAAAGCCTACGTCAGACACTTCAGCATTTGTCACTTTTAGGAATGTTGGATGCCTGTGTCCCCTTTTACATGCATGGTTCTGTCTGTGACCCCTACATTACTACAGCAGTGAATTTGGGCCGGAGGACAGAGCCAGAGCGAGTGGAAACTCCCAAAAGTGTTAGATGCCAAAGAGACTGACAGAGGATGCAAAATCTTACAAAGGTATATAAGTATATTTAATACTAATAGTAATAAACTTAAACACACAGGTGGACCACTGGTGGTGGAGCCTGGACTTAGGCTTTCATTATGCTTGGATTCCATTTGTTATAAGGAACCCTGTCACACAGTATTCAGGCAATCAGCTGGATTGCAGGAAACAGGCTTTGCAATCAAAGTAATGTTTTTCAGCTTAAACAGCTTTACGGCAGCAAAATAACACAACAGAAGATAATAGTCTCACCGACTTGCAGAGTTCAGAACTGCTATCGCAGTTAAACAGTCCCCGACTTTTGCAGAGGGTAGCCTCCCCTGCCAACAGGTTTCCAGGTGGGATACTGACATGCACCCTCACAGCTGTACACAAATCCACCATCCACAGTCTCCTCCATACTCCTCCACACCATACCTAGAACTTCCTGTCTTTTTTAAAGCCAATTCCTCTGACCAGTGAGGTAACCCTATTTTTCCCTTAAAGGGATCACAGTTCAAACAGAGGGGTAATATAGTGTCTCTCCAGGACCCAGCCCCGGCGCCCTGTGCAATAGGTCTATACCTCCCTTCTCTTTTGTAATAAGTGTATCTTTTGTTTTGTTTTCTACCTCTACCTCATCTTTCTACCTTTATCTAAGTTTTATTATCAAAGTATGATACTTTTATCTTGCCGCTGTGTATGTGATCCCCTCCATGACAGCTGTATCATTTGGTATACTCTGCACATTGTGTGATTTGTGGAGATGAAAAGCTTATCACACTGTCTTTCCCTGTTTTATTAAAAATACATACATAGAATACATAAGCTGGGCACAGCAGGCACTGGACAAATTTTGATCTGTTTGTAGCCCTCCCTGTTCAACAGAAGCCTATTCTATTGTTAGATTGAATTCTGCCAAAGCCACTGGAAAAGCATTTGGCTTCTGCGCTGATCAGTGGAGTATCCCCGCTGTCAGAATACAAATTCCCAGCAGGGGATTCCTGCATCCAGGAAAGCGCTTTGGAAGGGAAGAAATCTCCAACCCTGTGTCCATATTTTGTGGAAGACCAGCAGGGCGTGTTCCCAGGTGCACACAGCCTTTATAAAGATGCTCTAGTGCAGTCGTTCTCAACCTGGGGGTCGAATGACGATTTGCCAGGGGTCACCGAATCTTGGGCTGTTCCTGAAGCCCGCATCGCTTTCCCAGCCTTTTTGTGGCAGCCCAGCAGGGCTGTTGCAGGAGCCTGTGGCCACCCAGCAGGGCTATCCCTTTAGCCTTGAGCCACCCAGCTGGGCTGTTCCT
Organism: Aquarana catesbeiana; assembly: GCF_042186555.1. Lineage (NCBI taxonomy): Eukaryota > Metazoa > Chordata > Amphibia > Anura > Ranidae > Aquarana > Aquarana catesbeiana. The sequence goes on along the minus strand of NC_133335.1, from coordinate 101,705,600 downwards.
GGAGCCCGCGGCTGCCCACTCAGCCTCTTTGCAGCCACCCATTCAGTTCACAGCATGGCTGGGGGGCAGAGACTAGAGGTCAGCTGACTGGTGAGGAATGTTAAGTGGGAGGGGCTGGAGGAGACCCTATCTCCTGATTTCAGCATAGGTGTCACTGCTACGAGACACCACAAAGTCAGAGACACAGTGAATCCAGAGACACAGTAAGTAACACTACCTGTGATTATAGTTGCCATTAAAAGTCCCCATTACAGTTCTCAGCAGATGACCTTGATCAAGAGCTGATCAGAACTTCCCCAGCACTGCCACTCATCCCACCCCCCACCAGCACTGCCACTCATCCCATTCCCCCACCAAGGAGTAAGAGAAGGAATAAAAATAGAGAAAACATGGAAGGGAGAGAAAAAGAGGGGGAGGGACAAAGAAGAAGGGAGAGAAAGAATAAGAGAAAAAACAAGAAAAATGGCTAGAGAGAGGGATGGGGAAAAAAACCAAGAAATTAGGATAGAGAGAGATAAAAAGGAAAGAAAGAAGAACAAAAGAGAAAGAGTGGTACATCCTAAAATGTACCATAAGGGGTTCTAATACTGTATGAGTGGAAGGGACGCAGGGAGCGCTAAATGTCCGTGGGTTAGGGGTGCAAATTACTTGTCTTGCCTTGGGTGCTGACAACCCACACTACAAAAATAATTTTACTGTTAGGGGTCCCCACAACTTGGGAAATTTTATCAAGGGGTCACGGCACTAGTAAGTTTGAGAACCACTGCTCTAGTGAGAGTTGTAGGAGGAGTAGGAATGAGAGTTGGAGTTGCAGTGGCTGACCCCTGTCTGCAGAGCTGGTGGTGCCTTTCAGGGACTTAATCCCTTGTGTGGGGGGATTTCTTGCCAAAGGACTGAGAAAACCGTGACAGTTACGTGGACTTGGGAAACCAAGAGAGTGTCTGGGAAGCCGAGAAAACTGAGGCAGTAACAGGTCCAGGAAGGCTGAAGGAAGTCTGGAGGTGTCGGAGAGAGTGAGTGAACCCAGGGAGAGCTGGGGAATCCTTTTGAGGCCAGGAGTAGCCCTGTGCAACGAGCTAATGAAAACCAAGGCTAAGTGAGCCAGGAAAAAGCCAGTGTACTAGCACCAATTGTGCTGCCAAAGCATAGCAGGTTGACTTGGCATTTTTGTTGCTGTCATTATTTGTACATTTGCTGGAGAAGTACCCCTGCATGTGCAATCCATTTATGTTGGACTTTTTACTTTATGTTTGCCTTTTCTTAAAAGTGGGCTAACAGGCACTTAAATAAAGTACAAACTGATGTGAACTCACTTGGAAAACTCATCTACCACTTCAGCTAAACATCCCCATATTACAACAGACATAAGGTAAAGGTTGGTGGCAAACAGAAAAGTTGACCATTCACATGTTGATTGGACGCATGAAGAAAAGGTCTAAATTTAGTTAGTAGCTGACTTCTTCTTTGATTGCCCATTTATGTGAGATTTAGCCATTAGAGAGTAACGTTATAGGGGCATAGTTGTAGTGTGTGAATAGCATTAAAAAGCTGTATAAAGTATAATGTTGAACTTTTATCTTTTAATTACCATGGTTCCATTAAATCTACTATTAAACTAGAAAAATGCTGTAGGTGGCAGAGAGTGTTGAATGTTCTTGCTGAAAGTGGAAAACTCCTTTAAAGTTTTATTTATCTCTGTCAATGCAACATTAGCACATTGTGAAATGATTTGCTTTTTTAAAATCTTATTTAATGCCTGAATTGGGTTGAATGTCTGAGATTAGTGACTTACAAAAATAAAATAACAAGTTAACCGGAAAAAAAAGGGGAAAAAAATCCTGAAAATCGGCTTTGGGCCATCACTAGTCCATTAACCCACCTCAAAAGGCAAACCTTAAGCAGGAACTTGCAAGTTTGACCTGGTCCACTGCCAGTCGAGTTATTTCTAATGGAAATGCAGTGATACAATGTTTTTAGTTACTTGCCGGCTTCAAAGTTATTTTTCTGTTTTGAAATTCTCAATATCTGCTCCCAAAGCAAAAAAAGATAATTTGCTGCAAAATCAATAATACAGAAAGGAGAACAAATAGTGTTTCTTCTTCAACAGAAACATTATTTCACTAGCTTTGACCTCATCACTCAATCGTTCTGCTTTCACTCTGAGCTCTATTGACCACATTATAAAGTTCTTTATCTTCTGGCAGACATTTCGGCAGCACATTAACATTTTGCTGTCTAGGAAGACGAAAGTTAACAATGTACCTTTTTACAGATCTCATTTGCTTGAATGAGGCACTTTGCCAATTTGTACACATGGTAGAACCACAGGCTGGAAAATCTTACTTTCTGAATCAATTCCGTTTCTAAGTATATTTCATTTTTCCAATTCATTTCAACATTCGTATTTATCTTATACTTGCTCATACTTGAGGTCCACCATTTATGTGGTGGTCTTGTCAACCATGACCTTTCGTGAGTGTACCTATGCTATATGACAATACATTTTTTGGAAAACAGGGATCCTAATTTAGTTTGGGTTATACTCCCAAGATAGCTTGCATGTTGCACGTATATGTAAAACTTTTCTTTTAGTCTTTGAATAGATTTTATTTGACAAGAATCTGGTCTACTGTACACATCCTGATTTGTAGTTTGTGTTCCTAGGTCTTTCCACCGAGACTATACAGATACACCAGATATTGTTATCTGTCTTATTTGTGTCTTTCACCTAAATTCCAGTGGGAGAGAAAAGGGGAAGAGGAACAGGACCATATGTGTCACATGACTGGCCTGAAAGCATCTGTAAATGTTAGGTATTAAAAAAAATAATCATAACATACATGTGGGCGATGGGGGGAGGGGCTCTGAGAATAGGGGAATTAAGTTTGACTTTAAAGCTACACTACATACAGTACATGACTAAAGGTTAACATGTGGGTGTTTGAAATGATGACACATGTACCTACTGTATGCTCCCTAAGATGACAAGCAATAGGTTTTCTTGCTCAGCTATAGGGATGAGCTGAACACCCGCCGGTTCGGTTCGCACCAGAACCTGCAAACGGACCGAAAATTCGCACGAACGTTAGAACCCCATTGACATCTACGGGACTCGAACGTTCGAAATCAAAAGTGCTCATTTTAAAGGCTAATTTGCATGGTATTGTCCTAAAAAGGGTTTGGGGACCTGGGTCCTGCCTCAGGGGACATGTATCAATGCAAAAAAAAAACTTTTAAAAACGGACGATTTTTCGGGAGCAGTGATTTTAATGATGCCTAAAGTAAAAAAAAAAAAAGTGAAATATTCCTTTAAATATCGTACCTGGGGGGTGTCTATAGTATGTCTGTAAAGTGGCGCTTGTTTCCCATGCTTAGAACAGTCCCTGCACAAAATGTCATTTTTAAAGGAAAAAAAGTCATTTAAAACTGCTTGCGGCTTTAATGTAATGTTGGGTCCTGGCAATATGGATGAAAATCAGTGAGACAAACGGCATGGGTACCCCCCAGTCCATTACCAGGCCCTTTGGGTCTTGTATGGATATTAAGGGGAACCCTGCACCTAAATTAAAAAAGGAAACAGCAGTATACAGGCTCTGTATTCTGAACAGCAGTATACAGGAGGTGCAAACAAGACAGGGACTGTAGGTTTGTTGTTAAGTAGAATCTGTTTGTAATTTTGAACTGGTACATTTTTAACGTGTTTAGCTCCAGCCAAAAAATCTATTTTAAGCTTTTTGGAAAACATAGGGAAGGGTTATCACCCCTGTGACATTTGTTTTGCTGTCTGTGCTCCTCTTCAGAAGATTTCACCTTACTTTTTGTCCCAATGACAAATGTTTTTTGAAAATTTGGGTTTTTTTGTGAAACAAGGATTGGTGATAAAGCTTCAGTGGAAAGGAGAAATGTTTTTTCCATATTAACTCTTACAGGAGAGAATTTCCCTTCCTAGTGGTAGATTTCATCTTACTTCCTGTTGTCTCCTTCCGTTTGCTAGTAGGAGTCGTTTGTAAGTTGGATGTTTGAAAGTAGGGGCCTGCCCTATATACTCAGCAGAAATTTGGGCCTTAGGTGTTGTTGTGGCCACAACACTGTAAGCCCTCACAGGGCCCTGCTGTGAAATATTAGATCAAGAATTGTAATTACATGCCCCTGTTGAACAGGGGCAGAAAAATTGGGCCTTTGGTGGTGGTGGTGGTGCTGGTGCCACAACACTGTAAGTTCTCACTCGCTCTTGGTGGGCGCAGAAACAGGCCCTGCTGTGAAATATTAGATCAAGAATTGTAATTACATGCCCCTGTTCAACAGGGGCTGAAAAATTGGGCCTTAGGCACTGGTGCTGGTGCCACAAAACTACAACCCCTCACAGATACTCTAGTTGGAACGCAGGAACGAGTCCTGCTGCAAAGTATTGCATCAAAAATTGTAATTACACGCCCCTGTTAGACAGGGGATGAAAAATTGGGCCTTAGGCACTGGTGCTGGTGCCACAACACTGCAACCCCTCACAGATACTCTAGTTGGAACGCAGGAACGAGCCCTGCTGCAAAGTATTGCATCAAAAATTGTAATTACACGCCCCTGTTAAACAGGGGCTGAAAAATTAGGCCTTAGGCACTGGTGCTGGTGCCACAATACTGCAACCCCTCAAAGATACTCTAGTTGGAACGAAGGAACGAGCCCTGCTGCAAAGTATTGCATCAAAAATTGTAATTACACGCCCCTGTTAAACAGGGGATGAAAAATTGGGCCTTAGGCACTGGTGCTGGTGCCACAACACTGCAACCCCTCACAGATACTCTAGTTGGAACGCAGGAACGAGCCCTGCTGCAAAGTATTGCATCAAAAATTGTAATTACACGCCCCTGTTAAACAGGGGCTGAAAAATTAGGCCTTAGGCACTGGTGCTGGTGCCACAATACTGCAACCCCTCAAAGATACTCTAGTTGGAACGCAGGAACGAGCCCTGCTGCAAAGTATTGCATCAAAAATTGTAATTACACGCCCCTGTTAGACAGGGGATGAAAAATTGGGCCTTAGGCACTGGTGCTGGTGCCACAACACTGCAACCCCTCACAGCTAATCTAGTTGGAACGCAGGAACGAACCCTGCTGCAAAGTATTGCATCAAAAATTGTAATTACACGCCTCTGTTAAACAGGGGCTGATAAATTGGGCCTTAGGCACTGGTGCTGGTGCCACAATACTGCAACCCCTCACAGATACTCTAGTTGGAATGCATAAACGAGCCCTGCTGCAAAGTATTGCATTTTATTGAAAACACCACCAACCTTCTACAGGTAGCTTTAGGTGAACACTGTGCAGAGCTCGCAAAAAAAATAACTTGTAGCTTATTTAGCTGCCTGCGGTAGTGATAGGATCAGGAAAACACCACAAACCTTCTACAGGTAGCTTTAGGTGAACACTGTGCAGAGCTCGCAAAAAACTAACTTGTAGCTTATTTAGCTGCCTGCGGTAGTGATAGGATCAGGAAAACACCACCAACCTTCTACAGGTAGCTTTAGCTGAACACTGTGCAGAGCTCGCAAAAAACTAACTTGTAGCTTTAGCTGAACACTGTGAGGAGGACGCACTACCCTAACTTGTAGCTTTAGCTGAACACTGTGAGGAGGACGCACTGCCCTAACTTGTAGCTTTAGCTGAACACTGTGCAGAGATCACACTAAACTAACTTGTAGCTTTAACTGAACACTGTGAGGAGGACGCACTACACTAACTGTAAATAGTCTAGCTGCCTGATTGTGGTACTAATAGGATCAAAACAACATCAGCAATTTTCTTCAGGTAGCTGTAAGTACTGTAACAAGACAAGCCTGCCTGTCAATAGGAAGATTAGGAAGATAACAGGAACGGATCTAGCGAAACTGAATACAGTGTATATATATATATATATATATATATATATATATATATATATATATATATATATATATATATATACACACACACACACACACACACAACACCTGGGATGCATATACATACACAATACACTGTAAGTGCAGCTAACTCACTGACTGTCCTGCCTAATCTAGCTAACTCAAATGAAATGACACTGTCTCTCTCTCTCTCTAAGCATGCCGGAACACACTACACAGGGCCGCCGTGCAGGCAGCCTTATATAGTGTGGGGCCTGTTCTAAACCCCCTGAGTCATAATTGGCCAACAGCTCTCTCTACTGACGGCGCTGTGATTGGCCAAGCATGCGGGTCATAGTGCATGCTTGGCCAATCATCAGCCAGCAATGCACTGCGATGCCGCAGTAAATTATGGGCCGTGACGCGCCACACGAATTTGGCGCGAACGGCTCATATAGTTCGCAATTCGGCGAACGGGCAAACAGACGATGTTCGAGTCGAACATGGGTTCGACTCGAACACGAAGCTCATCCCTTCTCAGCTATAGCATCTCTACAGTAGCCAAAACCAAAAACTTCATATATTGCAGCTTACCAATCATTAGATGTGGTGGCTGCCTTAGTTTTCTTTTCTTAGGCTTTTTCCCCTCTTTTTTACCTGGTGACGAAGCTCCTAATTGCCCCTGATTTTGAGGGACTGTCTCTGATTTGGAGCAATGTCCCTCTGTCCCTTGTTCGCCCTCATTTGTCTCTCATTTTGGTCTGAACTATATAATTGTATATAAAATGCACTTTTTATCTTTCAAAAAGTGTTTCCCAGTGCTAAACCTTTCATCCAAATTCTAAATTGGTACATTTGTAAATTTTAAAAGCCAATATAAAGGAATAGTAGTGGTAAAAAAAAGCCCTTGTGTATTTAATTAACCTTTTGTTTTGGTTAATTCTCAAGAGGATGTGGCAGGAGGCATGTCCTATGCCATTGCCTACATATGTTTGCTAGTAGGTGTCCCTCATTCCCATCTCAAAATGTTGGGAGGTATGTGGTGATCTGGCCAGTAGTGTGTTAGATGTACTAATGAATAAGAAAAACAGTTCCCCTTGGGAACGTTCATGCAGCTCAATGGTGTACCACACAAATGATCATATAAAAAAATACTTAATAGTACAAAACATGGGTAAAAAAACACCATATACATTAAAACATATAAAAGCTCTGACACCAAAGGTTTTCCCCTGAAATGGCTGATCAAGCAGCCAATGTTTTAGCAACAACCTGTAATAACACAATGATTGTGAACAATAAGCGCCAACGCGTTTCTAGCTTTTCAATCCAAAATCTTCTTCAGGGGGCATTGCAAAAGGGAGATATCTAAATATCAAATATATAAAATTAGTTTACATGACAAAACATAGATCAGTTTACAATGTATCCAGCCTTGTGTGTATTTACTTACAGACAATATTAACATAATACATCTGTCACAGCTCCCTTTAAAAACAGAAGTGTTTACCACATATGTGAGTGTCTGAAGGCACACGGGTGGTTATCCAAATATCCTATCAGTGACAGCGGGGGAAAGTTCAACCATGGCCCAGATGCCCCTAAACGGGCCACTGCAATGAATAGTAAATACTTTATAAGAAAATGGATGGAGGCGCATGTGCGGAGCCGGCCGAGATGGCCACTTGATCTCGGAGCTCCGTCCCGCTACGCTCGCTTGACACTCCCTGCACGGAGCAACATCACTCAGGTGCGGTTCTAACGGCACTGGAACACAGGGGAGGCCTGCGGGCAAACTTTAATGCCTGTGGGGATGGCGAAAAGTAGCCTGGAAGCACAGTTTCAAGCCGCCTCAGAGACCACAGCAGCTTCCAAGATGGCAGCGGAACGGCCGCTACACGAGTCAGTCACCTCAGGGGCCTCTCTCTCCTCTCCATGGCGGGACACTCTTCAGGAGGAGGTATGTGGCAGAGCACCAACCGACCAACTAGACACTGCCATGGCTAAAATTGATGACCTTGAAAACAGGTCCAGAAGGGAGTCCCTCTGGAGTCACCCTCTGGAGTCCCCCCTGTTCCCTCTACCACTTCCACCTGGGAGCTTGAATCCCCCTCCCCTACCCAGTAATCTGAATAACTCCCCACCATTCACTCGTTTTGCTTCCCCTGAACCCCCGGTTGTAGTTTAGCTTCATTCAGCTCAACCCTCATTGACTGATTGTATGTTCTAGTTACTAAAGGTGATGTTCTCTGTTTAACTTACGTTCACGAATTTAACTTTAGGAGTGCCGCGAGTGTTTCGGTACCATTGCACCTCCTCCTGTACTCGGAGTCGCAGATTTTTCTTTGCCCTCCTTGTCAGGACCTTCCCCACTGGTTGGGGGACAATGAAAATTTTCTTTTTCTTTTTTCTTTTTTTCTTTTTTTTCTTTTTTTTTCCCCAGGACTGGATCTTTATATTCAGCATCCACCCTGGGGATTATCTCCCTATGCTTCTCTTTTTTCTCTCTTTTCTATTCAATTTTATAGTACTAATCATTTTATTCTTTTAGTGATGTGTGTGAACTCATGCTCACGCTGGATCCTGGAGGCTGCTTTCCTTGACAATGCTGCCCATCTGAACCCTGGGCATCCCGTTGAGTTGAAGGTAGATGATTGGGAATCACTAGCAATGACCTCTGTACTGCTCCATGGCTGACCACACCACACCCCATCCCTCCCTGCGCATTGCTTCACATAATGTTCTGCCATTAAACGCTGAAACTTTGAACTTTCAGTCCTACCATGACCATAAAATAGACATATTGTTCCTCCAGGAGAAGCATTTTCCCAAATCATATTCTACCTCCTTTATACATACTAAATTCCCCAAATTTTTCCCTGGCAAATTCTGACAACAAATCTAAAGGAGTGGGCATATTTTTTTCCCGCAATACCCAGTTCTCTCTTCTATCAGAGTTTAAGGATCCGGAGGGCAGGTTCTTGCTTGTGAAAGGTTTCATTGATGAACAGCTCTATTCATTTATTTCTTATTATGCTCCAAATAGGGGGCAATCCAAATTTTTCAAGACCCTTTTTCACCCCTTGAACCCACTTACCAAGGGTCTGATTGTGTATGGAGGAGACTCTAACACTGCCTTTGAGGCAGGAATGGACAAATCCCGCCCACCAGGCAGGGACCGTATCTGTCCCACCAGGCAGAGCCTCAATATAGCGAGACAGATTTTTCACCAGGGGATGGTGGGCGTGTGGAGAGAGATGAATCCACATGCACAAGACTACACACCATTTTCAAACCCCCACAATACCTATACAAGAATCAAACATTTCTTTCTGCTGTCTGCCTATATCCCGCTGGTGAATAAGTCTGTCATAAAAGACTCTGCCTGGTCGGACCACTCCATGCTCATCCTCACCATGAACAGACCATCGGGACACCATAAAGGGTATTGTTGGAGACTTACTACCTCGATTCTTAGTAATCCCACGCATGCTCTTGAAATTGAAAAGGGACTGCAGGAATACTTTTTACTAAATGATGTCAACAATGTCTCCCCCACCACACTATGGGCAGCACACAAGGCCTTTATTAGGGGAAAAATTATTCAAATAGTCTCTAGGATTCGTAGAGCTCGCAAAACGGTTAGAAAAGAAATTTCAGCTATTAAGTAAACTGCACAAACGCAACCCCTGTCCAGCCTCGGCGAAAAGACTTGATAAGGCACGTACCGCCCTGAATCTCGCCCTCATTGCCATAGCTGAAAAAAGTCTATGCTGGGAGGGAGGTCGGTTTTATCACCAGAAAGATAAGACGGGTACCCTCCTAGCCAATGGGCTGACCCCTAAAATCAAATATCACACCTTACCCAAAATTAAACTTCATGATGGTACCCTCTCACAAAACCCTCAAAAGATCCTGGAAGTCTTCCACACCTTTTATAGCTCCCTATATAGTAGCGAAGGAAAGGTCTCTTCCCCTACCGTTCAGGATTCATTTCTCAATTCACTAAACATACCTAAGATCACAGACCAACACAGGGCTGAATTGGAATCTCTGATCTCAGCTGAGTAACTCAAGTCATTAAGAACCTCCGAAATAACTCAGCTCCTGGCCCCGATGGCTTCTCCATTCCATACTACAAACATTTTTCCACCACCTTAACTCCTTATCTGGCTAGATTCTACAACCAACTAAGAGCAGGAACTCCACTTGATGAGGCCTTAAACTCCACCTTCATCACAGTTATTCCCAAACCTGGCAAGGACACTAGTTGTCCTACAAACTACCGCCCTATATCAATAATCAATAATGACCTTCAAATTTTGAAAACATTTTAGCAGACAGAATTTCTAATTTTATCAGTCTTTACATACATAAGGACCAGGTTGGTTTCATACCTGGGAGACAGGGCCCTGACCAGATCAGGAGGGCAATCAACATTGTCTCTCTTCTTCAGTCAGGATGGGACAGGGGGTACTCCTCAAACGGGGGTTCCTGCTCTCATTAGATCTGATGAAAGCATTTGACTCTGTCTCCTGGTCTTACTTGACTGCAATTCTGCAAAGGTGGGGATTTGGACAATCTTTCCTTAACATAATTGGGGCCCTCTATGCCAACCCGGAGGCAAAAATCAAAATGCAAGTCTTTTACTCAGAATACTTCCCAATCCACAATAGTATGAGGCAGGGGTGTCCCCTATCTGCACTGATTTTTGCCATTGTCATTGAGACCCTCGCCATAAGGGACAACCCTGATATCAGCGGAGTGAGTTGTGGGCCCAAGACTCATAAATGTGCCCTTTTTGCTGATGATGTATTGCTCTTTCTCACTTCGCTGTTAACTTCACTACCAAATATCTGCAGGGTGCTCAAAGACTTTGGTAAAATCTCTGGTCTTTGGGTTAACTATGTGAAATCCCTAGCCTTGAACGTTAATTTACCCGCCAGCCTGGTCACACAACTCAAAGAAAACTTACAATTTCAATGCTATGATAAGGCAATCCCTTACCTAGGGATTAACCTGACGGCCTCAATTGACAGTCTTTACATTGCTAACTTCCCCCCAATGTTTCGCAAACTAGGTAATGATCTCACACAATGGGATAACCTGGGGCTCTCATGGTTGAGTAGGGTCAACTCTATTAAAATGACCCTTTTGCCACGCATTTTATACTTATTTAGGTCACTGCCCATCCCTATTCCTAGGGACCATATTAGAAAATTCCAAACTAAGATAGTCAGTTTTATTTGGGGATTGAAAGGACACAGGGTGGCTAAGGGGACCCTCTATCGCACTAGGGATCAGGGAGGTGTTGGATTGCCAAACCTTCTCTGGTACTATCACGTAGCTCAATTGTCACTCTCTGTCATCTACTCTAAAATAGTGCACCCAGACTGGGTACATATGGAGTGGCAGGCAGTTTCCCAATACACCCTAGATTTCCTCCTATGGTGCTCTGCCAAAACAAGACCAGCCATAATGGCCCCAACGCTATCCCACTCCCTAATGCCGTGTACACACGGGCAGACTTTTTGATGGACTAGGTCCGGTGGACTTTCCGACGGACTTTCCGACAGACTTTCGAATGAACGGACTTGCCTACACACGATCAACCAAAGTCCGACGGAATAAGGAAGTTCACAGCCAGTAGCCAATAGCTGTCCTAGCATCGTTTTTTTCCATTGGACTAGCATACAGACGAGTAGACTTTTCGACCGGACTCAAGTCCGTCGGAAAGACTTGAAACATGTTTCATTTCTAGGTCCGTCAAACTTTTGGGGAAAAAAAGTCCGCTGGAGCCCACACACAATCGATTTATCCGACGGAGTCCGGTCCGCCGGACCAAGTCTGCCGTAAAGTCCGCTTGTGTGTACGCGGAATAAGTCTTTGGGACTCTCTCAAGGGAAACCCACTTTTGATATCACACTGGCACCCGCTTTCACATATCTTCCGAAACCCCCTCTTTCCTCCGGGTATGGACATTAAGGCCTTTCAATGGTGGCTGGATAGGGGGCTCTATAAAATTGGACACTTTGTCAGCTCTGCGGAGCCTCTAACACCTGCTCATTGCTCTAGCAGGCTGGAAATGCCCAGAACGGAGAGGTTCAGACTCCACCAGATCTCTTATTTTGTCCACTCTCTGGGGTCCTCTACGCCCAACCCTCTGACGGTTACGGCAGGAAGGAAGTGTGGTGTGGTCAGGCTATGGAGCAGCGGGGAGGGATAACGGTGATATACCGATCACTTGCCTCAGCTGATTCCAAAACTCTCTACATGAGGGAATGGGAAAAAGACCTGTGACAGAGCTGGAGTGTGGGGAGTGGCACAAAGCATCAACCTCCGCCTACAAGGGCTTATTGAACATAACACTGATTGAGGCTAGAAATGGATAAAAATGTGGTGCTGCGCTAATCCTTGAAATAGGCAATGGTTATACGTGTAATAACTAATTGATGGTGGGTGCCTCCAAGCACAAATAAAATAAATATTTTCAGATATAAATAAATAATATACCAATAAAACAGTGACAGTGGTAAAAGTATATAGTGATGATATGTCTGACTATATACTTATCATACAGGTGCTCTGCTAGTGCTAGCAATAAAACACACGCAATAGTGAAAAGTGATTAGTGCTTATACAACATAATACACAGAATATATATAAGTATATAAAAAATATATATATAGCAGCTAGCTTTAAACGTAACCAGTCTCTGATTGGCTTAGCATATACCTGGTGTAACTCAACACATTCCCAGGTGTGTGTATATACAAAGTGAACCGTGCCTAAAGTGCATAACATACAGTGACAATCTTAATATGGCTGAGTGATAAAAGGTTTGTTCCTATGCATGCAAATAACGCATGCAAAAAATATAATATAAATAGTGCTCCGCTTGGAAATGATAAATTATTCAAAGTCCACAAAATATGAGTGATCCACTTGGTGCTAAAATATAGGTGACGGTGATGGTAAATCTTCATGCAGCAACGCACACACTGGTGGGCAGTAGCCCCTTACCTGAAGGTAATGGGGTACTCGCATTTAGCCACTTTGAGGCATGGCAGCCTTTGTAGAAACCGTGGAAACAACCAGCTGTGAGAGATGATGGAGATGTGGTCCTATCCTGGTCACTTCTCTTATGGGGGCGTCTAGTCCTTTCAAGTAGTGTCCCGGGGTCACCCAGATAAATTAGAAAAGGAAGCCCACAATAGTATAATATTGTATGGAAAATGTACCACTTTTTATTAAAAGAATCATGTGTACTCACATAACAATCATTAAAAACCGGGTGGAGATCCGACGAGCGGCGAGCTCGTAATACAACAACAGTCATAGAGTGCCTGTCCCGTCCCTACGCGTGACGTCACGGTCACGTGACTTCTTCAGGGGATACAGGGAGACACTATCAGTGTCCTTAAATATCTCCCCATAGACTATAATGAGCGGCCGTTTTCCCGGAGCCGCCAGGAAGTGTTACGGCGGCCATTTTGCCTAAGGCTGGTGGGCGCAGCTGAGATGTAGACCAGCCAATCGCGGTAGCGGGGGCGGGAGCCGTTCAATAGCAGCCACGCCAGGTCTGGCCAATCAGCGGTCACACACCTCTCAACTGTCCGCAATGGGGGAATATACATCAGATATCGGCCAACAGAGTGACCGATCGCCTGTGTGTAGCAGTGGATATCCCAGCAGCATACACAGGTCGACATCTGGGTAGGGAGCATAAAACTTGAAAACAATACAGAATAACGGAAGGGGCTGATATATGGACGAATCAGGTGGCCATTGCTATGCTGTATGCCCATATTAAATTGGACCTAAAGTCCATAAATATTAAAACCATATTCTTTATTATAAAATAATAATTGTTAAAAAACAAAAGATAAAAAGATAAAAAACGAAATGTGGAATCTAAAACAATTGTATATATAAAATAAATATATACAAGGCCGATCGGTCAGGGAGAGGCATCTATATACAATAAGAAATAAACATAGCATGTACACAGTCTGGTGATCTAAAGTGCTACTGCAGGGTGGTGGTATATAGTTGTCCATTCTATGTGGATATTAACATATCCACATAGAACGGTATGTATATAAATATTATACAGAGGAATAATCTATAAAATAATACACCTAGAGATATATATAAAAAAATAATCGCATGATTCCCTAGTGGACAGTGGTGGGATTAAATTTGTGTTGTGATATCAGTCTCACACCTACATGTCGACACTGTGTGAGGATAGTAGCGAAGTATTCAGAGGAAGTATAAAACTCAAATAACAAAAAACCTCTCAAATATAAACGATTAGTGTTTAAAAGTTACTCAGGAAACAGTTCAAGTGAAATTCTATGTTGAGGCCTCTTGGCGAGAAGGTGTCCATGGTGAAGATCCACCTGGACTCCATTTGACTGAGGGTCCTAACCTTATGTCCCCCCCGCCAGTGCCTCACATAGGGTTCAATGCCCTAAAATTTTAAATGAGAGGGGTCTTTGTTGTGGCATAATAAAAAATGTTTTGATACACTGTGCTTATCGTATCCATTAATAATATTTTTTACATGTTCTTTGATTCGAACTTTGAGCGGTCTTTTTGTGCGGCCTATGTATTGCAAACTGCAACTACATTGTAGGGCATATACAGCCCCCTCTGTGTTGCAACAAACAAAGTTACGAACTTCATAGGTGTCCCCCGTCGATGTAGATGAAAAGTGGAACATTTTCTTGTTGGGACGTCTGGTTCTTAGACATGCGAAACACCTTTTATATGGGAAAAATCCTTTCCCTGAAAAAAACGTAAAGGGTTTCCTTGGTGGCTCTATCACACTTTTCACCAGTTTATCACGAATTGATGGTGCTCTTCTATAGATAAATCTGGGGTTTTTTGGTAGTCTTTCTTGCAACTGTGGGTCTGTCAACAAGATATGCCAGTGGCCTCTGACTATTTTTTCTATCTTCTTGTGTTGTGCGTTGTAGTCGAGGATAAGCGCTGGTCCCTCTGTTGGGAGTTTCTGTAGGGTTTTGTCCTTAAAGCGGGGGTCCACCTATCTATCGTTTTTTTTTTTTTTTTAGTTCATTCACAAACTTTTCTTCTCAGCATTACATACTCACATATTGTGTGTAATATGTCCGCCTGTGTCAGATTTCGTCGGAAAGAATAACTTATATTATTCACTGCAGGCGGTTTCCATCTTCATTGTGGGCATTTGAAGCCCACAAGCATTTATTTCCTGGATGTGGTGAATGCTGTGCTCCCAGCATTCACTGCTCGTTCCCGCACATGCTCAGTGGCATCCTGGGAAGCCTGAGACTAGCTCCCAGGAGTCTGGGAGAGGCTAGAAACACGCCTACTCCCACGGGAGGAGAACCAGGAAGTGCAAAGAAGAATAGAAAAATAAAAGGTAATTACGGCGATTTAAATTTTTTTAAACGGCATGTCAGCATCTAGGCAAGGAAGAGAATACATACAGATATTGTTCAAAATTTGGGTGGAACCCCGCTTTAATCAATGTTTTGCGATCCATTACTGCGACTTCTGCGGTTTTCTTCTTTATGTATCCTTGGTCATATCCTTTCGCAGTAAACCTAGCTCCGATTTTCTCTGCCTGTTCGTAGAAGACTCCTCAGTCGCATCAGTTGGCCTTTCGGGATATTGTAGAGCCAGTTTTTATGGTGGCAACTTTCTAATGGGAGGTAACTGTTCCGGTCAACATTTTTAAAGTGCGTTTGTGTATAAAATATTGAATCTTCCTGTAAGATATCCAGATCCAGGAACGTTACCTTCTCCTCGCTTATATCCCATGACAGTCGAATGTTTACATCATTTGCATTTAGTTTATCTAAAAAGTTCTTTAACTGGTTTGCATCGCCTTCCCATACTACAAAAATATCGTCAATGTATCGTTTATAAATTAAAAGTTGTTCTGGTTGGTTATTAAAAACAAATTCCTCTTCCCATTTCGCCATAAAAAGCCCAGCTATGCTGGGAGCAAATTTAGCTCCCATGGCTATTCCAGTTTTCTGGTGGTAATACGTATTATTATACCAAAAGTAATTATTTTTTAAACTAAAATCCAAACATTTCACCAGGAATCTTCTTTGTAAACATGACAGATCAGAGTATCTCCTCAAGCCCCATTTGGCAGCCTCGCATGCCAAGTGGTGGGGTATGATCGTATAGAGGGATGCGACGTCTGCGATGGCCATGATGCACGTCTTATGTTTTTGGGGGATCTCATCCAAGATTTGTAGGATATGCTTAGTATCTCGCAGGTATGCCTTCATGCTCTGGACCACTGGTTGCAAAAAGAAGTCGATATATTCCCCTATCCTGGATGTTAGTGAATCGATCCCGTTCACTATTGGCCTCGGAGGTGGATTTGTCCCGTCTTTATGGACTTTGGGTAGTGAATATATGATAGGGGTGCGACATGAGTCGGTTACAAGAAACCTTGCTTCTTTTTTACTTAAGATATTCTTCTTAGCTCCTAGGTGTACTATTTGCTCGAGCGCTTTCCTGCATCTGAACATCGGGTTGCTTAATAATTTCGTGTAGGTATTTACGTCATTTAGCATATCCATCATTGATTTATGGTATAGCTCTTTAGACAGAATGACGATATCTCCCCCTTTGTCCGCTGGTCGGATCAAGATTTCTTTCCTCTTCATCAATTTCCGTATTCCACTCTTGATATGTTTCGGATCTTCTCTCTTCTTGATTTTTAAATCTTTGATCTCGTCCAGCACAACTCTTTTAAAAACCTCAATGTATTTGTTGTCTTTAATTGGTGGATTAAAAACTGAACTGTTCCTTAATGTGCTATGTAAAATGTTCCCATTCTCCATTCCTGTATATCTCATAGGGTTTCCTGCAGTATATTTCTGAATATTAACCTTCCTCACGAATTTCTGTATCCCGATATACGTTTCAAATTTATCCAGGTTCTTCGTCGGTGTGTATTTCAAACCTTTATCTAAAACCCCGATCTCTTCAGGGGTGAGTGCCTGGCCACTCAAATTAAAAATGCCTTCTCCCTTCACTCTCTTTTTCACTTGTTCTCTCTTTCCGGCTCTCCGTCCCCTCTTCTTTCTGGACTTTTTCTGGGATATCTTGTCTCGTCTGGATTTCTCGGTGGATGATTTGGCCTGTCCCTGTCTAAAAAAGGCTTATTAGGGTCAGACTGTCCATAGTGTGTCGAGTATTGCCTGCCTTGTCTATCATCATCTTCTCTATTCATTAGAGGGGCATAGTGATTATACGTGGGTATTGGACTTCGCTTGTAGTACCGATGATATTCTTGCTGTGGGCCTGCCCTTTGACCATGATCATGGACCTTGGTCTCGGGTGATCATAGGGTGGTGCCCTATTGTCTCTCTGATCGTAAGTCATTCTCCTCTGATCTCTATGATCATAGTATGATCCACATTGGTCCCTCTGCTCATATGGAGGTCTCTGCCGATTATTCCTGTATGGGGGTTTCCTATTATTCTTCTTATTATACGGTCTCCTTCCTCCATACTGTGGGGTCTGGTTATGGTATTGAGGTCTCTTGTCACTCCTATAAGGGGTATACTGGTGGTATTCCATATTTCTCTCTCCATAGTCTAAATTTCTTGGTGTCAAGCCTTCACCACTATCCCTTTGGGTCTGATAGTCAAGGTATGGAGTATCAGGTCCAGGTGTGGCGTTTGCTTGTTGTGAGAATACCCTCACTGTTCTCTCTGGTGTGGAATATGTTGAATGTGTATCGCCTTTCCCTATCTGGCTCTGCCATTAAACATTTGGTTGTTCCGAAAATCATTTGTATCTCTAATATGTTTTTTACTCTTCCTTTGTTGGACTTCTTTATCCTTCTTCACAAGGTCTTTATTTAATTGTGAAGTTAGGTTCTTAAACTCAGCCGTGTCTTTATATGGTTCTAGTTCTTCTTTTATTTCTAGAATATTTTGGTCTATCTTCTTATTTTTTCTATGCTTTCTTTCTAGAAGGAAGGATAACAACTCTAGACCTTTATCATTAAAGAATTTAAACCATTCCTCATTAGATTCTGAATCCGTCAAGCCATCATTCGGGGGGACGTCCCATCTTAGTCTCCTTGGGACTATGTTTTCCTTCAGATAAGTCTCGAAGGTACAGATGTCCCACCACAGGCTCACTTTCTTTTCCATGTTGTGTCCTAATTTCCTCATTAGGCTTTCTAGATCTAGGTTTCTACTAGTATTAACATTAGTAGTACTAAAAACTTCCTCTAGATTGACTTTCCTTTTCTCCATATAAGAAAATACCTCCATGATGGCAGCAGGAATGAGTGGAGAGTAAATATATCAAAAAGGTTATGGGGTATTCCTGCGCTATCGTGAGACGGGGTGAGGGAGAAAAGGAAAAGCCCAAATCAAAGTAAAACAAGGAAAAGCAGCCTACACCGAATAGGTTACAGCCTGTCCCCGGCTAGAGTAGAAATGGATAAAAATGTGGTGCTGCGCTAAAGAAATCGTGATCTGACCAGCAGACAAGGGGGGAGGTATCGGCATTCTGTCTAAAGAGCAATACCATAAATCAATGATGGATATGCTAAATGACGTAAATACCTACACGAAATTATTAAGCAACCCTATGTTCAGATGCAGGAAAGCGCTCGAGCAAATAGTACACCTAGGAGCTAAGAAGAATATTTTAAGTAGGGATGAGCCGAACACCCCCCTGTTCGGTTCGCACCAGAACATGCGAACAGGAAAAAAGTTCGCTCGAACACGCGAACACCGTTAAAGTCTATGGGACACGAACATGAATAATCAAAAGTGCTAATTTTAAAGGCTTATATGCAAGTTATTGTCATAAAAAGTGTTTGGGGACCCGGGTCCTGCCCCAGGGGACATGGATCAATGCAAAAAAAAGTTTTAAAAACGGTCGTTTTTTCAGGAGCAGTGATTTTAATAATGCTTAAAGTCGAACAATAAAAGTGTAATATCCCTTTAAATTTCATACCTGGGGGGTGTCTATAGTATGCCTGTAAAGGGGCGCATGTTTCCCGTGTTTAGAACAGTCTGACAGCAAAATTACATTTCGAAGGAAAAAACCCATTTAAAACTACCCGCGGCTATTGCATTGCCGACAATACACATAGAAGTTAATTGATAAAAACGGCATGGGAATTCCCCACAGGGAAACCCCGAACCAAAATTAAAAAAAAAAATGACGTGGGAATCCCCCTAAATTCCATACCAGGCCCTTCAGGTCTGGTATGGATATTAAGGGGAACCCCGGCCAAAATTTAAAAAAAAAATGACGTGGGGTTCCCCCTAAATTCCATACCAGACCCTTCAGGTCTGGTATGGATTTTAAGGGGAACCCTGCGCCAAAAAAACCCAAAAAACGGCGTGGGGTCCCCCCAAAGATCCATACCAGACCCTTATCTGAGCACGCAACCTGGCAGGCCACAGGAAAAGAGGGGGGGACGAGAGTGCGGCCCCCCTCCTGAACCGTACCAGGCCACATGCCCTCAACATTGGGAGGGTTCTTTGGGGTAGCCCCCCAAAACACCTTGTCCCCATGTTGATGAGGACAAGGGCCTCATCCCCACAACCCTGGCCGGTGGTTGTGGGGGTCTGCGGGCGGGGGACTTATCGGAATCTGCAAGCCCCCTTTAACAAGGGGACCCCCAGATCCCGCCCCCCCCCCTTGGTGAAATGGTAAGGGGGTACTTACCCCTACCATTTCACTAAAAAACTGTCAAAAATGTTAAAAATGACAAGAGACAGTTTTTGACAATTCCTTTATTTAAATGCTTCTTCTTTCTTCTATCTTCCTTCATCTTCTTCTGGTTCTTCTGGCTCTTCTGGTTCTTCCTCCAGCATCTCCTTCGCGGCGTCTTCTATCTTCTTCTCCTAAGGCCGCTCCGCACCCATGGCATGGGGGGAGGCTCCCGCTCTTCTCTTCATCTTCTTCTTCATCCTCTTCTCTTCTTCCTTCTTCTCTTCTTTATTTTCTTCTCCGGGCCGCCCCGCATCCATGCTGGCATGGAGGGAGGCTCCCGCTGTGTGACGCGTCTCCTCGTCTGACGGTTCTTAAATAACGGGGTGCGGGGCCACCCGGTGACCCCGCCCCCTCTGACGCACGGGACATGATGGGACTTCCCTGTGGCATTCCCCGTGACGTCACAGGGAAGTCCCGTCAAGTCACCATGCGTCAGAGGGGGGCGGGGTCACCGGGTGGCCCCGCCCCCCGTTATTTAAGAACCGTCAGACGAGGAGACGCCGTCACACAGCGGGAGCCTCCCTCCATGCCAGCATGGGTGCGGAGCGGCCCGGAGAGGAAAATGAAGAAGAGAAGAAGGAAGAAGAGAAGAGGATGAAGTAGAAGATGAAGAGAAGAGCGGGAGCCTCCCCCCATGCCATGGGTGCGGAGCGGCCCGAGGAGAAGAAAATAGAAGACACCGCAGAAGATGCTGGATGAGAACGCCGGAGGAAGAACCGGAAGAGCCAGAAGAACCAGAAGAAGAAGATGAAGGAAGATAGAAGAAAGAAGAAGCATTTAAATAAAGGAATTGTCAAAAACTGTCTCTTGTCATTTTTAACATTTTTGACAGTTTTTTAGTAAAATGGTAGGGGTAAGTACCCCCTTACCATTTCACACGGGGGGGCCGGGGTCTGGGGGTCCCCTTATTAAAGGGGGTTTCCAGATTCCGATAAGCCCCCCGCCCGCAGACCCCCACAACAACCGGCCAGGTTGCGTGCTCGGATAAGGGTCTGGTATGGATTTTTGGGGGGACCCCACGCCATTTTTTTTTTTTTTTGGCGCAGGGTTCCCCTTAAAATCCATACCAGACCTGAAGGATCTGGTATGGAATTTAGGGGGACTCCCACGTCATTTTTTTTTTTTTAATTTTGGTTCGGGGTTGCCCTGTGGGGAATTCCCATGCCGTTTTTATCAATGAACTTCTATGTGTATTGTCGGCAATGCAATAGCCGCGGGTAGCTTTAAATGGGTTTTTTCCTTCTAAATGTAATTTTGCTGTCAGACTGTTCTAAACACGGGAAACATGCGCCCCTTTAACGAAATTTAAAGGGATATTACACTTTTATTGTTTGACTTTAAGCATTATTAAAATCACTGCTCCTGAAAAAACGGCCGTTTTTAAAACTTTTTTTTGCATTGATCCATGTCCCCTGGGGCAGGACCTGGGTCCCCAAGCACTTTTTATGACAATAACTTGCATATAAGCCTTTAAAATTAGCACTTTTGATTTCTCCTATAGACTTTTAAAGGGTGTTCTGCGGCATTCGAATTTGCCGCGAACACCCCAAATTGTTCGCTGTTCGGCGAACTTGCGAACAGCCAATGTTTGAGTCGAACATGAGTTCGACTCGAACTCGAAGCTTATCCCGAATCTTAAGTAAAAAAGAAGCAAGGTTTCTTGTACCCGACTCATGTCG
The DNA here is from genome assembly GCF_042186555.1 of Aquarana catesbeiana. NCBI lineage: Eukaryota > Metazoa > Chordata > Amphibia > Anura > Ranidae > Aquarana > Aquarana catesbeiana. The sequence continues at coordinate 101,684,285 of NC_133335.1, read as the reverse complement.
CACCCCTATCATATATTCACTACCCAAAGTCCATAAAGACGGGACAAATCCACCTCTGAGGCCAATAGTGAACGGAATCGATTCACTAACATCCAGGATAGGGGAATATATCAAATTCTTTTTGCAACTAGTGGTCCAGAGCACGAAGGCATACCTGCGAGATACTAAGCATATCCTACAAATCTTGGATGAGATCCCCCAAAAACATAAGACGTGCATCATGGCCACCGCAGACGTCGCATCCCTCTATACGATCATACCCCACCACTTGGCATGCAAGGCTGCCAAATGGGGCTTGAGGAGATACTCTGATCTGTCATGTTTACAAAGAAGATTCCTGGTGAAATGTTTGGATTTTAGTTTAAAAAATAATTACTTTTGGTATAATAATACGTATTACCACCAGAAAACTGGAATAGCCATGGGAGCTAAATTTGCTCCCAGCATAGCTGGGCTTTTTATGGCGAAATGGGAAGAGGAATTTGTTTTTAATAACCAACCAGAAGAACTTTTAATTTATAAACGATACATTGACGATATTTTTATAGTATGGGAAGGCGATGCAAACCAGTTAAAGAACTTTTTAGATAAACTAAATGCAAATGATGTAAACATTCGACTGTCATGGGATATAAGCGAGGAGAAGGTAACGTTCCTGGATCTGGATATCTTACAGGAAGATTCAATATTTAATACACAAACGCACTTTAAAAATGTTGACCAGAACAGTTACCTCCCATTAGAAAGTTGCCATAATAAAAACTGGCTCTACAATATCCCGAAAGGCCAACTGATGCGACTGAGGAGAAACTGCACGAAACTCCAAGTCTTCTACGAACAGGCAGAGAAAATCGGAGCTAGGTTTACTGCGAAAGGATATGACCAAGGATACATAAAGAAGAAAACCGCAGAAGTCGCAGTAATGGATCGCAAAACATTGATTAAGGACAAAACCCTACAGAAACGCCCAACAGAGGGACCAGGGCTTATCCTCGACTACAACACACAACACAAGAAGATAGAAAAAATAGTCAGAGGCCACTGGCATATCTTGTTGACAGACCCACAGTTGCAAGAAAGACTACCAAAAAACCCCAGATTTATCTATAGAAGAGCACCATCAATTCGTGATAAACTATTGAAAAGTGTGATAGAGCCACCAAGGAAACCCTTTACGTTTTTTTCAGGGAAAGGATTTTTCCCATGTAAAAGGTGTTTCGCATGTCTAAGAACCAGACGTCCCAACGAGAAAGTGTTCCACTTTTCATCTACATCGACGGGGGACACCTATGAAGTTCGTAACTTTGTTTGTTGCAACACAGAGGGGGCTGTATATGCCCTACAATGTAGTTGCAGTTTGCAATACATAGGCCGCACAAAAAGACCGCTCAAAGTTTGAATCAAAGAACATGTAAAAAATATTATTAATGGATACGATAAGCACAGTGTATCAAAAAATTTTTTATTATGCCACAACAAAGACCCCTCTCATTTAAAATTTTGGGGCATTGAACCCTATGTGAGACACTGGCGGGGGGGGACATAAGGTTAGGACCCTCAGTCAAATGGAGTCCAGGTGGATCTTCACCATGGACACCTTCTCGCCAAGAGGCCTCAACATAGAATTTCACTTGAACTGTTTCCTGAGTAACTTTTAAACACTAATCGTTTATATTTGAGAGGTTTTTTATTATTTGAGTTTTATACTTCCTCTGAATACTTCGCTACTATCCTCACACAGTGTCGACATGTAGGTGTGAGGCTGATATCACAACACAAATTTAATCCCACCACTGTCCACTAGGGAATCATGCGATTATTTTTTTATATTTTTTTTTTATATTTTTTTTTATATATATCTCTAGGTGTATTATTTTATAGATTATTCTGCTGTATAATATTTATATACATACCGATGTTAATATCCACATAGAATGGCCAACTATATACCACCACCCTGCAGTAGCACTTTAGATCACCAGACTGTGTACATGCTATGTTTATTTCTTATTGTATATAGATGCCTCTCCCTGACCGATCGGCCTTGTATATATTTATTTTATATATACAATTGTTTTAGATTCCACATTTCATTTTTTATCTTTTTATCTTTTGTTTTTTAATAATTATTATTTTATAATAAAGAATATGGTTTTAATATTTATGGACTTTAGGTCCAATTTAATATGGGCATACAACATAGCAATGGCCACCTAATTCGTCCATATATCAGCCCCTTCTCTTATTCTGTATTATTTTCAAGTTTTATGCTCCCTGCCCAGATGTCGACCTGTGTATGCTGCTGGGATATCCACTGCTACACACAGGCGATCGGTCACTCTGTTGGCCGATATCTGATGTATATTCCCCCATTGCGGACAGTTGAGAGGTGTGTGACCGCTGATTGGCCAGACCTGGCATGGCTGCTATTGAACGGCGCCCGCCCCCGCTACCGCGATTGGCTGATCTACATCTCAGCTGCGCCCACCAGCCTTAGGCAAAATGGCCGCCGTAACACTTCCTGGCGGCTCCGGGAAAATGGCCGCTCATTATAGTCTATGGGGAGATATTTAAGGACACTGATAGTGCCTCCCTGTATCCCCTGAAGAAGTCACGTGACCGTGACGTCACGCGTAGGGACGGGACAGGCACTCTATGACTGTTGTTGTATTACGAGCTCGCCGCTCGTCGGATCTCCACCCGGTTTTTAATGATTGTTATGTGAGTACACATGATTCTTTTAATAAAAAGTGGTTCATTTTCCATACAATATTATACTATTGTGGGCTTCCTTTTCTAATTTATCTGGGTGACCCCGGGACACTACTTGAAAGGACTAGACGCCCCCATAAGAGAAGTGACCAGGATAGGACCACATCTCCATCATCTCTCACAGCTGGTTGTTTCCACAGTTTCTACAAAGGCTGCCATGCCTCAAAGTGGCTAAATGCGAGTACCCCATTACCTTCAGGTAAGGGGCTACTGCCCACCAGTGTGTGCGTTGCTGCATGAAGATTTACCATCACCGTCACCTATATTTTAGCACCAAGTGGATCACTCATATTTTGTGGACTTTGAATAATTTATCATTTCCAAGCGGAGCACTATTTATATTATATTTTTTTGCATGCGTTATTTGCATGCATAGGAACGAACCTTTTATCACTCATCCATATTAAGATTGTCACTGTATGTTATGCACTTTAAGCACGGTTCACTTTGTATATACACACACCTGGGAGTGTGTTGAGTTACACCAGGTATATGCTAAGCCAATCAGAGACTGGTTACGTTTAAAGCTAGCTGCTATATATATATTTTTTATATACTTATATATATTCTGTGTATTATGTTGTATAAGCACTAATCACTTTTCACTATTGCGTGTGTTTTATTGCTAGCACTAGCAGAGCACCTGTATGATAAGTATAGTATAGTATAGTATAGTCAGACATATCATCACTATATACTTTTACCACTGTCACTGTTTTATTGGTATATTATTTATTTATATCTGAAAATATTTATTTTATTTGTGCTTGGAGGCACCCACCATCACTGAGTTATTACACGTATAACCATTGCCTATTTAAAGGATTAGCGCAGCACCACATTTCTATCCATTTCTACTCTAGCCGGGGACAGGCTGTACCCTATTCGGTGTAGGCTGCTTTTCCTTATTTTACTTTGATTTGGGCTTTTCCTTTTCTCCCTCACCCTGTCTCACGATAGCGCAGGAATACCCCATAACCTTACTGATTGAGGCTAATCTGAAAGTACTAATGAGTTGGTATCTCGTTCCACTAAGAATTGCTAAAATTTACCCTAACGCATCTCCACTGTGCTTCCGTAATTGCGGACACATGGGGTCGATACTACACACCTGGTGGAATTGTCCCAAGATCAGAGGACTCTGGAATAAAGTTTTCCAAATCATTAGGAAACTTACGGACAGACCCATCCCTCAGACTCCTCAAATAGCAAACCATTGCTCGAGCCTGGAAGCAACCTTCAGTTTCTCTCACCTTGGTTAAAAGAAAAATTTCATGGATAAGGACCCAGGAAAAGACAACCAGCATCCTTTTGGATACAGTTGCCAAACATGATGCCATCTGGGAACCCTGGATTAAATACACATTCCTGGTACCTGCCACCTCCACTTCCTCTGGTGCTGTGTAGGGAAGCGGGTATTGCACCATTACTGAATATATTTTTCTCGCCTCTTCTTCTCTTCTTCTGTTTCTTTTTACTCCTTTTTTCATCCTCACTCTCTTGTCTTCTCGGGTCTCCTTCTTGACCTGTGCTCTCTTCTTGCTTGTTCTCTGGTTCTGTTTTGTTTTACCTCATATGACCTTTCACGGTTGATACACAAGACTTTTTTCTTAAGGACATGGCCATATCCCCTGTCTGTTGGGAGCAGTGGAGGCACCAAGGATGGGTCACCTAATGTGACCACTAGCTAACAGATGCACTGAATATCAGTCTGGCGCCTTTTGGCCCGCAGACACACATGTGTACAACCTCCCCTGGCTCACAACGGACAACTGGGGTGCTTGGACATTGACGCCACACAAGGCGCATCTACATCCTTTTCACATGGGCACAGTTACCGAAACGCTTATAGTTTATACTGCATTATTCACAAGTGCTGATTCTGACGCCCATTGGATCTCCCGATCTGATTCTGGAACAACCTTTTTCACAATTTTCCAACACACATAGTGCAAATGATAAATGGTCTATTATAGCTTTGGCTTGGATTGAGTCTACATTGTTCCTCTTTCTCAATGTTACTTCCTCGGGGGGGGGGGGGGATGATCCCCTCCCCCAGCACAGCTAGATCCCATTGGGGGTGCCGGGGGGGGCTGCCATCTCCTTTGCCCATGATTGAGGCGTGAATGGGGACTGTGTCAGGGTCCGACGGGAGGCCACAGTATACTATAGTCTTTCTGATGAATACTATTTGTTCTTCATGAACTTTTGTGCCTAAAAAAGTTTTTCTGTACCTGTGTATCTATGTTGTCTTTGATAAACTTAATAAAAAACTATTGAAAGTGAAGAGAAAATGGATGGACAAGGGTAATGGATTAACATTGCTAGCTTTAGTATTTGAAATGTACCAACCATAGAAATAATATGTCCTATTACTTCTACTTCTACTTCTACTGAAGGGTCCAAGTAGATACTTGCTTTAATACGCAAAAAATACCCTGCAAGGTTGTCCAGAAAAATATCCTATCCATGCTTACCAATGCAATGTCCCCACCTCCTTAGGAGATGTGTTCCACAGCCAGCCAGGAATCTCAAAAACCCAAGCCACCACCAGAGTATACATTTACTCACTAATTTCCAATTATTCAGTAATTTAGATATCCCCTCTTTTGTTATGCCCCCTGAAGAAGATTTTGGATTGGAATAATTGAAATGCTTTTGGGGGACCAGTTGGTGTCAGAACTTGTATTTGTTTTAATGTACTTCATATAAGCATGTGTGGTGGCAACCAGGTGAGGAGTACAAAGACAAGTGTGTCTTGCCAACAGTCAAGCATGGGGGTGGGAGTGTCATGGTCTGGGGCTGCATGAGTGCTGGGGAGCTACAGTTCATTGAGGGAACCATGAATGCCAATGATCCCCTCCCTTTGGAGACTGGGCCACAGGGCAGTATTCCAACATGATAAACACACCTCCAAGATGACCACTGCCTTGCTAAAGAAGCTGAGGGTAAAGGTGATAGACTGGCCAAGCATGTCTCCAGACCTAAACTCTATTGAGCATCTGTGGGGCATCCTCAGACGGAAGGTGGTGGAGTGTAAGGTCTCTAACATCCAACAGCTCCGTGATGCCATCATGGAGGAGTGGAAGAGGACTCCAGTGGCAACCTGTGAAGCTCTGGTAAACATGCCCAAGAGGGTTAAGGCTGGAAAATAATGGTGGCCACACAAAATATTGACACTTTGGGCCCAATTTGGACATTTTTACTCACTTTTGTTGCCAGCAGTTTAGACATTAATGGCTGTGTGTTGAGTTATTTTGAGGGGACAGCAAATTTACACTGTACACTCACTACTTTACATTGTAGCAAAGTGTCATTTTTTCAGTGTTGTCACATTAACCGCTTAACAACCGGCCCATAGCCAAATGACGGCTACAGGGCGGTTGTTTAACTCTGGGAGGACGTCCAGGGACGTCCTCCCAGAATTCTGCTCTCGCGCGCCCCCTAGGGCGCGCACTCGAGAGCATCCGTGACCGCCGGGTCCATAGGACCCGGCGCATCACAGATACCGGTAAATGGCCGCTGATCGCGGCCGTTTACCATGTGATCGCTCCGTCAAATGACGGAGCGATCACATGTAAACAAACCGGCGTCATCTGATGACGCCGGTTCCTCTCCTCCCCTCTTTGTACCGATCGGTACACTGTGAGCGGAGAGGGGGATGGATGGATGGCTGCAGCGTTGTGGGCTGCATGTGTAGTGCCCACAGCGCTGCACAGAGACATCCAGCCATCCATCCATCCATGCTCAGCCATCCCCACTACTCTGCATGCCCTGCAATGCCCCACAGTACTCTGGTATGCCCCACAATACCCCTGCAATACTCTGTCATACCCTGCAATACCCCTGCAATACTCTGCCATACCCTGCAATACCCCTGCAATACTCTGCCATACCCTGCAATACCCCTGCAATACTCTGCCATACCCTGCAATACCCCTGCAATACTCTGCCATACCCTGCAATACCCCTGCAATACTCTGCCATACCCTGGAATACCCCTGCAATACTCTGCCATACCCTGGAATACCCCTGCAATACTCTGCCATACCCTGCAATACCCCGCAATACTCTGCCATACCCTGCAATACCCCGCCATACTCCGCAATACCCCGCCATACTCCGCAATACCCCGCCATACCCCGGAATACCCCGCAATACTCTGCCATACCCTGGAATACCCCGCAATACTCTGCCATACCCTGGAATACCCCGCAATACTCTGCCATACCCTGGAATACCCCGCAATACTCTGCCATACCCTGGAATACCCCGCAATACTCTGCCATACCCTGGAATACCCCGCAATACTCTGCCATACCCCGCAATACTCTGCCATACCCTGCAATACCCTGAAACACCCCGCAATACACTGCCATACCCTGCAATACCCCGCAATATCCCGCAATACTCTGCCATACCCCGCGATACCCAGCCATACTCAGTGATACCCAGCCATACTCAGTGATACTCAGTGATACCCAGCCATACTCTGCAATACTCAGTGATACCCAGCCATACTCTGTAATACTCAGTGATACCCAGCCATACTCTGCAATACTCAGTGATACCCAGCCATACTCTGCAATACTCAGTGATACCCAGCCATACTCTGCAATACTCAGTGATACCCAGCCATACTCTGCCATACTCTGCCATACCCAGCCATGCTCTGCAATACCCCGCAAAAATCTGCAATACTCTGCCATAACCTGCAATACTCTGCAATACCCCGCAATACCAGCCATACTCTGCAATACTCGGTGATACCCAGTCATACTCTGCCATACCCAGTCATACTCGGCGATACCCAGTCATACTCGGCGATACCCAGTCATACTCGGCGATACTCTGCAATACTCGGCCATGCTCAGCCATACCCAGCCATGCTCAGCCATACTCGGCCATGCTCAGCCATACCCAGCCATGCTCAGCCATACTCGGCCATGCTCAGCCATACCCAGCCATGCTCAGCCATACTCGCCATGCTCAGCCATACTCGGCCATGCTCAGCCATACCCAGCCATGCTCAGCCATACTCGGCCATGCTCAGCCATACCCAGCCATGCTCAGCCATACCCAGCCATGCTCAGCCATACCCAGCCATGCTCAGCCATACCCAGCCATGCTCAGCCATACCCAGCCATACTCTGCCTCTGTATGTGGCCAGGCTGTGGAAGTCTCACACATGTGGTATCGCCATACTCAGGAGGTGTAGGAGAATCTATTTTGGGGTGTCATTTTTGGTATGTACATGCTATGTGTTATAAATATTGTATAAATGGACAACTTTGTGTTAAAAAAAAAAAAGCGTTTTAAACCACTTCGGCCTTCCGTCATACGACGTCCTTGACTTTGTGCGGGGATATCTGAATGATGGGTGCAGCTACAGGCATCATTCAGATATCATCTTTTTCAGCCGGCGATTCCCTACACCATAAGAATGATCATAGCGGCTGTTACACTGCTTGATCGTTCTTACGGGAGGCGAGAGGGGACGTCCCCCCCTCCCGACGCCCTCCGGTGCTTCTACCGACTCACCGCTACGATCGAAGCCAGGATCTTTTTTTTTTTTTTTTTTTTTTTTTATTTCAGGCACAGCCTAGAGGTGAGATTTGGGGTCTTATTGACCCCATATCTCACTGTAAAGAGGACCTGTCATGCCATATTCCTATTACAAGGATGTTTACATTCCTGTGTAATAGAATAAAAGTGATCAAAACATTTTTTTTGGGGAAAAAAGTGTCAAACTAAAATAAATAAAGTAAATTGAACAATAAAAAAAATAAAAAAATTTTTAAAGCGCCCCTGTCCGTGTGCTCGCATGCAGAAGCGAACACATACGTAAGTCCCGCCCACATATGAAAACGGTGTTCAAACCACACATGTGAGGTATCGCTGCGATCAGTAGAGCGAGAGCAATAATTTTGGCCCTAGACCTCCTCTGTAACTCAAAATTTGTAACCAGTAAAAAAATGTGAAAGCGTTGCCTATGGGGATTTTTAAGTGGCGAAGTTGGCGCCATTCCACAAGCGTGTGCAATTTTGAAAGGTGACATGTTAGGTATCTATTTACTCGGCGTAACTTCATCTTTCATATTATGCAAAAACATTGGGCTAACCTTACTGTTTTGTTTTTTTTTAAAGCAAAAAACATTTTTGTTTCCAAAAAAAACGCGTTCGAAAAATTGCTGCGCAAATATCGTGCAAGATAAAAAGTTGCAATGACCGCTATTGTATTCTCTAGGGTCTTTGCTAAAAAAACATATATAATGTTTTGGGGTTCTATGTAATTTTCTAGCTAATAAATGATGATTTTTACATGTAGGAGAGAAATGTCAGAATTGGCATGGGTGCTCCAGAATGCCTGAAGGTGCTCCCCTGCATGTTGGGCCTCTGTATGTGGCCACGCTGTGTAAAAGTCTCACACATGTGGTATCGCCATACTCAGGAGTAATAGCAGAATGTGTTTTGGGGTGTAATTTGTGGTATGCATATGCTGTGTGTGAGAAATAACCTGCTAATATGACAATTTTGTGAAAAAAAAAAAAAGAAAAAAAAAAAACTTGATTTTGCAAAGAATTGTGGGAAAAAATGACAACTTCAAAAAACTCACCATGCATCTTTCTAAATACCTTGGAATGTCTTCTTTCCAAAAAGGGGTCATTTGGGGGGTATTTGTACTTTTCTGGCATGTTAGGGTCTCAAGAAATGAGATAGGCCGTCAGTACTTCAGGTGTGATCAATTTTCAGATATTGGCACCATAGTTTGTGGACGCTATAACTTTCACAAAGACCAAATAATATACACTAATTTGGGTTATTTTTACCAAAGATATGTAGCGGTATAAATTTTGGCCAAAATATATGAAGAAAAATTACTAATTTTCAAAATTTTATAACAGAAACGAAGAAAAATTAATTTTTTTACAGATTTTTCGGTCTTTTTTCTTTTATAGCGCAAAAAATAAAGAACCCAGCGGTGATTAAATACCACCAAAGAAAGCTCTATTTGTGTGAAAAAAAGGACAAAAAATTCATATAGATACAGTGTTGCATGACTGAGTAATTGTCATTCAAAATGTGAGAGCACCAAAAGCTGAAAATTGGTCTGGTTATTAAGGGGGTTTAAGTGCCCAGTGGTCAAGTGGTTAAAAGATACAGTATAGTAAAATATTTACAAAAATGTGAGGGGTGTACTCACTTTTGTGAGATACTGTATGATCATTTGTGTGGCACGCCATTGAGCTGCATGAAAGTCCCAAGGGGAACTGTTTTTCCTATTTATTCATACATAGGAATGAGCATCAGATACTCTAATTCAGGGATCTCCAAACTACGGCCCTCCAGCTGTTGTGGAATTACACGTCCCATGAGGCATTGTAAAACTCTGACATTCACAGACATGACTGGGAATGATGGGAATTGTAGTTCCTGAACAACTGGAGGGCCGTAGTTTGGAGACCCCTGCTCTAATTGCTTAGTTTTTTAGTGTTATGCCGCATACACACGACCGGACTTTCCTGCAGAAAAAGGTCAGATGGAATCATTCCGTTGGACATTCCGATCGTGTGTGGGCTTCATCTGACTTTTTCTTTCTTTCTAAAATTCTGATGGACCTAGAAATAGAACATGTTTCAAATCTTTCCGACGGAATCAGTTCCTATCGGGAAAACCGCTCGTCTGTATGCTATTCCGACGGACCAAAAATGACGCAAGGGCAAATATTGGCTACTGGCTATTGAACTTCCTTTTCCTAGTCTCGTCGTACGTCATCGCGTTCTAATCGATCAGACTTTGGTGTGATCGTGTGTAGGCAAGTCCGTTTCAGCGGAACTCCGTCGGAACTCCGTCGGAAAGACCGTCGGAGTCTATTCTGACGGAAAGTCCAGTCATGTGTACGCGGCATTAAATATACTAGCAGATGTAAATACCCTAACAAATTGAAGCTGAACTCCAACTAATACTTTATAAACAGTTACACCAAACATTTTTTTTCCTTTTGGGATAAAGGTTTCATCTCATTTCTGTAACTGATACATTCTGCTGGATAGCTTGTTCTTTTGAAAAACAACAGACTTACTGGCTAGATCACCTAAATGAAAATACAAGAAAGAAAGCCTAAAAAAGAAAATGATTGACAGAGCGTGTGTGTGGCGAGGAGAGCTGATCAGCGGCATCTCCACGCAGGGAACACACGGACATGTAATCAGGGCACTGATCATCAGTGCCCTGAATACAGTAAAGCCCCCCCAGTGCAACCAATCAGTGCTCATCAGTGCCACCAATCAGTGGCCATCAATGACACCAATCAGTGCCCATCAGTGCCCATTAGTGATGCCAGTCACCAGGGCTGGTACAAGGGGTGGGCAGGCGGAGCTTCTGCCCTGGGCGCAGTGTGGGGGGGGCACTAGGCTGTGAGAAAAAAAAATCTGTCCACAAAAGGTAGCTGTGACACTTGTATTCCCCTATTGCGTGCCTAAAACAATAATTATGCGCCCCTGCTTGCTGCTCTGCGGCCGCAAATACACCCCTTTCCAGGCTCCCTTCTTGAGTTCCTATGAGTCCTCCCCCCTAGATCCGAGCTGGTACAGTCCCAGCGAAAGTGCATATGGGCGGAGCAGGAAGAGAGGCTCACACTGCAGCATCGATCTTTGGGTCCCACCCAGCATACAGCAGAGCTTTCCTCCAGAGCAGAGTGAGAAAATCACAGATGACAGGCTGGATCCTCTTCTACTGTGAGTCTGACTGCCCTGTATTCCACACTGTGATATAAACCTGCTCTGTACTTTTCACTGCAGGTTTATTGAAAGTGAAAGTAAAATTTTACTCACAGGTTAGGAATTAGTGTGACTGTTCAGGAGCTACATACATGTAATCCACATACACATTACAGTGGCGGCTGGTGCTAAAAAAATTTGGGGGGGCGCAAACAAACTGAAAAAAATGTGAAAAAAAACATCAAACGCAACCACTGTGCCCGTCAAATGCTGCCACTGTGCCCGTCAAATGCTGCCACTGTGCCCGTCAAATGCTGCCACTGTGCCCATCAAACGCAGCCAGTGTGCCAATCAAATGCTGCCACTGAGCCAAATGCTGCCAGTGTGCCCATCAAATGCTGCCAGTGTGGCAAATTCTCCATACCCCCCCCCCTCACTTGCCCACAATAGAACCTACAGCATAGCTGCCAACTGTCCCGAATTTCCCGGACATTCCCGGGACTTGGACTTCATTCCCGGATTTGTGGCGTCCCGGGAAATGTCCCGAAAAATTCGGTTCCGGTTTTTGAAACCGCCGCCGCCGCCGCCGCCGCTAGAGGTCGGCGGCCGGCGGAGACATTGTCTCCGCCGGCCGCCATTTTGTTGGAGTTCAGGAAGACGGCTGGGGGGGGGGCTAGACGAAGCTTCTGCGTCGCCGCCCACCCCATGCCCCGCTCCGCCTCGGCCTGCCTCGGCCCGCCCCGCCTCGGCCCGCCTCGCCCCGCCTCGGCCCGCCCCGCTCCGCCTCGCCCCGCCTACCCCCCGCCCCGCTGCCAGTCTGTTATGGAAAGGGGCGGGGGTTCTAGGTGGGGGGTGAGCGCGCGCACCGCTGTGGGACACGATGTGAGTGGGGGGGGCACAGGGGACACCTGATGTGAGTGGGGGGGGCACTGGGGACACCTGATGTGAGTGGGGGGGGGGCATTGGGGACACCTGATGTGAGTGGGGGGGGCACTGGGGACACCTGATGTGAGGGGGGGACACCTGATGTGAGGGGGGGGGCACTGGGGACACCTGATGTGAGGGGGGGGACACCTGATGTGAGGGGGGGGCACTGGGGACACCTGATGTGAGTGGGGGGGGCACTGGGGACACCTGATGTGAGGGGGGGAGGGCACTGGGGACACCTGATGTGAGGGGGGGACACCTGATGTGAGTGGGGGGGGCACTGGGGACACCTGATGTGAGTGGGGGACACCTGATGTGAGTGGGGGACACCTGATGTGAGTGGGGGGGGGCACTGGGGACACCTGATGTGAGTGGGGGGGCACTGGGGACACCTGATGTGAGGCGGGGGCACTGGGGACACCTGATGTGAGGCGGGGGCACTGGGGACACCTGATGTGAGGGGGAGCTCCGCCGGGGACTCCTGATGTGAGGGGGGGCTCCGCCGGGGACTCCTGATGTGAGGGGGGGCTCCGCCGGGGACTCCTGATGTGAGGGGGGGCTCCACCGGGGACTCCTGATGTGAGGGGGGGCTCCGCCGGGGACTCCTGGTGTGAGGGGGGCTCCGCTGGGGACTTCTGATGTGAGGGGGGCTCCGCCGGGGACTCCTGGCGTGAGGGGGGCTCCGCTGGGGACTCCTGGTGTGAGGGGGGCTCCGCTGGGGACTCCTGATGTGAGGGGGGGCTCCGCCGGGGACTCCTGGTGTGAGGGGGGCTCCGCTGGGGACTTCTGATGTGAGGGGGGCTCCGCCGGGGACTCCTGGTGTGAGGGGGGCTCCGCTGGGGACTCCTGGTGTGAGGGGGGCTCCGCTGGGGACTCCTGGTGTGAGGGGGGCTCCGCTGGGGACTCCTGGTGTGAGGGGGGCTCCGCTGGGGACTCCTGGTGTGAGGGGGAGCTCCGCCGGGGACACCTGATGTGAGGGGGGCTCCGCCGGGGACTCCTGATGTGAGGGGGGCTCCGCCGGGGACTCCTGATGTGAGGGGGGCTCCGCTGGGGACTCTTGATGTGAGGGGAGCTCCGCTGGGGACTTCTGATGTGAGGGGGGCTCCGCCGGGGACTCCTGGTGTGAGGGGGGCTCCACTGGGGGCACCTGATGCAAGGACGGACTCTGCTCGGACATCTGAAGCAAGGACGGACGGCTGGTGGCAGGCGACGTGGCAGGTGACACGCTCAGGGATCCCACTGATTCTGCATTATGGTGAGTTGAATGATTTCATTTTATATTACAATGTAATAATAGAAATAATGCGCTTCAATCATCCTGACACCATAACAACCATGGTGCCGGGATGATTGAAGCATTAACACCAGGTGTTTGGAGTATCTTTATCTGCTGATTGTTAAACTTTTTAGAATACACATATTTTTATTGTGTAGGATCTGGGGCTGCTGTCCCGTCATTTCCCTCTCTCTCCCCCTCTCCCCCCCTCTCCATCCCTCATTCATTTCAGACTCTAACCACACCCTCTAGAGCCACGCCCATTTAAGCCACGCCCACAATTTCGCGTAAACCACGCCCATTTTTCGGCGCGGCGCGCTTCGCGCGCCGCACTTGTCTGTTTTGATAGGCCACGCCTGCTGGTGAATGCCCCGCCCCCTAATTATTGGACAGCTCCGCCTACAGCCACAAAAGTGTCCCACATTTTTTTTTTACAATGTTGGCAACTATGCTACAGATAGATAGACACTGGGTGGGAAAGATAGACAGACAGATAGATATTGGGTGGGAGGGGGAGAATGAGTGAGATAGATAGATAGATATCACCAGGGACCATGCCTGGCTGAGCAAAGCTATGGATGTAATAAAAAATATATATTCAGCAAAGACCCCTAAGACCCCTTTCACACTGGGGCAGTTTGCAGGCGCTATTGCGCTAAAAATAGTGCCTGCAAACCGACCCGAAATAGCCGCTGCTGTCTCTCCAGTGTAAAAGCCACTGGAGCGGTGCGCTAGCAGGACGGGAAAAAAAGTCCTGCTAGCAGCATCTTCGGAGTGGTGAAGGAGCGGTGTATACACCGCTCCTTCATCGCTCCTGCCCATTGAAATCAACGGGGCAGCGCAGCTATACCGCCGGCAAGCTTTGCGGTGGTTTTTAAACCTTTCGCGGCCGCTAGCGAGGGGTAAAACCGCCCTGCTAGCGGGCGAATACCGCCGCTAAAACAACGGTAAAGTGCCGCTAATAATAGCGGCGCTTTACTGACGATTCCGCCCCCGCCCCAGTGTGAAAGGGGCCTAACGTTAACTAGATAAAATGAATTAAATACACATACCTCAATACAAATTCAAAGCATAACAGTGCAAAACCAATCAATAATAAATAGTTAAAAACGCAATTTCTCCAAGAAAGTTCCCAATTGCAGGAATCAACAGGATGTCTGCCACTGTGAGGATGTATACCCAAACAGGCATGCAAGTGTGAGAGTGAGACAAGCACCTCCACCAAAGACATTAGCAAAGAAGGTGAGCAGCTGCTAATGTCTTTGGTGGAGGTGCTTGTCTCACTCTCACACTTGCATATTAGATAGACAGACAGACACTGCGGGGGGGAGGGGGAGATAGATAGACAGTTGATGAGGACTTACATATCTCAGAGGCTCCGGCCTGTGCAGGCTGCAGTCCATGACTAATGACAGCTGTCCTGACACCTCCCCTGCGTCCTTGCTTCCATACACTGGCTGGCTGGGTAGGATGTTTTCTTCTCGGTGTGACTGTGTAGTCACACAGCAGTAGAGGAGTCCGCTCCCCATGCTTCCTTCCTCTGCTCGGGCGCACTGGGAGATGAAAGTGGAAGTGACATAAGAACTCGACTGTCCCGGCCATTCTAATGCATACAATATGCATAGTAATGCGGAAGCTACTCGGCGCAATGGATCGCGCCACAAGGCGGGTTAAAAGGCCACAAATGAAGCGCTGCGTCTGCAATCTCGTGATTGCATAGACGTGGTGCTTCCCATACTGCACTGCGTCCGGCGCTCGGACACAGTGCACTTGACTTAAGGACTTTTTTTTCGATTTTTTTTTTTTTTTTTTAAAGGGACAGTTTTAAAAATGTGTTTTTTTTTTTTCATTTTTTTTTTTTTTGGTGACTACAGGAGGGGGGGCGGCACCCGGGCGCCCCCTATGGACGGGCCGCCACTGACACATTATATCCTCTAAAGAGAATTTCTTTTTAATAAGATATAATGTGTATGTGGATTACACCTATGTAGCACCTGAAATGTCACACAAATTCTTAATCTATTGAAGAATATAAGAATTACACAGCAAAGGATGTGATTTATTATCCCAGCCCAACTCCAATAAAGTCCACTCTTGCAGTGTTGGGGAGGGGGGAGAAAGGGGGTATAGTCTTTTTTTTTTACCTACCTGATTCTATGCTTCAGCCAGCTCTATTGCCCTCCCCCTTCCTAGACACAATCACATCTATAGGAAAATTAACCCTGTATGGTCCAAAGTGGAGGCTGGAGTGTGGCCACTGTCACTGTAGGGGACCAGTAACAGCACTGCAGGGAGCAGCAAAGGAAAAGGTAAAACTGGGTACAATCAGAATTCTTCGGGTTCAGTGGGGGAGGGGGGCTGAATTTTGATCAGTGTGTAACCCTCTCTGTTAGGCAGAAACCTATTGTTATATCTGGTTCTGCTGGAAATCCTTGTTTAAAGTAGCTGTTTGCAGCCAAACGGCTGCGGTGCTGATCAGTGTATCCTGATAGGGAAGAGTCGGGGAATTCCCTCATCCACCCCACTTGTGTGGATGGAGGAATCTGTCGGCCATGTGCTCTCAATCCAGCAATGTGCACAAGAGCAGTTGCTCTCTAGTGGACTGTTTATTTGTAGTGCACTTTATAGTACTTTGCACGGAGTTTGATTTGCAGCACTGGGAGTTTGGTAGTAACTCCAACACCAAATTGTGTGCAAATGAACCATAAGAATTTGACTAGAGTTATTCGAATATTATTTGGGAGTTATTCACATTATATGTTATAGTATTTATTTTTTTATTTACAGTACCAGGAGTGTGGTCTTAACTCCCTCACAAAATGTTTTTGCAACACACGGAATTTGGTCCCACATACATGTGATATGTAATTGAATATTTATGAGTTGTTCGCATTATATGTTTTGGTATTCTACTTACAGCTCCGGGAGTCTAGGATTTGCCCCCTCACAATTTTGTTAGCAGCACTGGTATTTTGGTTCCATATTTATGTGATATATATATAATTCACTTGGTCATATTTGATAATGACACATACAATAAATTTGATATAATTTATAGGGGTACTGCTTTGCACTAGGGCAGGGATCCTCAAACTACGGCCCTCCAGCTGTTGCGGAACTACACATCCCATGAGGCATTGTAAAACACTGACATTCACAGACGTGGCTAGGCATGATGGGAATTGTAGTTCTTGAACAACTGGAGGGCCATAGTTTGAAGACCCTTGCACTAGGGTGTATATACTCTTGGTCTCTGCACTCTGTATGTTTTCCTCTCCTGACTCCTGCACACTGTACATTATCTTTGCTAATGATTTTTGTACTTTGTAATTTATCCAATCCTGACCTCTGCACTCTATATGTAGTTATAATGATCAGGTATGTGTAAGATAATTGGTTGGGGTGGGGGTGGGGGGCGCAGCTTGGCATGTTCGCCCTGGGCGCTGTTTGACCTTGTCCCGGCACTGCCAGTCACTGCTGCCTTTCACTGTCCATCAGTACTGCCTATCAAAAATGCCCATCAGTGCAGCCCATCGGTGCCGTCCATCAGTGCCGCCTATCTGTGCCACCTATCAGTTTCTACCAGTGCTGCTTATCAGTGCCGCATATTAGTGCCACCTATCAGTGCCCATCAGTGCCACCTCATCAATGCCCATAAGTGCCACCTCATCAGTGCAGCCTATCGGCGCTGCCTTATCAGCGCCCATCAGTGAAGGAGAAAAATGACTTATTTACAAAAATTTACTGACAGAAACTAAGAAAAACCTTTTTGTTTTTTAAAAAATGTTGGTCTTTTTAATTACTTTAGTAAAAAATAAAAAACCCAGCAGTTATTAAATAACACCAAAAGAAAGCTCTGTTTGTATGTAGAAAATGCTAAAAAATTCATTTGGGTACAGTGTTGCATGACCGCGCAATTGTCATTCAAAGTGCAACAGCGCTGAAAGCTGAAAATTGGCCTGGGCAGGAAGGGGGTTAGAGTCCCCTGTATTGAAGTAGTTAAAGTGGTTGTAAACCCTCATATATACCCAGGGAAGTGAATTGCCTCAGATAATTCACAGAGATGAAACAAATCCTACTACATAAGTTTTACATGCTTATCTGCAGTCTTCTCTTCTCTACACCCCTTCAAAAGGGCATAGCCATGTTTAACTTCTTCTCCATCTGATGGGGCGGGGCAGTTATGCCCCGTACACACGGTCTGATTTTCCAATGGAAAATGTCCGATCGGAGCGTGTTGTCGGAAATTCCGACCGTGTGTGGGCTCCATCGGACATTTTCCATCGGATTTTCCGACACACAAAGTTTGAGAGCAGGAGATAAAATTTTCCGACAACAAAATCCGATCGCGTCAATTCCGACCGTGTGTGGCCTGTTCCAACGCACAAAGTGCCCCGCATGCTCAGAAGAAATTCCGGCACGGAACAGCTCGTTCTGGTAAAATTAGCGTTCGCAATGGATACAGCACTTTCGTCACGGTGCAATGTTAAAAATGGTTTAATACAGCGCACTCTCTTCTTCTTTATAATGTGACAAGAATTCAGTAGTTTTGCTGCTCATATTCACACACACTTCTCACAAACTTATTTTTTTGTTTTTTTCTTGGGATTCCCTTAATATATTGTTATTTGTCACATCTGACAGAATGTTTTTTTTTTGTTTTGTTTTTTTTGGCTTTAAAGCCATTTTTGGTTTAGATTTTATGTTTGTATTATTTCCAAGGCTGATCTTTGTTTAATCTTATTTTTATTTTTACTCCAGACTATTTTTGTGTGTGTTTTGTGTGTCAAGTTACCACAACACCATTGATATCTTTTATTATTTAATCTCAAATAGATTGTTTGTTGTTGGTGTCCCTTGTTAATTCACATTGTATTTTTGATATGTACCTGAATCCTCACAAACCAACTGTCCTTTTTCAAGTTAAACACACATAGGCAAGTATAATTCCAAACAAAAATCCTTTATTAAGGGCTCAGAACCAAACAAAGAGGGAGGCAACACTGGATCAGCAGGAGAAATTAGCGAAGCCTGGGACCCCCAGGGCAGACAACAATTCTTGAACATCAAAATTGGTTGCCTGAGGAGTCCATATGTAAGGGAAGGCAGTCTGGTCCAGAAGTCGCAGAGATCCGGAAAGCAGCAGATGACATCTGTGTCCCCAGGCTGTGGTACCACAAGAGGCTGCATCTTTTGGCCAACCAGACTGAATCCAGGGTCATCACTTTGTGGTCTTCCTTCCACGCTTCATTCCGGGCTGTGGCTGTGCTGTTGGAGATGTGGCAGGAGGAGGAGTAGGACCTGGAGGAGGAGGAGGACTGGGAGGACCTGGAGGAGAAGGAGGAGGAGGAGGACCTGCAGGAGGAGGACGACCATCTGTGAGTTCGCAAAGGTGTGTCTGAGATGTAATTTGGCCCCTCATACCTTTATTAAGAGCCTCCAATATGAGCGACTCACACATGAGTTGTTGTCCCTCCTCCATCCTCTGCATTTTTGAGGCAATGATGGCAGCAATGTCCTCCTCCACGGTGTGTGGTGCTCCCAGGGCATCTGTAGCCCTCCAAAAGAGGCCTATGGCAGCCTCCTCTAGGGCACTCCTCCTCCTGCCACTTTCTCTTTCCAGGTGTAGGGGAGGGACCGGCATATCAGGCAGCCGGCTCGGCCAGGCCACCACCTGGCTGCGACTTCCCTGTGTATGAAAAAGGGACATGGTTTTAGTTTTTGCATCATCAATCACAATCATAAATTAGTACTCCAAACTAACATCTAGTTAACATCATTGATTGGACAACCTGAACTATTTAGAGGAATGCTATACCTGGCTCAATCTGGGCTCCTCCACATGTTGTTGCCTGGAAGGCCTAGGTTGGGCGTCAGAAGCCTCAGCTGGGGGGGAAGGAAGCGTGGAAAGAAGACTGGAGAGGGATGGCCTGGGTTCAGTCTGGCCTGCCAGAAAATGCAGCCTGTCATAGTACCACATCCTGGGGAGATAGATGTCATCTGCTGCTCCGGATCTCTGCGAATCCTGGACTTTCTGGCGCTCCCTTACATAAGTGCTCCTCAGGCCACCAATTAAGATCTTCAAAAATGTGATGTCTGCCATGGGGATCACCTGCTTCACAATTTCCAACAATTTATCCAGTGCTGCCTTCCTCTTTGTTTGGTTCTTGTAATGTGGGTTGTTGATCTCCCACAGACATGGCAGCTCCCTTAACATATCAATGAATAGTGACATGAAGTCATTATCTTTTAATAAGATATCCATGTTCACTGCAAGACACAACACAAGACAAAGCCTAATGTCAGACAAAACTCTCCTAATCTTGTTACAATATAGGCCTCAATGTAGAAACAGTATAGGCACAAGTTTGGCTCTTACCTTCGTTCTTACGATCGGCGCGTCCAATGCTCCTTCGTCCACTCACAGATCGTACGTACTACGCACGCGTGTTACGCTTTATACACACTGCGCATGCGTGTAACTCCGCCCGCCCCTGACGTTCTTTCTAGTCTATTCCCCGCCCCTTTTCGTTCGGCGCAGTGGGTGAAGAGCACATGGCGGAGTCAGAGCAGGTGCGTGCTAATTATAGCAACGAGGAGGAGGAGCAGGAAAGCCCGGATCCGGACACATCCCGATCCAGAAGGAGACGATTTAAGGCCACAAATATGTCCTTTGGGGAGATGTTGGAGATGGTGGACATCCTGAAGAAGGCCGACTATGACGGGAAGTATGGGCCTTACCCCAACCCCAATATCAGAAAGGCCAAGATCATGGCGAAAGTGGTCAAAAGTCTGCACAGGAATTTCAGGGTACGACGATCGAAAGATCAGCTCAGGAAGCGGTGGTCAGACCTCAAATTAAGAGCCCGAGCAGTACCGAAAGATCCGGAGAGTGCTGCAAAAAAGTAAGTAGTTGTGCTGTGTTCCTATTCTTTTTGTGTTTATTACGTTCGTGCTGCTCCATATGCTTTTCTTAATTGTACAGTTTAAAATGTCAATTTTAATGTTCATGGGCCCTTTATTCGTTCGTATCAAACATTTTTTTTTCTCCCTCTAAAACACCATTGTTTAGGCCATATGCATTTGCCAACATTTTTTAGGGCCTACTTGGATGCAAAATATTTGGTTGTGTAGATGGGTTTGTTACTAGAATGAAATGCAAACTAGATTCTGTGTAAGGAGAGGACACTGAGCAGCTGTTTTCACATCTGGACACTGGAGCACTAGTGTGGGACACAAGAACACCATTTTTCTTAGGGGGGGCACACAGGTGCTCCAGTGTATACTATAGGGGGGTCTCCATCTGTGAAGCTTGTACAAGACAGGTAAAGTATTGCAGGTTGAAAAAGGACAATAAAAAAGCGACATCTTGGAACTCTGCTAAAATTGACAATTGTACCCCACTTCCAAGCAATGTTTCCTATTTATAGTTCTGCCATCAAATCACTGTGTGCTAATTCTAGCATTTTTGTTTTACAAAGAGAAAAGACTCGGAGGACACCCCTCATCCGAGGAGACCAGAGACCCCCCACCTGTGGAAGAAGGTGAAATACTCCCAACCCAAGTGGAGCAGGAGGAAAAAGAAGATGTGGTTGAAATTGGCACCACAACAGGTGAGTGTCTGCGACCACAGACTCAGGTAAGACATGGATGCTGGCAGATTTTTGATACCTGTTTTTGTTTGGTTTCTCTCTTTTTAGGTGATCGTGATGTTAGGGATCGAGATCCTTTCACCTCAGAAAGTGCCCAGATCCTGATCGGGGAGATCATGGGGTGTAATTTAGAATTGGAAAACATCAAGACAAAAATCAATGATGTGATTCAAAAAAATAATAACATCATTAATGTTTTGGGGCGAATTTAATACCCCACAAAATCACTTTTGTTTTTGTGTGGTACAATGTTAAAAATTTTTTTGCAATGTTTCGAAAAGCCAAATTTGGAGGATGCACACAGTGTGCCAACATGTGCTATCTGCCATCACGGGAGATCAATGGACGCGTTTTGGGGGTGCAAACTCTTCCTCAATAATAAAGTAGCTGTGAGGAAGGGGTTGCTCCCCCAAAACACGTCCCTTGATCCCCCCGTGATGGCAGCTAGCACATGTTGACATTCGTAAATTGGTGTGTATCTTCCAAATTTGGCTTTTCAAGGGGTGATTTGACCCCATCTGAACGCAATATCAAACACAGTTCCTAAATACTCATGTCTGATATTGCCTTCAAGTATTACCATATGTGAACTTTGTAAGTTCAAGTTTTTTGTCTTTCTTGTTGATTTTACACAGGCCTGTTTTATCGTAAATGGACATTTCTATTTTTGATAATGCCACCCCAAAAATTGTTATACAACAAACATGTTGGTTTGTTTTAAAAACCTTTTCTAAATGCACATGTGATTGTGCAGGTATTAAAAAGTTTGTTAATCAAGAATGTGTGGTTTATTGTCTCAACGCTACAACACTTTTGTGGTGATGTAATTGCTGTTTTCGGATAAAATGGTGGTTATTTCCTAATGTCAAATCCTCTTTGCACTACAAGAGCATTTTCATTGCAGATTCAAGAGCACTTGTAGTATAAGTGTATAAGTGTATACGCCTTTAGTAAATAACAGCCAACAGTGCTTTGTATAAGGTTACACAATCACGCCATTTTCAGGACTCCCCACATTGCTGTCAGGCTCAGCTAAAACAAACACAAGCAGTAAATGTCCACAACTAATTTCTTTTTTTTGCTTTTTTATTTGAAAAAGGCTTCACAAATTTGCAGGCATATTGATGGCCCCCCTACCCGCAAAGAACTCAAGGTATCAAAACCTAGCATCACGGGCACTCAGGGAGGGCAAGCCAGGACGGCCGCTTTCAAGCGCCGTCAGTGTTGTTTCCGGGATCACTCCGGCCTCAGGCCCAACTGAGCCAGCATAGTTGGCCGAATGTTTCCGTAAAAAGTTATGGAGAATACAGCACGCCATGATTATATGATTAAGTTTATACTCCGCCATATGGATAGGTGTCAGAAATAGGCGGGACCGGCTGGCCAGGATTCCAAATGTGTTCTCCACCACTCTTCAGGCTCTGGCCAGCCGGTAATTAAAAACCCTCTGTTACGGGGTGAGGGTCCTCATCGGGAATGGCCGCATAAGATGGTCCCCCAGCGCAAACGCTTCATCAGCAACGAACACAAATGGGAGTCCTTCCACATTGTCCTATGGAGCTGGCAAGTCCAAGCTGCCATTCTGGAGACGCCTGTAGAACTCCGTCTGGGCGATGACTCCACCATCGGACATCTGGCCATTCTTCCCCACGTCCACATACAAGAAGTCGTAATTAGCCGACACCACCGCCAACATCACAATACTATTGAACCCCTTATAGTTGAAATAGTACGACCCCGAGTTGGGTGGTGGGATGATGTGGACGTGTTTCCCATCAATTGCCCCTCCGCAGTTAGGAAAGTTCCACCACTGGGCAAAGTGGGAGGCCACAGTCTGCCATTCCTGTGGCGTGGAAGGAATCTATTGAGGAAAAAAATAAATATTAATATTTTTGCTCAGAAACATGGCAAGCAGATTAGGCACAAACATTCTGGGGCAACCTCCAGATAGCATTTATTAAGGGGAATTTAACAACACCAAAGTATAAGGTACACCTATCATATTCCCCCTCCCCCCCCCCTCATGGGCCATTTCTAACATTATAGGGGGGGGGGAATCATGGACAGGTAACCCTCTTCACTTCATTGAGAGATGAATGCCTAAATACAGGGTATTACTTGGAACAGCCCCTCCTTAGTTACACTATTGGCAGCCCACTGGACAGGTAAGAAGTGTCATAATACAAAGATATAAATACACACTGTACACATTTGAGCACATTTGGACATTCTGCTATTACCTATCAAGATAATAATAGGATCTAAAAAGTTTAAACACTACCATTGGAAAGTATACAGGCAGGCCCTTGCACTACATGCTTTGGGGAATTCATCCATAAATCTGACCACAAAAGAGATGGGTATAGTGTGTATGGGTTTGGCAAAGTCAGCAGATAGATGATTGAGGATAGATAGAGAATTGGGATCAGCTGACTTAGCAGTTGGGGGAGGGAGGGTTACTAAAAATGATTTGGGGCCACTCTGCCTGAATTTAAAGCGAAAATAACATTTCAAAACATTTTACGGGGTGTTTGGGGTAAAGCACTACTATGGAGCTGATAAAATACATTGTTTTAAGTGACTACATTAGGTGAATATAGGGCCCGTAGAGCATGCTGGGGAGGTTAGTGAAGGACAATCTGTATGAAGGACCTAAAAAATTAATTACAGAAAAATCCAGCATGCATGAGAACAAAGGGGACATTCACAGCATATTCCAATCATGGTAATTAGGGAATGAGGAAAGAAATACAATACATTATCAAACATTAAATACAATAAAATGTGACATTAAAGGATAAAAATCTTACCTTCATATACTCCTTCTGCAGGACCTGTATGATGGCAGAACAGGTCTCTGGGATGATGATCCCCAGAGCCTGGGGGGAGATGCCTGTCGAGAACTTCAAGTCCTGCAGACTTCTCCCTGTCGCCAAATACCGCAGGGTAGCGACGAGCCTCTGCTCTGGAGTGATGGCTTGTCTCATGCAGGTATCCTGCCTGCTAATATAAGGGGTCAGCGAAGCTAACAGACGTTGAAATACGGGGTCCGTCATCCTGAGAAAGTTCCTGAAATCATCAGGATTATTCTCACGGATCTCACGGAGCAAAGGCATATGAGAGAACTGGTCACACTGAAGCAACCAATTCTTGGTCCATGAACTCCTCCCCACCCTGTTCATGGACTGGACTTGTGTCAAGGTCAGGACCCCAACACCAAGCCCCCGCACAGCACGAACTCTACGAGGAGTACGCATACGCAACATGGCTAGAAAACGGTCGGCTGTTCAGAACGAAGTAACAGAACGCACTGAAGAACAGCAAGGCCTGTGAAGAGCGACCTGAAAAACAGTAACGAACGCACAAGAACACAATGACTAAGTCACGCGGAACTTGCTTGCACGCACTGAAGAGCAGATACAAACCCACAAGCACAAACTGAACGTCAGAAAACGATCTGAAAACCACGAGTCTGAAAAAGCGCGAATCGTCTCTCACCAAACTTTTACTAACACGAGATTAGCAAAAGGATCCCAAAGGGTGCCGCGCTTGGTTCTGAACTGGCCTTTTCTAGTCTCGTCGTACGTGCTTGACATCACCGCATTGTTGGCGATCGGAAATTCCGACAACTTTGTGCGACCGTGTGTGCGCAAAACAAGTTTGAGCCAACATCCGTCGGAAAAAATCCTAGGATTTTGTTGTCGGAATGTCCGAACAAAGTCCGACCGTGTGTACGGGGCATTAGTGTGTGAGAGGTGATTGGAGGAAAGTCACACCCCCCCCTCTACACACAGCACAGGTACAAAAGACGGATACAGAGCTGTGTTCTTAATATACAAGCTCCGTTCTAAGCTCCCCGTCACTAATGTCATGTGTTGGGTAAACTTCTCATAAGTGACTCATGCTGATAACAGAGGGATGAAGCACCAGAGAGAAACCACACCTAGAGCTTTGGGGAGAGATAAGTAAACACTACAGATTGATATGCTTTGTTTCCGATTTTATGACTGAGCTTTACAACCACTTTCATTTTGTGGACTGCCTTTGCTTTTTATACACCTTAGGCTGGTATATGATGGTAAATTTATTTTCGGGTGACTGCCCCTGTGGGGACCAGTAGGATCCATGGAAAAAAAAAATGAAACTTTTTTCCTTAATAATATAAAACGCTTAGTTAGAGTTTTGTTTTCTTGGCCGTTTCATTTTCCATTGAGGATAATGCCTAAATAAGAGTTTTGTTTTGGCACTGGGTAACTCAGCTTTCAGCTGCAATTTTTCCTCCTCATTCCTCTTCCACTCTATTGACCAATTAGACTGTAAAAATGTACCGTTAAAACCCCTGATCAGTCACCCCCCTTGATCCATTACTGCCTTAAGCATCTGTTCTCCTTGCCCTTTTCCCAGCCAACACAATATGCCAGATGGAATCATGCGTCCTACCCAAATGCTTGATTTTATATCCCATTTCTATCCC
The DNA here is from genome assembly GCF_042186555.1 of Aquarana catesbeiana. Taxonomy (NCBI): domain Eukaryota; kingdom Metazoa; phylum Chordata; class Amphibia; order Anura; family Ranidae; genus Aquarana; species Aquarana catesbeiana. Next base: position 101,658,465 of record NC_133335.1, on the reverse strand, counting down.
TGTCCTAAACTCCCACTTGAACTGATCCATTTCCAGGCAACGCACCTGCTCTTAGCGAGACAAGAACTAGGAGCTACAGAAAACTATGTGCCCACATTACAGCAATAGGCAGGCCCAAACTGCAGTACATACTTTGTAATTACTATTTGCACTGGCTGTCAGTCACTGTCAAGTTGGCTGCCAGTCACAGCATAGAAAGCCTGCCAGTACCAGAGAACCTTTCCAGGGGCCTGTCAGTTGCCTCTACAGTACATACAAATACTGCTGTTTAAAGGCTGCAGTTCTTGTCAGTCATACTATAAAGGTGGCATGTGGTTGCAGTACAGAGTGCCTTCCAATGCCAAAGTGCCCAACTTAGAAATTAATTCAATTCTACCACAAACACCAAGGCCCTGACCTTTGCTACGTTCAAAGATTACACCTATTGCCAGATGCCAGTCCTGACTTTTCCAAAGTGGCTTCCATCTTGCTTCTCCCATTGCTGTACCATATGCCTACTTTCCTACCTTGGGTCCTCTAGTGACATTCTACATCCAGAGTATATTATTTCATGTGTTAAGTACTGGGGACAACCTAGTATCAGTAGACTAACTCTAAGGAAAGGTGGACCGCCAAAGGTGACGCTGCACTCACCCAGTATTTACTGTGACTGGAGTGTCTGCTTTTGGGCATTATGTCCTGCAAGACTTATTGTTTGAGTATAAGAAATTAGGAGTGTTCTAGTGTTCCGATTGGAATAGAGGCCTTTTAATTTAATTAAGCTATTGAAGTAGGAAAGCTACAATTGCTTCATTGAATTAATGAACCAAAAAGAGTGGAGCAAAATAGGCAGATGACCTGAGACATGAAGGTTTTTACTAGTCAAGTTGATCCACACTGGGCCTCATTTCATCAGATGGTTTACACATCTCTGCTTCTATGTTTAACAACTAAACTAAATGCTGTAACCAAAACAATTCCTGGATAAACTTATAATAACCTTTGGACCAATGGTTTCATAGACATAAAATGAGAGTTCCCAAATCTGTCCAAAAATGTCAGATTAGCAGTCATCTCACGTCTGTGATATCATAAGATGGCCCCAACTGACTATTCCGTGTGGAATCAACCTGGCAAGAAAACCTTATCCAATTATTGCTGTTCAAATCACTGCTGTTCCTCCACAGAAAAAGTGATCCTAGACTTTTTTATTTTTTTTTAACAAGTGAGCATTTATTGAGCAAAAAAGGTAAAATACAAGCAGGTTTACAAGTCGTTCCAGTGCTAACAGAACCAGACTATACAGACACAAAGACATCTCCACAGATGGACGCCTGGATGGGTCATCAGTCGAGCCCCAAGAGTCTATCCAAACAGACCATATTTTGTCAAACTTTTTCAGACAGTTTCTATTAGTATATGTGAGCTTGTACAATGGCAGGACAGTATTAATGGTTGAGCGCTATGCAATAACAGTTGGCAGAGTGGCAGATTTTCAATAGGGAAATATCTCTCTGCGTGCATAGAAACTGATGTAACAGATAAACAGCCTAATATAATGTCCCATAACATGGTCATCAAATATATTCAAAAAGAGACCCTTCGGGTCCAGCTTGAGGGGAAAACACAAATGTGGTTAAGATCAGCCAACACTGACGTCCAGAAGGATAGGAGCGAGGGGCAGGACCATACCATATGTAAGAAAGTTGCCTCAGGCATACTACATCAAGGGCAAGTGGAGGAAGTAGAGGGATAAATGACTGCTAATCTCTTGGGAGTGTAATATGCCCTATGGAGGAATTTAAGTTGGAGGAGGCGATCTCTGACTGAAATCATGGTGGTGACAAATGAGCCCAAACAGTCATCCCAGTCCTCGTTTGTCAGATCGGGGGTATCAGCCCACCACTTATGATACACCTTAGTGGCCTTGAAAGCATAGCCCAAGGAAGGCCAGAGATATAGCGATAACGGTTTATCCAGCATCATAGAGGTCATTAACCGCTCCACCAGGTCAAATTCTAGAGTAATAAGGGATGGAAACTGTTTACGACAGGCATGGTAAAGTTGCAAGTACCTAAAAAATATCCAATTTGGAAGATCATAAGTGGCTCTAAGGTTGAGAAATGTCCATAATTTAGCAGCAGTAACAATATGTTTCAATCCCACTACGCCCCTGGTTGCCCAGACCTGTACCTCCTTCTTTACCTCCCTCCACCACACAGATATCCCACAAACTCAGTAGAGCTAACCTTGAGAGTTTTTAAATGCCCTTGATTTTTTTTTTTTTTTTTTTTATGGTGGTTGGATTCTACTATCTAAGCTACTGGTACCTTTTGAGACTGCCGTTGAGCATTTCTATATGATTACTGACTCATAATGGCTACCTGTTACTGGATTACACTGTATGGGTACTTTACCAAATGATGATTAAGGACTTAGGGCCGGTTCACACAGCTGCAGTGTGAATTTAGCGCAAATTTGATCCGATTCCAGGGCGAATCTTCGTTGCGTTTTTTTTGTGACAAGTGCAAATTCTTTATGTGTTGTTGCAAATCTACTGCAAATATTGCGAATTGGTTGTCAAATTGGGAAGGGATCGCAATTTTATGTCTTTTATGTATGTAATTGCAAATAGGGAGGAGAGAGGCCAGTTCAAGATTATCTATAATGATCTACGTGCATGTAGCACCCTGCTCCTCATGGGCAGGTGCTATCTATGTAAATTTAGGTTTGTCTGAAGCTGTAGTTTAGCTCAGACCAATTATGATAAATTTGCTGGTTTCTGTACCAGTTCAGCTGGGTTGTGTCAGTTTCCACTTGGTCGTGGGTGTCGTTGTAGCCACCGCTAAGTGTTGGAAATGCAACAGGCTGGATGCATTGGGGACCCCTTTTACTCAGAAATAACCCGGTGGGAGTGGTTCACTCACTGTGCATTCTGGGTAAGGGTACTTAAGGTACAGGTGACAATTTGTCGGGGTTCGTTGTTCCCGACCTGGAGGCCCTCCCGGCCCAAGGTGTGCCGTGACAGCTCTGCTGTCTCGGGGTGAGCTGGCCCGAGGCCTTGTTACTACAGAAGTAGGCCCAGGAGTTCTGGGGCCTGCTGATCCAGAGGTTGGTCTTGTGCTGTCTTGCCTGCGAGGAGAAGCCGATCGATTGAAGGAAACCAGGGGAGGACTTTGCTGGAGGTGACCGAGCAATGTATGCTAGTATCTCAGGAGAAGCCTGGAAACTCAATTGAAGGATGCAACCCGGGTCACCTATCTCACAGCATCGCCGGATCGGCTGAAAGAAACTGGTACTGTGCAGTTATGCTTTAATCTTGCAAAAGCTGTTTACACCATTCCTGTGGCAGAGGATTGTGTAGCGATCATATCGAGAATTATCAAGTCTGTGGCAGAGACTATGTCTGAGCATTGCACCGGCTGCTAGGTCAGTGAGAGAGGCCTATCCGGCGATTGCTATATCCAATTGTGGAAACCGTTTGTTTTGCTGTATAGAAGAAATACCCTGATCCGCAAATACCAGGTACCTGAATCTCCCTTAACGCTCTATCCCTCTATCTGACTCTGTTAAATAAAAGAGTTGGAACTACAAGACCTGAGTGTTTGGTGTAGACATCATTGAACATTTTTCTAATGGGACCCCTAGGACGGAAACGGTGAGGTAACGATAAGCCCAATTTAAACCAGCAGCTCCTTCGGGGGTCAGTGCTGCATGCACATGAGGAGAAATTTTTTAACTACGCTTGTATGTCAGTGGACAGGTGAGTAATTATGTAACAGTTCTACTTTCTCCCCATTCCTCCATCCCTCCCTTACCCTACATCCCGCCCCACCTCCATCTCTCACCCTACATCCCGCCCCCATCTATCCCTCACCTTACATCCCTCCCTCCACTATGCTTCCCCCCTCTATCCCTCCTCCCACTATCCCTCCTCCCACTATCCCTTCCCCCTCTATCCCTCCCCCCCACTATTCCTCCCCCCTCTATCCCCCCCTCCACTATACCTCCCCCCTCTATTCCTCCCTCCACTATCCCTCCCTCTCTATCCCTCCCCCCTCTATCCCTCCCCCTCTCTATCCCTCCACTATCCCTTCCCCCTCTATCCCTCCCCCCACTATCCCCCCCTAACCTTCCCTCCACTATCCCTCCCTCCTCTATCCCTCCCCCTCTATCCCTAAATATTTTATTCTATCTTTTCATGTGACAACACTGAAGAAATTACACTTTGCTACAATGTAAAGTAGTGAGTGTACAGCTTGTATAACAGTGTAAATTTGCTGTCCCCTTCAAAATAACTCATAGCCATTAATGTCTAAACCGCTGGCAACAAAAGTGAGTACACCCCCTAAGTGAAAATGTCCAAATTGGGCCCAATTAACCATTTCCCCTCCCCGGTGTCATGTGACTCGTTAGTGTTACAAGGTCTCAGGTGTGAATGGGGAGCAAGTGTGGTAAATTTGGTGTTATCGCTCTCAATCTCTCATACTGGTCACTGGAAGTTCAACATGGTACCTCATGGCAAAGAACTCTCTGAGGATCTAAAACAAAGAATTGTTGCTCTATATAAAGATGGCCTAGGCTATAAGAAGATTGCCAAGACCTTGAAACTGAACTGCAGCATGGTGGCCAAGACCATACAGCAGTATAACAGGACAGGTTCCACTCAGAACAGGCCTCGCCATGGTCGACCAAAGAAGTTGAGTGCATGTACTCAGCGTCATATCCAGAGGTTGTCTTTGAGAAATAAACGTACGAGTGCTGCCAGCATTGCTGCAGAGCTTGAAGGGGTGGGGGGTCAGCCTGTCAGTGCTCAGACCATACGCCGCACACTGCATCAGATTGGTCTGCATGGCTGTTGTCCCAGAACCCTCTTCTAAAGATGATACACAAGAAACAAACAGTTTGCTGAAGACAAGCAGACTAAAGACATGGATTATGGGAACCATGTCCTGTGGTCTGAGGAGACCAAGATAAACCTACAGTGGGGCAAAAAAGTATTTAGTCAGCCACCAATTGTGCAAGTTCTCCCACTTAAAAAGATGAGAGAGGCCTGTAATTGTCATCATAGGTATACCTCAACTACGAGAGACAAAATGTGGAAACAAATCCAGACAATCACATTGTCGGATTTTTAAAAAAAAATTATTTGCAAATTATGGTGGAAAATAAGTATTTGGTGACCTACAAACAAGCAAGATTTCTGGCTCTCACAGACCTCTATCTTCTTCTTTAAGAGGCTCCTCTGTCCTCCACTCATTACCTGTATTAATGGCACCTGTTTGAACTTGTTATCAGTATAAAAGACACCTGTCCACAACCTCAAACAGTCACTCTCCAAACTCCACTATGTTGAAGACCAAAGAGCTGTCGAAGGACACCAGAAACAAAATTGTAGACCTGCACCAGGCTGGGAAGACTGAATCTGCAATAGGCAAGCAGCTTGGTGTGAAGAAATCAACTGTGGGAGCAATAATTCGAAAATAGAAGACATACAAGACCACTGGTAATCTCCCTCAATCTGGGGCTCCATGCAAGATCTCCCCCCTGTGGGATCAAAATGATCACAAGAACGGTGAGTAAAAATCCCAGAACCACACGGGGGGACCTAGTGAATGACCTGCAGAGAGCTGGGACCAACGTAACAAAGGCTACCATCAGTAACACACTACGCTGCCAGGGACTCAGATCCTGCAGTGCCAGACGTGTCCCCCTGCTTAAGCCAGTACATGTCCGGGCCCGTCTGAGGTTTGCTAGAGAGCATTTGGATGATCCAGAAGAGGATTGGGAGAATGTCATATGGTCAGATGAAACCAAAGTAGAACTGTTTGGTAGAAGCACAACTTGTCGTGTTTGGAGGAGAGAGAATGCTGAGTTGCAAACAAAGAACACCATACCTACTGTGAATCATGGGGGTGGCAATATCATGCTTTGGGGCTGTTTCTCTGCAAAGGGAACAGGACGACTGATCCGTGTACATGAAAGAATGAATGGGGCCATGTATCGTGAGATTTTGAGTGCAAACCTCCTCCCATCAGCAAGGGCATTGAAGATGAAACGTGGCTGGGTCTTTCAGCATGACAATGATCCCAAACACACTGCCTGGGCAACGAAGGAGTGGCTTCGTAAGAAGCATTTCAAGATCCTGGAGTGGCCTAGCCAGTCTCCAGATCTCAACCCCATAGAAAACCTTTGGAGGGAGTTACAGGTCCGTGTTGCCCAGCGACAGCCCCAAAACATCACTGCTCTAGAGGAGATCTGCATGGAGGAATGGGCCAACTTACCAGCAACAGTGTGTGACAACCTTGTGCAGACTTACAGAAAACGTTTGACCTCTGTCATTGCCAACAAAGAATATATAACAAAGTATTGAGATGAACTTTTGATATTGACCAAATACTTATTTTCCACCAGAATTTGCAAATAAATTCTTTAACAAAAATCAGACAATGTGATTGTCTGGATTTGTTTCCACATTTTGTCTCTCATAGTTAAGGTATACCTATGATGACAATTACAGGCCTCTCTCATCTTTTTAAGTGGGAGAACTTGCACAATTGGTGGCTGACTAAATACTTTTTTGCCCCACTGTATTTGGTTCAGATGGTGTCAAGCATGTGTGGCGGCAACCAGGTGAGGAGTACAAAGAGACAAGTGTGTCTTGCCTACAATCAAGCATGGTGTTGAGAGCATCATGGTCTGGGGCTGCATGAGTGCTGCTGGCACTGGGGAGCTACAGTTCATTGAGGGAATCATGAATGCCAACATGTACTGTGACATACTGAAACAGAGCATATTCCCCTCCCTTCCGAGACTGGGCCTCAGGGCAGTATGCCAACATGATAACGACCCCAAACTCACCTCCAAGACAACCACTGCCTTGCTAAAGAAGCTGAGGTTAAAGATGATGGAGTGGCCAAACATGTCTCCAGACCTAAACCCTATTGAGCATCTGTTGGGCAAAAACAGAAATGGAAGGTGGAGGAGCGCAAGGTCTTTAACATCCACCAGCTCCGTGATGTTGTCATGGAGGAGTGGAAGAGGACTCCAGTGGCAACCTGTGAAGCTCTGGTGAACTCCATGCCCAAGATGGTTAAGGCAGTGCTTGAAAATAATGGTGGCCACACAAAATATTGACACTTTGGGTCCAATTTGGACATTTTCACTTAGGGGTGTACTCACATTTGTTGCCAGCGGTTTAGATATTAATGGTTGTGTGTTGAGTTATTTTGAAGGGACAGCAAATTTACACTGTTATACAAGCTGTACACTCACTATTTTACATTGTAGCAAAGTGTCATTTCTTCAGTGTTGTCACATGAAAAGATATAATAAAATATTTACAAAAATGTGAGAGGTGTACTAATTTTTGTGAGATACTGTGTGTGTGTGTGTGTGTGTGTGTGTGTGTGTATGTATGTATGTATGTATGTATGTGTATGTGTGTGTATATATATATATATATATATATATATATATATATATATATATATATATATATAGCAATAACTCTCAGTGGAGCTGCTGGTTTAAGCGGGCTTGTTACCTTCGCTCTCGACACCCCTGCTTCACCGGCATCGGGTCTAGGGTTCCGTTGAGTTTACTTCTGGATGATAGTAGCACCAACACTTGAGTACGTTTTCAATGCTTTATTGAACCAAGTAACAAAGGAAGTAGCAGGAAAGAGGCAGGAGGGAAGCTACAGGGAAGCTCAAATACCTTTCTTTAGGATTCTTGAGAACGTCCTTTAAAGTTGAATATTATAATCGGATGCAAGGGACACAATCTTTGCTCGTCTGGATAGGCCTCTCTCACTAGCCTAGCAGCCAGTACGTAGCACGAATAAAAGTCTCTGCCACAGACTTGCTTGAAATAAATCCGTACAATCCTCTGCCACAGGATGTATTAAACTTTGCAGTGAATGTCAGACACAGTACTTGGACCTCTAAGCCAACCCGGCAGTACTATGCCGTAAAACTACTTTAGGATACGTCCTCAAACCGAGTTACCAGGCCCCTCTCCAGACCAGCACTCTGCGTGATCCTTCCATGACTGGTCCTCCCCTGGGATCTTCTCGGTTTTCCAACTTCTTCACTCTGGATAGACAACTCAGGACCATTCCTTGGCTGCTGTGGTAGGCCCCAGACATGCTTCTGGACCCACCCACGCGCGGCAGCGGAACGGAGGACCACGAGGTAGCACTCTAACGCATATCTGTCGGCCAGGAGGGCCAGCAGGTGGTTGTAAAATGAACCTCAAAACATGGTGTCTGTCCCATAAATACCCTCTCCCAGAATGCAACTTGGAGGACCACCTCCACCGAGTTGTCTCCGGGACAGAGCAGCACCCATATGCTTCGACACGTTGCCTTTCCAACACTAGCCAATGGTAACAGCGACACCTACCGGCTCAGTGCTATTATCGTCCAGAGGTAAACTCAACGGAACCCTGGTGCCGGTGAAGCAGGGGTGTCAAGAGTGAAGGTAACAAGCCCGCTTAAACCAGCAGCTCCCCTGAGAGTTATTGCTACATGTGGGGGTGTCGTCCGGGATTTGTTGACCATCAATTCTCGCAACCCAGAGAGGTGTTTACGGTGCAAGCTGGACTTTGTCATGTTTTCAGGAAGAGAAGAGGTTAAAAGTTGCAGGACTTTATTTCTGAGTGTGTAGGCGGCGGGCGCCAGTAAAAGCCCGGGAGCTACGTGATCAGAACAAGAGGGAGGAGCCTACCCTACTTGATACCGCGTGGGACGCGCGTATGTGTTTGGCGCCAGAGAAGAAGAGAGGCCTCGTGATCAAGCTGAGAAGATCAGAGTGTGGCCATGTCTTTTTCAGCGATGCAGTCAATTATGGGACCAAGAATGTTCCCTGCAAGCACCGCGTTGAATACTGTGCTGACCGGAACCCTGCTTACAGATACCGGTGTTCGTCTGAAGCCGCAGGGGAGGTTTGTTCTGTATACCTCAGGAGATATTGAGGGACTGAGCATGATTTTCCATAGATGAGAAGGACTGGCCGTACATCTCCGTCCATTTGGCCGATGTCCGCAATGTGGATAGTATTTGTTTGTGGTGGAGCAGCCTACCATGTCGCCCCGTGCTTATCGGATGGATTGGGCAACAGGTATCGCCACAGTAGAAGCTGCTATTACTATGGAGAGAGAGCGGCAGGCCGTCACTTTGCCTGTTGTTGCCCAGAATGTTCCGGAAAGAGACACTGCTATTTACTAAATTTACCTATCAGTTGGTAGATCATAAATCTACCAGCGCTATATATATATATATATATATATATATATATATATATATATATATATATATATAATTTTCAGTTTCGACTAAATAGTGTGGAGCCTCCTGAGCAATTATTAGTCACCTTAAGGTAACATATTTTTAAAATAATATACTATATTACAGATTTTGGTCATACAAACAGAAACCACTTCAAAGTATCTTATAGAAATATTTTTTTATTTTACCAATTTTTTCAGAAAATAAAATTAGCCCACAAAAGCTGCAAACATTCTCATGAGAAGTGAGATTCAATAGAATAACATTAACCACATTAACATTAATTACATTAGTTACTATATAGTTTAGCGGCCCTCAATGTGATACAGCACCTCATCCCAAAAATTTAACAATCAAACCAGAAAGAAGGGAATATAGGGATTATGACGGTGCCAGGAAAAACACAAAATGTTCAAATATTAAAATAAATAGTTTTTATTAATACACAGAAGTTGTAAAAAGTAAACAATAAAATCACAAGGACATGGTGTGCATAAATACTGAAAACATATCTGTAGCGAGCTTCACGTCACTTGGCCTCATTGATGTAACGGCCAATGCAGTAGGTAGGTATTTTAAGTATCCGACATGTTTCGCCAGTATTGGCTTCCTCAGGGATAGATTACTAATACCTAAAGCGCTACAGTAATTCTATGAGAGAAATATAACAGTCAGTATATGTACTGGGACAAATGATACATCGAATACAAAAAGAATATCAAAGATCCAAATATACACATATACACACATGTTTGCGAGCCGTCAGTGTGGACTAACCCCCACCACCAATCAAAGAGCACCAAGGGGACCTCCTCGCATATACAACACCGAATAGCCATGAGCCCCCCACACCAAACCAACCGCCCAACCAGACGTTCTACAGATGGAAATAAGGTACCTGCAAGTCACCAAGGGGGTACCACACACTTCCAGGGCTAAGCCTCCAGCATAGATCACAGTAGATAGCTGCAGGGGGCAATGGGAAGGACCTGGCCGAGTGTATGTCTAAAAAGGTATAATTATTTGCGAATGAGTTCATTATCATAATTTTTTAAGGGGGTCATATGGCTCCCATTAGTTAATAAATAAAGAGATTATATAGGACTAACATAGTCTCTAATTAATTTACTTACAAAGAAACACTCTTTAAAATGAATAACAGGACACCGATAGATCCCTAGCGTTGAGAAAAGCTTTTTTCTTTCAACAGCAGCAGAAAACGTATCTCTAAAGATAAAATAAAGAAGCGGGGGAGAATTTTGTGGCATTATGAAATTATCTGAGGGGAAATGTGATTGCAAAATACACTTTAGCTAATCAGTGAATGGATTAAACCAACAATGAACAAAATAAGTTTAGCACTTACCAATAAGTAGATATAGAGTGAGATGCTGGGCTAGGAAAAAGCCTGCAGCCAGTAACAGCGCCAATTAAAATAAGCTAAAGAGTAAAGGATAGTGTCAGCAAAAAGTAAATCTTTTCATGCCCCAAGGAGGGAGGGGAAGGGAGGAAGGGGCAAGGGAAAGAAGGAGGGAAGGAAGGGAAGGGGGGGGGAAAGGGGAGGAGGGGGGGAGGGGAAGAAAGGGGGGAGGAAAGACTTGGGCATCCAGAGGTACGAGGATGCCACGAGGTACAAAAGGGGAGGAGGTAGAGGTGAGTGAGAACAGCCCAAGGATATATATAAAACCCCAAAGGAGCGCCTGCACACATGGCATGAAAATGGGACAGAATTCAGGAGGAAAAAGTAGAGAGGGGCTGAATCCCTGGGATGTGCTCACAAAGGTTACCCTGACAGCTCGCAAAGACAATATATAATATATAACATTGAATATTCAGCAAATCAAACAGTTGAAGTCGGAACATGTATTTACAGAAATGTACATGTCATAGTAATGGAGAAGATATGTCTTAATTATACATATATCATATACAGTCATGTACCCAATGGTGAAAATTTAAATGATAACAGAAAAGAGAAAGGGACTGTATCCTAATCCAACATGGCTATCTCATACGTAGGAAAGGCCAAAGGGAGGAGAATAAAGAAACATAAACAAAATAAAATAAAATAATAAGAGATATATACTGAGATGCAGAAGGACTTTTTTTGAAACAAAAGATATTATGGTCCGCCCCCAAAGAGGGTCTTTCATAGAAAGGGTTTAAAACTGATATTTTCATTAAGCCCAGGATATGTGGTAGCGTCCAGGATTCTCCATTACTATGACATGTACATTTCTGTAAATACATGTTCCGACTTCAACTGTTTGATTTGCTGAATATTCAATGTTATATATTATATATTGTCTTTGCGAGCTGTCAGTCTTTTATCTTTAGAGATACGTTTTCTGCTGCTGTTGAAAGAAAAAAGCTTTTCTCAACGCTAGGGATCTATCGGTGTCCTGTTATTCATTTTAAAGAGTGTTTCTTTTGTAAGTAAATTAATTAGAGACTATGTTAGTCCTATATAATCTCTTTATTTATTAACTAATGGGAGCCATATGACCCCCTTAAAAAATTATGATAATGAACTCATTCGCAAATAATTATACCTTTTTAGACATACACTCGGCCAGGTCCTTTCCATTGCCCCCTGCAGCTATCTACTGTGATCTATGCTAGAGGCTTAGCCCTGAAAGTGTGTGGTACCCCCTTGGTGACTTGCAGGTACCTTATTTCCATCTGTAGAACGTCTGGTTGGGCGGTTGGTTTGGTGTGGGGGGGCTCATGGCTATTCGGTGTTGTATGTGCGAGGAGGTCCCCTTGGTGCTCTTTGATTGGTGGTGGGGGTTAGTCCACACTGACGGCTCGCAAACGTGTGTATATGTGTATATTTGGATCTTTGATATTCTTTTTGTATTCGATGTATCATTTGTCCCAGTACATATACTGACTGTTATATTTCTCTCATAGAATTACTGTAGCGCTTTAGGTATTAGTAATCTATCCCTGAGGAAGCCAATACTGGCGAAACATGTCGGATACTTAAAATACCTACCTACTGCATTGGCCGTTACATTCATGAGGCCAAGTGACGTGAAGCTCGCTACAGATATGTTTTCAGTATTTATGCACACCATGTCCTTGTGATTTTATTGTTTACTTTTTACAACTTCTGTGTATTAATAAAAACGATTTATTTTAATATTTGAACATTTTGTGTTTTTCCTGGCACCGTCATAATCCCTATATTCCCTTCTTTCTGGATTAATTACATTAGCATTGATATTAACACTAATAACATTATCAGTAACATTACCACACGCATAATAAAACTTACAGATTATAAAAGGTCTAAGAACAGTTATCTGAAGTTTTTGTACACTGTAGTGTGTGGTGACACCAACATCAGACCTCAGCCCAGGGACCTCAGAGTATTGAGCCAGGGGGGCACTCAAGAAATGTAAATATTGATGTTGTCTGCTTTGGGGGCAAAATTGCGAATTCATTTGAGGCACAGTCGAGGGCAGTGGAGACATAGTTGAGGCCAGTTGAGACATAGTCAAGGCCATTGGAGGCATGGTAGAGGCCACTGGAGGAATATTTGAGGCCACTGGAGGCATAGTAGGGGCCACTGGAGGATTTGCAGAGTACTTATGAGTGATTGGAGGTATTTTTGAGGCCATTGGAGAGATAGATGCGGACATTGGGGAATAATATTGTCTATTATATGCTTTGTTTGATGTGGAAGGCTGTGCAATGTGCAGCTTGGGTGGTCTGCTGGTTAGTAAGAATTCGGAAGTGGTGGGGGGCAGTGGAGGTGTGTTATTCAGAGGCCTGATGCCCTGTACACACGACCGGTTTTGCCGTCGGAATAAACTCTGAAGGTTTTCCGACGGAGTTCCCATGGAATTCCGCTCAGTCTGTCTTGCATACACACGGTCACACCAAATTCCGACCATCCAGAATGAAGCCTTTGCTTTGTGAGATCCAGGAGAAGAATCCTGATGATTTCAGGAACGATTTCAGGAACTTTATCAGGATGACAGACCCCGTTTTTCACCGTCTGTTGGCTTTGCTGACCCCTTATATTATGAAGCAGGACACCTGCATGCGGCAAGCCATCACTCTGGAGCAGAGGCTAGTCGCCACGTTGCGGTACTTGGCGACTGGGAGAAGTCTGCAGGACCTCAAGTTCTCTACAGGCATCTCCCCCCAGGCTCTGGGGATCATTATCCCAGAGACCTGTTCTGCTATCATTCAGGTCCTGCAGAAGGACTATATTAAGGTAAGATTTCTCCTTTAACATCACATTATATTTATTTAATGTTTGTCCTCATGCATGCTTTAAGCTTTTAATGCTTCTTTTTTGTCCTTCATGCATATTTGCCTTCACTAACCTCCCCAGCATGCTATCCTGGGCCCATATACCTAGTCCAGTGATGGCGAACCTTGGCACCCCAGATGTTTTGGAACTACATTTCCCATGATGCTCAGGCACTCTGCAGTGAAGTTGAGCATCATGGGAAATGTAGTTCCAAAACATCTGGAGTGCCAAGGTTCGCCATCACTGACCTAGTCACTTAACAATGTATTTTGCCAGCTCCATTGTAGTGCTTTACCCTAAACACCCCCTAAAATGTGTCCAAATGTTATTGTTGTCCTTAAATTCAGGCAGAGTGCTAGAGGCTTTTTTTGAGTCCCAAACTCATTTAGAACCTCCCCCTAAAGTTTTTACAATAGGCCATCAGAGGGGGTGAGGAATCTGATAAGTGGACCTTATATTTTTGTCTTTAAATACTCCTTAACCATTTGCCGACCGTCTCACGACGATATACGTCGGCAGAATGGCACGGGCAGGCAGAATCATGTACCTGTACGTGATCTGCCTCCCGCGGGCGGGGGGTCCGATCGGACCCCCCCCGGTGCCTGAGGCGGTCGGCATTTGTCCCCCGGCAATCGGAGGTGAGGGGGAGGCCATCCATTCGTGCCCCCCCCTCCCGATCGCTCCCAGCCAACGGGATCATTCCCCTGCTGCTGCATGGTAAACAGCAGCAGAGGAAATGTCATCTCTCCTCTGTATTTTCCGTTCCGGCGCCGAGGAGAGAAGACATCAATGTGAGTGCACAAACACACACACATACAGTAGAACATGCCAGGCACACAATACACCCCCGATCCCCCCCCCCCAAATCACTCCCTAATCACCCCTCCCCCCCACCCCCGTCACAGTGACACCAAGCAGTTTTTTTTTCTGATTCCTGCATTGGTGTCAGTTTATCTGATCCGATCCAATATCTGATCCGATCAGATCTATACTAGCGTCCCCAGCAGTTTAGGGTTCCCAAAAATGCAGTGTTAGCGGGATCAGCCCAGATACCTGCTAGCACTTGCGTTTTGCCCCTCCGCCCTGCCCAGCCCACCCAAGTGCAGTATCAATCAATCACTGTCACTTACAAAACACTAAACGCATAACTGCAGCGTTCCCAGAGTCAGGCCTGATCCCTGCGATCGCTAACAGTTTTTTTGGTAGCATTTTGGTGAACTGGTAAGCACCAGCCCCAAGCAGCGTCAGGTTAGCGCCAGTACTGCTAACACCCACGCACGCACCGTACACCACCCTTAGTGGTATAGTATCTGAACGGATCAATATCTGATCCGATCAGACCTATACTAGCGTCCCCAGCAGTTTAGGGTTCCCAAAAACGCAGTGTTAGCGGGATCAGCCCAGATACCTGCTATCACCTGCGTTTTGCCCCTCCGTCAGGCCCAGCCCACCCAAGTGCAGTATCGATCGATCACTGTCCCTTACAAAACAATAAACGCATAACTGCAGCGTTCGCAGAGTCAGGCCTGATCCCTGCGATCACTAACTGTTTTTTTGGTAGCGTTTTGGTGAACTGGCAAGCACCAGCGGCCTAGTACACCCCGGTCGTAGTCAAACCAGCACTGCAGTAACACTTGGTGACGTGGCGAGTCCCATAAGTGCAGTTCAAGCTGGTGAGGTGGCAAGCACAAGTAGTGTCCCGCTGCCACCAAGAAGAAGACAAACACAGGCCCGTCGTGCCCATAATGCCCTTCCTGCTGCATTCGCCAATCCAAATTGGGAACCCACCGCTTCTGCAGCAACCGTACTTCCCCCATTCACATCCCCAACCAAATGCAGTCGGCTGCATGAGAGGCATTTTCTTTATGTCCTCCCGAGTACCCCTACCCAACGAACCCCCCCAAAAAAGATGTCTTGTCCGCAGCAAGCGCGGATATAGGCACGACACCCGCTATTATTGTCCCTCCTGTCCTGACAATCCTGGTCTTTGCATTGGTGAATGTTTTGAACGCTACCACACACTAGTTGAGTATTAGCGTAGGGTACAGCATTGCACAGACTAGGCACACTTTCACAGGGTCTCCCAAGATGCCGTCGCATTTTGAGAGACTAGAACCTGGAACCGGTTACAGTTATAAAAGTTAGTTACAAAAAAAGTGTAAAAAAAAAAAAAACACAAAAAAATATATAAATTAAAAAAAAAATAGTTGTCGTTTTATTGTTCTCTCTCTCTCTATTCTCTTTCTATTGTTCTTTTTTTACTGTATTCTATTCTGCAATGTTTTATTGTTATTATGTTTTATCATGTTTGCTTTTCAGGTATGCAATTTTTTATACTTTACCGTTTACTGTGTTTTATTGTTAACCATTTTTTTGTCTTCAGGTACGCCATTCACGACTTTGAGCGGTTATACCAGAATGATGCCTGCAGGTTTAGGTATCATCTTGGTATCATTCTTTTCAGCCAGCGGTCGGCTTTCATATAAAAGCAATCCTAGCGGCTAATTAGCCTCTAGACTGCTTTTACAAGCAGTGGGAGGGAATGCCCCCCCCCACCATCTGCCGTGTTTTTCTCTGGCTCTCCTGTCTCAACAGGGAAACTGAGAATGCAGCGGGTGATTCAGCCAGCTGACCATAGAGCTGATCAGAGTGGCTCCAAACATCTCTATGGCCTAAGAAACCGGAAGCTACGAGTATTATGACTTCGATTTCGCCGGATGTAAACAGCGCCATTGGGAAAGCATTTTATCACACCGATCTTGGTGTGGTCAGATGCTTTGAGGGCAGAGGAGAGATCTAGGGTCTAATAGACCCCAATTTTTTCAAAAAAAAGTACCTGTCACTACCTATTGCTGTCATAGGGTATATTTACATTCCCTGAGATAACAATAAAAATGATTTTAAAAAAATGAAAGGAATAGTTTAAAAATAAGATAAAATAGCAAAAAAATAATAAAGAAAAAAAAAAAAAAGCACCCCTGTCCCCCCCCGCTCTCACGCTAAGGCGAACGCAAGCGTCGGTCTGGCGTCAAATATAAACAGCAATTGCACCATGCATGTGAGGTATCACCGCGAAGGTCAGATCGAGGGCAGTAATTTTAGCAGTAGACCTCCTCTGTAAATCTAAAGTGATAACCTGTAAAGGCTTTTAAAGGCTTTTAAAAATGTATTTAATTTGTTACCACTGCACGTTTTTGCGCAATTTTAAAGCATGTCATGTTTGGTATCCATGAACTTGGCCTAAGATCATCTTTTTTATTTCATCAAACATTTGGGCAATATAGTGTGTTTTAGTGCATTAAAATTTTAAAAAGTGTGTTTTTTCCCCAAAAAATGCGTTTGAAAAATCGCTGCGCAAATACTGTGTGAAAAAAAAGAATGAAACACTCACCATTTTAATCTGTAGGGCATTTGCTTTAAAAAATATATATAATGTTTGGGGGTTCAAAGTAATTTTCTTGCAAAAAAAAAATTTATTTTTTCATGTAAACAAAAAGTGTCAGAAAGGGCTTGTCTTCAAGTGATTAGAAGAGTGGGTGATGTGTGACATAAGCTTCTAAATGTTGTGCATAAAATGCCAGGACAGTTCAAAACCCCCCCAAATGACCCCATTTTGGAAAGTAGACACCCCAAGCTCTTTGCTGAGAGGCATGTTGAGTCCATGGAATATTTTATATTTTGACACAAGTTGCGGGAAAGTGACAAATTTTTTTTTTTTTTTTGCACAAAGTTTTCATTAAATGATATATTGCTCACACAGGCCATGGGCATATGTGGAATTGCACCCCAAAATACATTTAGCTGCTTCTCCTGAGTATGGGGATACCACATGTGTGGGACTTTTTGGGAGCCTAGCCGCATACATCAAAAATTTACACCCTTAGAAATCCTGAAGGCGGTGATTGGTTTTCGGGGCCCCGTACGCGGCTAGGCTCCCAAAAAGTCCCACACATGTGGTATTCCCATACTCAGGAGAAGCAGCTAAATGTATTTTGGGGTGCAATTCCACATATGCCCATGGCCTGTGTGAGCAATATATCAATATATCATTTAGTGACAACTTTGTGCAAAAAAAAAAAAAAAAAATTTGTCACTTTCCCGCAACTTGTGTCAAAATATAAAATATTCAATGGATTCAACATGCCTCTCAGCAAATAGCTTGGGGTGTCTACTTTCCAAAATGGGGTCATTTGGGGGGTTTTGTGCCATCTGGGCATTTTATGGCCTTCAAAACTGTGATAGGTAGTGAGGAGTGAAATCAAAAATTTACGCCCTTAGAAATCCTGAAGGCGGTGATTGGTTTTCGGAGCCCCGTATGCGGAGAAGCAGCTGAATGTATTTTGTGGTGCAATTCCACATATGCCCATGGCCTGTGTGAGCAATATATCATTTAGTGACAACTTTTTGTAATTTTTTTTTTTTTTTGTCATTATTCAATCACTTCGGACAAAAAAAAATAATATTCAATGGGCTCAACATGCCTCTCAGCAATTTCCTTTGGGTGTCTACTTTCCAAAATGGGGTCATTTGGGGGAGGGTTTTACTGGCCTGCCATTTTAGCACCTCAAGAAATGACATAGGCAGTCATAAACTAAAAGCTGTGTAAATTCCAGAAAATGTACCCTAGTTTGTAGACGCTATAACTTTTGCGCAAACCAATAAATATACACTTATTGACTTTTTTTTTACCAAAGACATGTGGCCAAATACATTTTGGTCTAAATGTATAACAAAAATTGAGTTTATTGGATTTTTTTATTACAAAAAGTAGAAAATATCATTTTTTTTCAAAATTTTCTGTGTTTTTCCGTTTATAGCGCAAAAAATAACAACCGCAGAGGTGAGCAAATACCATCAAAAGAAAGCTCTATTTGTGGGAAGAAAAGGACGTAAATTTTGTTTGGGTACAGCATTGCATGACCGCGCAATTAGCAGTTAAAGCGACGCAGTGCCAAATTGTAAAAAGTGCTCTGGTCAGGAAGGGGGTAAATCCTTCCGGGGCTGAAGTGGTTAAATTAAATGTTATACTGATGTTGGCCAAGAATGTTTTTGTGTAATCTGCTTGCAATGGTATGTGCAAAAGTACTAATATTTTTTTTTTCTGGGTTGACTCCACAGTTTCCTTCAACACCACAGGAATGGCAGACTGTGGCCTCCCATTTTGCCGACCGTTGGGACTTTCCCAACTGTGGAGGAGCTATAGATGGGAAGCACGTCCACATCGTGCCACCACCCCATTTGGGGTCTTACTATTACAATTTTATAAGGGTTTTAATAGTATAGTGTTGATGGCAGTGGTGTCGGCACAATATGAGTTCCTCTATGTGGACATGGGGAAGAATGGCCGGATGGAGGAGTCTTCGCCCAGACCGAGTTCTACCAACGTCTCCAGACTGGTGGCCTGGCATTGCCACCTGCTGCGGACAACGTTGAAGGACTCCCGTTCGTCTTTATTTCTGATGAAGCATTCGGTCTGGGCGAACACCTGATGAGGCCATTCCCCCAGAGGACCCTCACCCCGGAGAGGAGGGTTTTTAACTACCAGCTGGCCAGAGCCTGAAGATTTGTTGAGAATGCCTTCGGGATAATGGCCAGCCGGTTCCGCCTGTTTCTGACAGCAATACATATGGCGGACTACAAAATGAACCACATTATCTTATCCTGCTGCATATTGCACAAGGAAAAATGCCCAAAATTATCTTGCCTCATTTGGGCCTGCAAATTCCCTGACGGGCCTGGATACTGGCCATCCTGGCTTGGCACCCCAAAGCGCCTGTGAAGTTTGGCAGAAATATGTAAATTATTTTACGGGTAGGGGGGCCATTGCTATGCCAGACAATGTCTAAATAAGTTTTTAATAAAAAAAAAAAAAAAAAAAAAAAATCTGATAAAATCTTGAATTTTCTTTATTGCTTGTGTTTCTGTTTGGCTGTCTCCTAGGTTCTCCTAGTGCACTTCTACTGCCAAGTGGATTTTCCTTTAGTAAATAAACCCCATTGTCACTGTAAACACAAAATTACTTTCAAAACTGGTATTGAGCATTGAAAGAAGAAGCCACACATAGTTGATTATGAAACTTTTTACTCTGTGCACATTAACATGTGCGTTATAAAATTTTTTTAGGAAAATATTTTTTTTTTCTCAAGTTTTCTACAAATTTTTTTTTTGTATAAACAGGCATGTTTCTAAACATAACATACACAACTCTGGAACTTACAAAGTTCAACGTATAAAAACTGAAGGCAATATCAGACATTATAGTGTCAAAAATGTCTTGATCTTGCCTTCATCAGATGGGGCGATGTCACCCCTGTAAAAGCCAAATTTTGAAGATGCACACAATTTGGGAGTCCCATGCCTAATGTCAACATGTGCTATCTCCCATCATGGGGGATCAATGGACGTGTTTTGGATGTGTTCTCACCTACTAGAGTTACGAGGAAGGGGTTGCACCCATAAAACGTGTACATTGATATCCCCTGATGGCAGATAGCACATGTTGACTCACTGTGTGCATCTTCAAAATTTGGCTTTTAACCACTTGCCGACCGCCTAACGCACATATACGGCGGCAGAATGGCACGGGCAGGCAGAATCACGTACCCGTACGTGATCTGCCTCCCGCGGGTGGGGGGTCCGATCGGACAGTCGGTCGGATAGGCGGTCGGCTCTCGTTCGCGGGCGATGAGAGGTGAGGGGGAGGCCATCCATTGTTGGCCACCCCCTCCCGATCGCTCCCGGCGAATGAAAACGCTTCCTTTCCCTCTGTAATGTAAACAGAGGGAAAGGAAGTGATGTCATCCCTCCTCGAGCCGGTCTTTTCGTCCCGGCGCAGAGGAGAGAAGACATCCAAGTAAGTGCACCAACACTACACTTACAGTAGAACACGCAGGCACACTTTTCACCCCCCGATCACCCCCCGATCACCACCCTGTACCCCCTGTCACTCTGATACCAATAGCAGTTTTTTTTTTTTTTGCATTGGTGTCAGTTTGTGTCAGTTACAAGTGTTAGGGCAGTTAGGTTAGCCCCCTTTAGGTCTAGGGTACCCCCCTTTAGGTCCAGGGTACCCCCCTAACCCCCCCTAATAAAAGTTAACCCCTTGATTACCCCCCGTCGCCAGTGTCGCTAAGCGATCGTTTTTCTGATCGCTGTATTAGTGACACAGGTGACGCTAGTTAGGGAGGTAAGTATATAGGTTCGCTGTCAGTGTTTTAAAGCGACAGGGACCCCCATATACTACCTGCTAAAGGTTTTAATCCCTTGATTGCCCCCTAGTTAACCCTTTCACCAGCGATCACCGTATAAGTGTTACGGGTGACGCTGGTTAGCTAGTTTGTTTTTTGTAGTTTATTATAGTTTATTACAGTTTATTATAGTTTATTATAGTTTTAGGGCACCCGCCGTTTATTACCTTATAAAGGTTTAACCCACTAATTGCCCGGCGGTGATATAAGTTAAGTTTTTAGGATCTGATAAGGTCTGCGTCGCCCCAGGCAGCGTCAGGTTAGCGCCAGTACCGCTAAAACCCACGCACGCAGCATACACCTCCCTTAGTGCTATAGTATCTGAACGAATCGATATCTGATCCGATCAGATCTATACTCCCCAGCAGTTTAGGGTTCCCTGAAACACAGTGTTAGCGGGATCAGCCCAGATACCTGCTAGCACCTGCGTTTTGCCCCTCGGCCCAGCCTAGCCCAGCCCACCCAAGTGCAGTATCGATCGATAACTGACACTTACAAAACACTAAGCACACATAACTGCAGCGTTCGCAGAGTCAGGCCTGATCCCTGCGATCGCTAACAGTTTTTTGGTAGCGTTTTGAATCAGTCGCTAACAGTCAGGAGCTTTTTTGCCTGTGAGTCTCACTAGTGTACCCCTAAATTTAGAGGCCAAAATGGCAAATCGAAGGTACACTAGTGAAGAGGCCTACACGTTTCTGAATATGACAGATAGTGAAGAGGAAGTCACTCATCTGTCAAGTTCAGGCTCAGAATACGAACCTGTAGAGGACAGCGGCTCCATGACAGATAGCTCTGACGAAGGAGTTGTGGTCCCTGCTAGGGTCAGGCGTACCAGACCCCGAACTTCTTCTGTCCTTGAAGTGCAAGAACCGCAGGACTCTCATATGGAGCAGAGAAGTACTAGTGCCGCTACTCCTTCTGGTGAACTGGCAAGCACCAGCGGCCTAGTACACCTTGGTCGTACATCCAGCACTGCAGTATCACGTGGTGACGTGGCGAGTCCCATAAGTGCAGTTCAAGCTGGCGAGGTGGCAAGCACAAGTAGCGTCCCGCTGCCACCAAGAAGAAGACGAACACAGGCCCGTCGTGCCCATAGTGCCCTTCCTGCTGCATTCGCCAATCCGAATTGGGAACCCACCACTTCTGCAGCACCCGTACTTCCCCCTTTCACTGGCCAACCCGGAATTCAGGTGGAAACAGTTGACTTTACGCCACTGGATTTTTATTCGCTGTTTTTCACCGAAGATCTCTATAGATCTATTGTGGACCAAAGCAATTTGTACGCTGGTCAGCACATCGCCACTATTCCCCAGTCCTCCCTTGCCAGAGATTGGAGACCAATTACGGTCTCCGAATTTAAGATCTTTCTGGGCCTTTCCCTCCTCATGGGCATAACCAAAAAGAGTGAGTTGTGGTCATATTGGTCCACTGACCCAATTCACCATATGCCCGTGTTCTCTGCCTCCATGACCAGGGCACGATACGAGCAGATTTTGCGGTTCATGCACTTCAACGACAATGAACTCTGTCGTCCTCGTGGAGACCCTGCATACGATCGGCTCTACAAAATTCGGCCCCTCGTAAACCACTTCAACTAACGTTTTGCAGACTTGTTTACCCCCCATCAAGTTGTCTGCGTTGATGAGTCCCTGATTAAGTTTTCTGGCCGCTTGTCCTTCAAACAGTACCTTCCCAGCAAGCGTGCCAGATACGGGGTCAAGATGTATAAGCTCTGTGACAGGGCCACAGGCTATACATGTAGATTTATGGTTTACAAGGGCAAAGATAGTCACGTAGAGCCGATAAACTGCCCTGACTACATAGGAAGCGCTGGCAAGATAGTGTGGGACTTGGTGTCACCCTTATTCGGAAAGGGGTACCACTTGTACGTGGACAATTATTATACGAGCGTGCCACTTTTTAGTCACTTGTTTGATCATCAGATTGGAGCATGTGGCACCGTGCGACCTAATCGCCGGGGCTTTCCCCAGCGGCTTGTAGAGTCCCGTCTTAGGCTGGGGGAGAGAGCCTGCTTGCAGTATAATAATTTGCTCGCTATGAAGTGGAGGGACAATAAGAATGTTTTCGTTCTTACCTCCCTTCATGCAGACACGACGACCCAAATTACTACGGCGACTGGTGTTGTGGAGAAACCCCTCTGTGTCCACGAATACAACCTTAATATGGGAGGGGTGGACCTCAACGACCAGTTGTTGGCACCGTACCTAATTGCCCATAAGGCCAGACGCTGGTACAAAAAAGTGTCTGTTTATTTATTTCAATTGGCTTTGCTGAATGCTCATGTGCTATACAGAGCTTCAGGACAGACTGGATCCTTCCTTAAATTCCAGGAAGAGATCGTCAGAGCCCTTCTGTATCCAGACGGTGCTCCACCTCACCTTCCCCAACCAGATGCAGTAAGCCGGCTGCATGGGAGGCATTTTCCTTATGTCCTCCCGAGTACCCCTACCCAACGAGCCCCCCAAAAAAGATGTCGTGTCTGCAGCAAGCGCGGATTTAGGCGTGACACCCGGTATTGTTGTCCCTCCTGTCCTGACAATCCTGGTCTATGCATTGGTGAATGTTTTGAACGCTACCATACACTAGTGGAGTATTAGCGTAGGGTTCAGCACGGCACAGACTAGGCACACTAACACAGGGTCTCCCAAGATGCCATCGCATTTTGAGAGACCCAAACCTGGTACAGTTACAGTTAAAAGTTAAAGTTACTAAAAAAAGTGTTAAAAAAAAAAAAAATAAAAATACAAAAAAAAATATAAAATAAAAAAAAAAAAAAATAGTTGTCGTTTTATTGTTCTCTCTCTCTATTCTCTCTCTATTGTTCTGCATTCTATACTGCAATGTTTTATTGTTATGTTTTTATCATGTTTTGCTTTATAGGTATGCAATTTTTTTATACTTTTTTTATTGTTAACCACTTTTTTGTTTTCAGGTACGCCATTCAGCTGCAGAGCAGATTTATTTATCTTGACAGCAACAGCGTTTGCTCCCACGATATATAAAGCCGTGACTCCAGCGCTGTCGGAGGTGATTTCACCACCACAGTTACATACTTCAGCATATATGCCGAAGCGTGGGGGCAGCAGTGGGTGGAGGAGCAATTTGCTCCTGCCTTTTGCGGGAGGATGCCCCCATGCTTCGGCATATATAAATGGTGCATGTATGCCCATCATTAGAAGTGGGCGGATGAAGGGAGGTATTCTAATGGTGGGCATACCCACCGATCAATATCTTTTTTTCGTTCAGCCCACAGGCTGCATGAAAAAAAAGTTTACAATACAAGGACCAGCAACGTACTGGTATGTTGCTGGACTTTGAGTGGTTATACCAGAATGATGCCTGCAGGTTTAGGTATCATCTTGGTATCATTCTTTTCAGCCAGCGGTCGGCTTTCATGTAAAAGCAATCCTAGCAGCTAATTAGCCTCTAGACTGCTTTTACAAGCAGTGGGAGGGATTTCCCCCCCCCCCACCGTCTTCCATGTTTTTCTCTGGCTCTCCTGGCCCAACAGGGAACCTGAGAATGCAGCCGGTGATTCGGCCAGCTGACCATAGAGCTGATCAGAGACCAGAATGGCTCCAATCATCTCTATGGCCTAAGAAACCGGAAGCTACGAGCATTTCATGACTTAGATTTCGCCGTATGTAAACAGCGCCATTGGGAAATTGGGAAAGCATTTTATCACACCGATCTTGGTGTGGTCAGATGCTTTGAGGGCAGAGGAGAGATCTAGGGTCTAATAGACCCCAATTTTTTCAAAAAAGAGTACCTGTCACTACCTATTGCTATCATAGGGGATATTTACATTCCCTGAGATAACAATAAAAATGATTAAAAAAAAAATAAAAATGAAAGGAACAGTTTAAAAATAAGAAAAAAAATTAAAAAATTAATAAAGAAAAAAAAAAAAAAAAAGCACCCCTGTCCCCCCCTGCTCTCACGCAAAGGCGAACGCAAGCGTCGGTCTGGCGTCAAATGTAAACAGCAATTGCCCCATGCATGTGAGGTATCACCGCGAAGGTCAGATCGAGGGCAGTAATTTTAGCAGTAGACCTCCTCTGTAAATCTAAAGTGGTAACCTGTAAAGGCTTTTAAAGGCTTTTAAAAATGTATTTAGTTTGTCGCCACTGCACGTTTGTGCGCAATTTTAAAGCATGTCATGTTTGGTATCCATGTACTCGGCCTAAGATCATCTTTTTTATTTCATCAAACATTTGGGCAATATAGTGTGTTTTAGTGCATTAAAATTTTAAAAGTGTGTTTTTTACCCCAAAAATGTGTTTGAAAAATCGCTGCGCAAATACTGTGTGAAAAAAAAAAAATGAAACACCCACCATTTTAATCTGTAGGGCATTTGCTTTAAAAAAATATATAATGTTTGGGGGTTCAAAGTAATTTTCTTGCAAAAAAAATAATTTTTTCATGTAAACAAAAAGTGTCAGAAAGGGCTTTGTCTTCAAGTGGTTAGAAGAGTGGGTGATGTGTGACATAAGCTTCTAAATGTTGTGCATAAAATGCCAGGACAGTTCAAACCCCCCCCCCCAAATGACCCCATTTTGGAAAGTAGACACCCCAAGCTATTTGCTGAGAGGCATGTCGAGTCCATGGAATATTTTATATTGTGACACAAGTTGCGGGAAAAAGACAATTTTTTTTTTTTTTTTGCACAAAGTTGTCACTAAATGATATATTGCTCAAACATGCCATGGGAATATGTGAAATTACACCCCAAAATGCATTCTGTTGCTTCTCCTGAGTACGGGGATACCACATGTGTGAGACTTTTTGGGAGCCTAGCGGCGTACGGGACCCCGAAAACCAAGCACCGCCTTCAGGCTTTCTAAGGGCGTAAATTTTTGATTTCACTCTTCACTGCCTATCACAGTTTCGGAGGCCATGGAATGCCCAGATGGCACAACCCCCCCCCCCAAATGACCCCATTTTGGAAAATAGACACCCAAAGCTATTTGCTGAGAGGTATAGTGAGTATTTTGCAGACCTCACTTTTTGTCACAAACTTTTGAAATTTGAAAAAAGAAAAAAAAAATATGTTTTTCTTGTCTTTCTTCATTTTCAAAAACAAATGAGAGCTGAAAAATACTCACCATGCCTCTCAGCAAATAGCTTGGGGTGTCTACTTTCCAAAATGGGGTCATTTGGGGGGGTTTTGTGCCATCTTGGCATTTTATGGCCTTCAAAACTGTGATAGGTAGTGAGGAGTGAAATCAAAAATTTATGCCCTTAGAAATCCTGAAGGCGGTGCTTGGTTTTCGGGGCTCCGTACGCGGCTAGGCTCCCAAAAAGTCCCACACATGTGGTATCCCCGTACTCAGGAGAAGCAGCAGAATGTATTTTGGGGTGTAATTCCACATATGCCCATGGCATGTTTGAGCAATATATCATTTTGTGACAACTTTGTGCAAAAAAAAAAAAAAAAAATTGTCACTTTCCCGCAACTTGTGTCAAAATATAAAATATTCCATGGACTCAACATGCCTCTCAGCAAATAGCTTGGGGTGTCTACTTTCCAAAATGGGGTCATTTGGGGGGGTTTTGTGCCATCTGGGCATTTTATGGCCTTCAAAAATGTGATAGGTAGTGAGGAGTGAAATCACAACTTTACGCCCTTAGAAATCCTGAAGGCGGTGCTGGGTTTTCGGGGCCCCGTACGCGGCTAGGCTCCCAAAAAGTCCCACACATGTGGTATCCCCGTACTCAGGAGAATCAGCAGAATGTATTTTGGGGTGCAATTCCACATATGCCCATGGCCTGTGTGAGCAATATATCATTTAGTGACAACTTTGTGCAAAAAAAAAAAAAATTGTCACTTTCCTGCAACTTGTGTCAAAAAATAAAATATTCCATGGACTCAACATGCCTCTCAGCAAATAGCTTGGGGTGTCTACTTTCCAAAATGGGGTCATTTGGGGGGGTTTTGTGCCATCTTGGCATTTTATGGCCTTCAAAACTGTGATAGGTAGTGAGGAGTGAAATCAAAAATTTATGCCCTTAGAAATCCTGAAGGCGGTGCTTGGTTTCGGGGCTCCGTACGCGGCTAGGCTCCCAAAAAGTCCCACACATGTGGTATTCCCGTACTCAGGAGAAGCAGCAGAATGTATTTTGGGGTGTAATTCCACATATGCCCATGGCATGTTTGAGCAATATATCATTTTGTGACAACTTTGTGCAAAAAAAAAAAAAAAAATTGTCACTTTCCCGCAACTTGTGTCAAAATATAAAATATTCCATGGACTCAACATGCCTCTCAGCAAATAGCTTGGGGTGTCTACTTTCCAAAATGGGGTCATTTGGGGGGGTTTTGTGCCATCTGGGCATTTTATGGCCTTCAAAAATGTGATAGGTAGTGAGGAGTGAAATCACAACTTTACGCCCTTAGAAATCCTGAAGGCGGTGCTGGGTTTTCGGGGCCCCGTACGCGGCTAGGCTCCCAAAAAGTCCCACACATGTGGTATCCCCGTACTCAGGAGAATCAGCAGAATGTATTTTGGGGTGTAATTCCACATATGCGCATGGCCTGTGTGAGCAATATATCATTTAGTGACAACTTTTTGTAATTTTTTTTTTTTTTTTTTTGTCATTATTCAATCACTTGGGACAAAAAAAATAAATATTCAATGGGTTCAACATGCCTCTCAGCAATTTCCTTGGGGTGTCTACTTTCCAAAATGGGGTCATTTGGGGGGGGTTTGTACTGCCCTGCCATTTTAGCACCTCATGAAATGACATAGGCAGTCATAAAATAAAAGCTGTGTAAATTCCAGAAAATGTACCCTAGTTTGTAGACGCTATAACTTTTGCGCAAACCAATAAATATACACTTATTGACATTTTTTTTTACCAAAGACATGTGGCCGAATACATTTTGGCCTAAATGTATGACTAAAATTGAGTTTATTGGATTTTTTTTATAACAAAAAGTAGAAAATATCATTTTTTTTCAAAATTTTCGGTCTTTTTCCGTTTATAGCGCAAAAAATAAAAACGGCAGAGGTGATCAAATACCATCAAAAGAAAGCTCTATTTGTGGGAAGAAAAGGACGCAAATTTCGTTTGGGTACAGCATTGCATGACCGCGCAATTAGCAGTTAAAGCGACGCAGTGCCGAATTGTAAAAAGTGCTCTGGTCAGGAAGGGGGTAAAACCTTCCGGGGCTGAAGTGGTTAAAATGTAAAATACAAATTTTTGTTTAGTACAACAAATGTTAAAATGGTGGCATTTGGAAGATATTTAGATTGTCCTCAACACATCAATCATGTTCTTCATTTGTTGTTCCATAACATTAAGTTTATTCCTTATGATGTCAATTTCACGATTCCACACCATGATGTCCTGGATTAGGCTTTGTGCAGCTTGCTCTTCCACAACCAGCACATCACCTAAAAAAACATGTATTATAAATACGCAGGCATACATATATTACCTGAAGCTGGGGTGTCAGGCACTCACCTGTTGTGTTGACAATTTCACTGACTTCCTCCACCTCTCCTTCTGTCAGAGAGCTCACCTTGCTGGTCATGGGATTGGCCACCAGAGGGAGTGCCTGTGAGCAAGCCGGCCTATTTAAGTTTGTCAGGCACTCTGTTCAGTGCTGCCTGATCATCAGCTTCCTGTGCCGAAGTTCCTGTTTCCTGTCTTGTCTTCCTGTTTACCTGATCTCCTGACGACCCGGATTGCCCTTGGATTCCCCTTCTTGCTGCCTGTACCCGACCTTGGCCTGTTTGACTCCGCTTCTGCCTGCTCCTATTGTACCTTGTTGCCCGTCTGTTGCCGAACCCAGCCTGTCTCCTGACCATCCTGCTCAGTCTCATCGCCTGTGTTCCAGCCTGCACCTGCTGTTCATAGACTGCTATTCCACCAGCATCTGGACTCTAGTTCACAGGCTCTCATACCACTCCGCACTCCTGTGCTTCCTGTTACCTTACCAGGGGCCGCGAGTCGGACGCGTAAGGGAGCCTACTCTCTGCCCAAGCGGACTCACCGGTCTGGTAAGTAGGAGTCTGATACCTTCCTCCAGATCCTCAGGGTGTGGTGTTGTTCTGAGTTCCCCTTCTTTCTGAGGTGTGGGGTTCCTGGTGTCCTCTGAGTGGTGTCCTCCAAGTCTTTTTTCCCCTATGAGAATGAAACCGAAGGTATACTTAGCACACAGATATTTGAGTACAGAAATAGGAATATGAAACATTGCTGGGAAGTGGGGTACAATTGTCTGTTTTGGGCAGAGTTCCAAGCTGAATGATTTTTTACCTTACCAAAGCTGGAATAGTTACCTTTTTGTGACAATTTTCACACATGGAGACACCCCAAGTATCCACTGTAGCACCTGTGTGGGACACCTTAAAAAGTTTGTTCTTGTGTCCCACACTAGTGCTCCTGAGTCCAGATGTGTAAACAGCTGCTAAGTGTCCTCTCCTTACATTACACTGAATCAAGCTTGCATTTCATTCTAGTTACAAACACATCTAGACAGCAATGTCTAAAACTTATTTTTAGACAAATAGGCATGACCAAATGTATTTAACCTGTATCTGCCCAAAACATCGTATTTACTGAGCGAACAATGTTTCCTACGACCGATTAATGTGCCCACGAACATGAAAGTCGCCATTTTAAACTGTACAACAGTAAAGAAAAGCACATGGAGCAGCATGCATGTATAATAATAATGATAGGAACACACGACAAGTACTTACTTTTTAGAAGCACTCTCTTGATTCTTCTATACTGATCCTGCTCCCTCCAGTTTCAGGTCTGACCAGCGTTTCCTCAATTGCTCCTTGGATCGTCATACCCCAAAATTTCTGTGGAGACTCTTCACAACTTTAGTCATAATCTTGGCTTTTCTCTCATTAGGATTGGTGTACGGTCCATGCTTCCCATCATAGTCGTTTCTCCAGAAGATGTCCACCATCTCCACCATCTCTATAAAGGCCATATTTGAGGCTTTAAATCTTCTCCTCTGGGATCGGGATGTTTCTGGCTCCGGGCTTTCCTCCTTCTTGTTACTGGAACTAATACCACATACACACGGTTGGACTTTTCGTATACCAAAGTCCGACGGACGCCGACGGACTAAATCCGGCGGACAATCCGATCGTGTGTGGGCTTCCCCGGACTTTCAGCGGACTTTTCCAGCCGCAAATCTGACGGACTTTAGATTTGGAACTTGCTTCAAATCTTTACGTCGCAACTCCGCCGGACCTGGAAATCCGCTCGTCTGTATGCTAGCTTGGCGGACAAAAAAATGACGCATGCTCAGAAGCAAAAACTAAACGGTAGCAATCGGTCTAGTAAAACTAGTATTCCTATAGTAGGTAGCACATTCCTCACGCTGCAAATTCTGTGATCGTTGAATGCAGCGCATTTAATGTCTTCTTTAATAATGCTATAAGAACGAAGATGTTTTGCTGTTCCTATTCACACAGAGTTCTCCCAAACTGATTTCTGGATTATTTCTCTTTGATCTCATGAATGATATAGTATTTTTTTTAAAAGCCATATCTCCATACTAATGTTTACACTTTTTTTTTTTTTTTGGGAGTCATCTTTTATTTTAGATTTCATCAAGATTTTGTTTATGATTATTGTCGAAATTATTTTATCTTTATCTACATTATTTTATTTTTTGGGTTTGTAAAGTTACCACAAAGAACCATTTTTTTTTATTTTTGTAGTTCTTAAATTTAACACAAATACATTTTTTTTTTCGGTTAAGTTACCACAAAGAACCAATATTTTTTTTTATTATTTGGATTTTTTCTTTGTATATAAAGTTAACACAAAGAACCTTTTTTGGTTATCTTTTTTTTTTTTTTTTTTGTTAAAAGTTACCACTAGAACATTATATTTTTTTGGTTGTGTTTTTGCAACCTCAAGGAAGGTGTTGTCCCTTGTTAATTTGACATTGTCTCTAAATCAATGATGTTAATTAAAACACATAAAGTCTTTTCATAAACTAAAATATCCATTTATTTATTGTAAAAAGAAAATAAAGAGGAAGTCAACGCTGGCAAAAGTCTGTGGACAAGAAAATTGGGATCTTGAGGAGTCCATATAAGAGGGAGCACAATCTGGTCCAGGAATCCCAGAGATCAACAGCAGCAGCAGATGACATAGATGTCCCCAGACTGTGGTACTACAATAGCCTGCGTCTTCTGTCAGACCAGACTGAACCCAGGTCCTCACTTTCTTCTCTTCCCTGCAGCCTTCCCTCCACCCTGCCCTGCACCCTTCCCTGCAGCCTTCCTTGGAGGCTGTGGCTCTGGTGGTTGAGTTGTGGCAGAAGGAGGAGGAGAAGGAGGGGGGGGCTGCCTCATTTATTTGTGTGTTGGCAGTTAGCTCGCCCTTCAGCCCCTTGTGTATCGTTTCAGCAAACAGTTTTTCACAAATGAGGCATTGGCCCCACTCCATTTGAAGCAGCCTGCTGCCTAAATAGCACCCATATGCCTCTTCAGCTTCGGGGGGGCTCTTCAAAAAATTTGTGGCCTCTCTCATGAAGTGCAGGGATGCCTCCTGGTCACCATCCCCTTCCTGGCCCTTTTTTCTGGAAGGCGGAGGGGAGCCACTTGGGATTGGGTCAGGCTCCTACTGGGCCCAGCCACCTCCTGCCTGACACTGGGTCTGGCCTCCTCCTGGATGACACAGGGTCCGTCCTCCTCCTGGATGACACAGGGTCCGGCCTCCTCCTGGCTGTCCCTGGGCCCGGCCTCCTCCTGCCTGCCACTTTCCCCACTTTCCTCCTGGCTGACCTCATCCTGTGTATAAAAAAGGGACATTGTTTTAGTTGTTTGTTTTTGGTTCATCAATGACACACAATTTGCTTCTCATGACTTGCAAATTCAATGTTAATACATCTATTAATAAAAGAGTCTAGAAATCAGACACCGTCATCTTTTAAAGCAGGTGACAAACGTATTTGGCCACTACTGTCAATTGATATGTATACATCATTTTTAGGATTAAATTCTTTTAATCAATTATAACATCTAGTTAACATCATTAATATTAGGACACTAAATATTTTTTTAATTAATTTACCTGACTCCAGATGGTCACATCCGGTTCTTCCAGAATGGAAGACCCAGCTTGGTCCTCATTAGGGATGAGCCGAACACCCCCCGGTTCGGTTCGCACCAGAACCTGCGAACGGACCGAAAGTTTGCACGAACGTTAGAACCCCATTGACGTCTATGGGACTCGAACGTTCGAAATCAAAAGTGCTCATTTTAAAGGCTAATTTGCATGGTATTGTCCTAAAAAGGTTTTGGGGACCCGGGTCCTACCCCAGGGGACATGTATCAATGCAAAAAAAACTTTTAAAAACGGCCGTTTTTTCGGGAGCAGTGATTTTAATGATGCTTAAAGTAAAAAAAAAAAAAAAGTGAAATATTCCTTTAAATATCGTACCTGGGGTGTGTCTATAGTAGGCCTGTAAAGTGGCTCGTGTTTCCCGTGTTTAGAACAGTCCCTGCACCAAATGTCATTTTTAAAGGAAAAAATCTCATTTAAAACTGCTTGCGGGTTTAATGTCATGTCGGGTCATGGCAATATGGATGAAAATCAGTGAGACAAACGGCATGGGTACCCCCCAGTCCATTACCAGGCCCTTTGGGTCTTGTATGGATATTAAGGGGAACCCCGCACCCAAATTAAAATAAGGAAAGGCCCTATATACTCTGAACAGCAGTATACAGGCGGTGCAAACAAGACAGGGACTGTAGGTTTGTTGTTAAGTAGAATCTCTTTGTAATTTTGAACGGGTAAATTTTTAAAGCGTTTAGCTCCAGCCAAAAAATCTTTTTTAAGCTTTTTGGAAAACATAGGGAAGGGTTATCACCCCTGTGGCATTTGTTTTGCTGTCTTTCCTCCTCTTCAGAAGATTTCACCTCACTTTTTGTCCCAATGAAAAATGTTTTTTGAAAATTTGGGTTTTTTGTGGAACAAGGATTGGAAAGCATCAGTGGAAAGGAGAAATTGTTTTCCCATATTAACTCTTACAGGAGAGAATTTCCCTTCCTAGGGGTAGATTTCATCTCACTTCCTGTTGTCTCCTTCCGTTTGCAAGTAGGAGTCGTTTGTAAGTTAGATGTTTGAAAGTAGGGTCCTGCCCTATATACTCAGCAGAAATTTGGGCCTTAGGTGTTGCTGTGGCCACAACACTGTAAGCCCTCACAGGGCCCTGCTGTGAAATATTAGATCAAGAATTGTAATTACATGCCCCTGTTGAACAGGAGCTGAAAAATTAGGCCTTAGGCACTGGTGCTGGTGCCACAACACTGCAACCCCTTACAGGCACTCTAGTTGGAACGCAGGAACGAGCCCTGCTGCAAAGTATTGCATCAAAAATTGTAATTACACGCCCCTGTTAGGTAGATCATACCTTGGGGCTGCGGACCAAAAAATTGTCTGAACGCATCGGTCAGACGGCCACCTTCTCCACCGCTCCTTCTTTGACTGACCGAAGCCTCAGCAACACGTTGTCCAGAAACAGGAGTTTGTAACCTCCCAGTCTCTGGGAACGCATTGCACAGACCTTTCTGCAAGGCCTCCCGAAGATGTTTCATCCTCTGCTCCCTCTGCGATGGCAAGATAAGGTCCGCAACCTTACCCTTGTAACGTGGATCAAGGAGGGTTGCCAGCCAGTATTGGTCCTTCTCCTTGATACCACGAATACGAGGATCCTTACGCAGGCTTTGCAGGATCAGGGAGGCCATGCAGCGTAGGTTTGCTGAGGCATTCGGTCCGGAGTCCTCTGGGTCACTAAGGACGACAACGTCCGCAGCCACCTCCTCCCAGCCACGTACAAGTCCATGTGTTTCTTGGGACTGATCCCTTAAAGACTGCTGCTGATGCTGAGTGCCAGGCTCCACCTCCATACTGACACAATCTTCCTCCTCCTCCTCCTCCTCCTCGTCCTCTTCCTGTGTGATCGGCGGGCACGCAGGAACACTGTCTGGATAAAGGGGGCCTTGAGAGCTAAGGAAGTCCTCCTCTTCCTGCCTCTGTTCTGCCTCAAGTGCCCTGTCCATTATTCCACGCAGCGTGTGCTCCAACAGGTGGACAAGGGGGACAGTGTCACTGATGCATGCACTGTCACTGCTCACCATCCTCGTGGCCTCCTCGAATGGTGACAGGACAGTGCATGCATCCCTGATCATGGCCCACTGGCGTGGGGAAAAAAAACAAGCTCCCCTGACCCTGTCCTGGTGCCATAGTCGCACAGGTACTCATTGATGGCCCTCTGCTGCGTGTGCAGCCGCTGCAGCATGGCCAACGTTGAGTTCCACCTGGTGGGCATGTCACAGATTAGGCGGTTCTTGGGCAGGTTAAACTCCTTTTGGAGGTCCGTCAGCCGAGCACTGGCATTATATGACCGGCGGAAATGCACACAGACTTTCCTGGCCTGCCTCAGGACATCCTGTAAGCCCGGGTACCTGCCCAAGAACCGCTGCACCACCAAGTTAAGGACGTGAGCCAAACAGGGCACATGGGTCATTTGTCCCTGTTGGAGGGCAGAGAGGAGGTTGGTGCCATTGTCGCAAACCACCATTCCTGCCTTAAGTTGGCGTGGCGTCAACCACCTCTGAACCTGCCCCTGCAGAGCTGACTGAACCTCTGCCCCAGTGTGGCTCCTGTCCCCCAAGCACACCAGCTCAAGCACCGCATGGCATCTTTTGGCCTGCGTACTTGCGTAGCCCCTTGAACGACTACGGAGCACCGCTGGTTCCGAGGAAGAGGCCATGGAGGAAGAAGAAGAGGAGGGGGTGGAGGAGAGAGGTGTGTCACAATCAGCATTTTGGAGGCGTGGTGGCGGAACAACCTCCAACACTACTGCACCTTGTCCTGCATCCTTCCCAGCTGCCAGCAGAGTCACCCAATGTGCCGTGAAACTTAGGTAACGTCCCTGTCCATGCCTGCTGGACCATGAGTCAGCGGTAATATGCACCTTACCGCTGACCGCCCTGTCCAGCGAGGCATGGACATTGCCTTCCACATGCCGGTAGAGAGCCGGAATCGCCTTCCGTGAGAAAAAGTGGCGTTTGGGTACCTGCCACTGAGGAACCGCACATTCCACAAACTCATGGAAGGGGGCAGAGTCTACCAACTGAAAAGGCAGCAGTTGAAGTGCTAGCAATTTTGCCAAGCTAGCATTCAACCGCTGGGCATGTGGATGGCTGGGAGCAAACTTCTTTCGGCGGTGCAGCAGCTGGGGCAGGGAAATTTGCCTGGTACAATCTGACGTCGGTGTACCAAAAGCAGATTGCCCACAAGTACTTGGCTGTGACACACCTAATTCTACACCTTCATTCCTCTCACTGCAGGTCTCAGAGAGGACTGCAGGTCTAGTGGGGTTGGAAATCTCAGCTGATGAGGAGCAAGGAGAGATCCTCTTTGTTCTTTGGTGTGGGTCTTTTAGATACGCTTGCCAACGAACTGCATGGCAGGTCAACATATGTCTGGTCAAGCATGTGGTACCCAAGCGGGAGATGTTTTGGCCACGTGAGATACGCTTGAGACATATGTTGCAAATAGCAGCGGTGCGATCTGATGCACTCGTCTCAAAAAAGGCCCACACCAAAGAACTTTTTGAATAACGCGCAGAGACTGCAGCGCCCTGCACATGTGGAGCTTTGGGGTGTGATGCAGTCAATGTGCTGCCCTTAGGCTGGCCCCTGGAGGCCATCCTGCCTCGTTGGTGATGTGCTGCCTCCTCCTCCTCCTCCTCCTCTCTCCTATCAGGCACCCACGTTGAGTCAGTGACCTCATCATCCCCTCCCTCCTCATCACTGGAGCAAACCTGGCAGTATGCTGCAGCAGGGGGAGCATGACTGCCAGATTGCTGTCCTTCTTGGGCACCCCCTCTGTCCGTGCTCATGTTACTGCCTTCATCAAGCTCAGTATCATCATCAGAGCCTTCCAAACGCTGGGCATCCTCCTGGAGCATGTACCCAACACTGTGGTCAAACAGTTTGAGGGAATCCTCATGAGGACATGGTGGAGCTAGGGAAGGAGTCACTGATGACATTGAGCTGAGGGAAGAGGCCCCTGCTTTGCCAGACAAAGCACCCTGGGCATGGGTGAGAGAGGATGAGGAGGATGAGGACGGCTTGGTCATCCACTCGACCAAGTCTTCCGCATGTTGCGGCTCAACACGGCCAGCTGCCGAAAAAAAGGCCCAGCATGTCCCATGGCCACGTGCTGATGAGGATGCACCGTCTCCACGACCAGCACTAGACACAGAGCCTGCTTGCCCTCTCTTATTGGCTTGTGACTGTCTGCCTCTCCTTCTTGGCCTTCCAGACATACTAATGGCCTGTAGCTGCACTAAGCTGGGATAGAACACCAGTAATTTTCTTCAGGTAGCTTTATATACTGTAACCAGACAAGCCTGCCTGTCAGTAGGAAGATAACAGGAACGGATCTAGCTGAACACTGTGAGCAGGACGCACTGTACTAAATGTAAATAGTCTAGCTGCCTGACCGTGGTACTAATAGGATCAAATAGAACACCAGTAATTTTCTTCAGGTAGCTTTATATACTGTAACCAGACAAGCCTGCCTGTCAGTAGGAAGATAACAGGAACGGATCTAGCTGAACACTGTGAGCAGGACGCACTGTACTAAATGTAAATAGTCTAGCTGCCTGACCGTGGTACTAATAGGATCAAATAGAACACCAGTAATTTTCTTCAGGTAGCTTTATATACTGTAACCAGACAAGCCTGCCTGTCAGTAGGAAGATAACAGGAACGGATCTAGCTGAACACTGTGAGCAGGACGCACTGTACTAAATGTAAATAGTCTAGCTGCCTGACCGTGGTACTAATAGGATCAAATAGAACACCAGTAATTTTCTTCAGGTAGCTTTATATACTGTAACCAGACAAGCCTGCCTGTCAGTAGGAAGATAACAGGAACGGATCTAGCTGAACACTGTGAGCAGGACGCACTGTACTAAATGTAAATAGTCTAGCTGCCTGACCGTGGTACTAATAGGATCAAATAGAACACCAGTAATTTTCTTCAGGTAGCTTTATATACTGTAACCAGACAAGCCTGCCTGTCAGTAGGAAGATAACAGGAACGGATCTAGCTGAACACTGTGAGCAGGACGCACTGCACTAAATGTAAATAGTCTAGAAGATAACAGGAACAGATCTAGCTAAACTGAATACAGTGTATATATATATATATATGCAACACCTGGGATGCATATATATACACAATACACTGTAAGTGCAGCTAACTGACTGACTGTTCTGCCTAATCTATCTAACTCAAATCAAATGACACTGTCTGTCTCTCTCTCTCTCTCAATGAACGCCGGAACACACACTACACAGGGCCGCCGTGCAGGCGGCCTTATATAGTGTGGGGCGTGTACTAAATCCCCTGAGCCATAATTGGCCAAAGCCTCCTTGGCTTTGGCCAATTATGGCTCTCTGTTCAGGCGGCGCTGTGATTGGCCAAGCATGCGGGTCATAGTGCATGCTTGGCCAATCATCAGCAAGCAATGCACTGCCATGCCGCAGTGAATTATGGGCCGTGACGCGCCACACGAATTTGGCGCGAACGGCCCATATCGTTCGCAATTCGGCGAACGGGCGAACAGCCGATGTTCGAGTCGAACATGGGTTCGACTCGAACACGAAGCTCATCCCTAGTCCTCATCAGCCTCTGCTGGGGTGGAGGGAAGGGTACATGGAAGAGTGCATGAAAGGGTGGAGGGAAGGATGGAGGGAAGGTTTGAAAGTGATGCTCTGGCTTCAGTCTGGTCATCAAGAAAACGTAGTTTATTGTAGTACCACAGCCTGGGTACATATACATCATTTGCTGATGCTCCTGATCTCAGGGAATTCTGGATCTTGTTATGCTCCCTCTTATACATGTTCCTCAAGATCCCAATT
The DNA here is from genome assembly GCF_042186555.1 of Aquarana catesbeiana. Lineage (NCBI taxonomy): Eukaryota > Metazoa > Chordata > Amphibia > Anura > Ranidae > Aquarana > Aquarana catesbeiana. Next base: position 101,620,740 of record NC_133335.1, on the reverse strand, counting down.
TTCGATAACAACATCTCCATCGCTGCTTCTGGGATGTACGTCTGGACAAATGTCAGAAGTCTCTCCGGCGTTGACTTCCTTACATGCTTTAGATAATATTGAGGGTGTTTGACCTCCCACAGATTCCTCATCTCTCTGTACTGATCAATAAAAGCCGACAGAAATTCAGGCTCCTTAAATTTTGCATTCATAATTTCTGTAAAACATAAAGACACAAGACAAAAAACACTTATGTTTCTGCTAAACCCTCATCATCTTATCCCAACATAGGCCTCATCAATCTGTCAAGCCATATAGGCTGCTTGCTACAAAGTTTTTCCCAAATTTAAAAATTTTAAATTACTTTCGTTTATAGCGTCCCGGTCCACTATCATCTACGCACAGAACGTATGTACGACACAATACGTAATAACGTTTTATACATTGCGCATGCGTGAAACTCCGCCTGCTTTGCCCGGCCCTGACGTTCTTTCTTTACGCATATTTTCAGCCCCCTTGTCTCTGCGCACAGAACGTACGTACGACACATGCGTACTAACAATTTTTAGGCACTGCGCATGTGTGAAACTCCACCTGCGTCGCCCGCCCCTGACGTTCTATTTTAACTCCTATTCTCCGCCCCTTGTCTCTACGCACAGAACATACGTACGACACATGCGTAATACCTCTCTTTATACACTGCGCATGTGTGAAACTCCGCCTGCGTCGCCCCCCCCTGACGTTCTATTTTAATGAATATTCTCCGCCCATTCTTTCTACGGTGCGTAGTGGGATGAACAATGGCGGAGACACAGCAGGTGTGTACTACCTCAGGTAGCGACGAAAGCCCGGAGGCCGGAACGTCCCGATCTGGGAAGCAGAGATTTAAGGCCTCCAATATGTCCTTTAAAGAGATGGTGGAAATGGTGGCAATTCTGAGAAAAAATGACTATGATGGGAAGTATGGACCGTACGACCGGCCTAATTTTAGAAAAGCCAAAATAATGGCGAAGGTGGTGAAGACATTGCATCTTTCTTTTGGGGTACAGCGCTCAAAAGATCAGATTCTGAAAAGATGGTCCGACCTCAAACTCCGGGAGCCGGATCAGTACAGATGGATCCGTAAAGTGCTGAAAAAAAGTAAAGTACTTGTCGTGTGTTCATATTCTGTTTATTACCTTGTATACTGCTCCATGTGCTTTTCTTTAACCGCTTCAGCCCCCGGAAGATTTTACCCACTTCCTGACCAGAGCATTTTTTGCGATTCGGCACTGCATCACTTTAACTGACAATTGCGTGGTCGTGCGACGTGGCTCCCAAACAAAATTGACGTCCTTTTTTTCTCACAAATAGAGCTTTTCTTTTGGTGGTATTTGATCGCCTCTACGATTTTTATTTTTTGCGTTATAAACAAAATAAGAGCGACAATTTTGAAAAAAACGCATTATTTTTTACATTTTGCTATAATAAATATCCCCCAAGAGTATATAAAAAAACATTTTTTTTCCTCAGTTTAGGCTGATCGTATTCTTCTACATATTTTTGGTAAAAAAAAATCGCAATAAGCGTTATAGGAGATTCTCACTGTATGTAATCTGTCGCTGCTCATCCCGCCCCCTTCCCTGTCCCCTCTAGGCTGCAGATGGGCATCGATCAGGCTGCACTGATGGCAATGGTGAGGCTGCTGCACTGAAGGAAATGGTGAGGCTGCTGCATTGATGGCAATGGTGAGGCTGCTGCATTGATGGCAATGGTGAGGTTGCTGCATTGATGGCAATGGTGAGGCGGCAGATGGGCATTGATCAGGCTGCATTGATGGCAATGGTGAGGCTGCAGATGGGCACTGACCCTTATATTGCTTCAAAGTTCCTTATTTAAAATTGTATTTTTTTCCTGAAACTTCCCTCTTAAAATGAATGTCCGTGTTATACGCCTGTGCGTGTTATACGCCGATAAATACGGTATATATATATCTATAGATACATATAGATATCTATATATAGCTAGATATAGATATATCTATATAGATATATATCTATATATAGATATATCTATATAGATCTATAGATATCTATCCATAGATCTCTCTCTCTCTCTCTCTCTCTCTCTCTCTCTCTCTCTCTCTCTCTCTCTCTCTCTCTCTCTCTCTATATCTATATATATATATATATATATATATATATATGTGTATATGTATGTATGTGTGTGTATATATATAGATAGATAGATAGATATCTAGATATGTCTAAGGAAAATTTTACAATGTATTCAACTAGGAACTCTGCCCAAACAGACAATTTGTACTCCACTTCACTACAATGTTTTAAGATTACTATTCATGTACTGAAATATCTGTGTGCTAAGTATATATTTTGTTTCATTCACATAGGGGAGAAAAGACTCAGACAAGATGAACCCAGCCCCCCCCCCAACCGCAACACCATAATTGGGAAATCAGCCCAAGCCCCACAGAGGATGTGGAGGAAGGAGAGGTGGGCGACATGGGCACCCCACCAGGTGAGTGTCTGACACACCAGCTTACGTTAATCTATGTATGGCTGCATATTTTGGAAATAAAATTTTCAACTCTATTTTAGGTGATCTGGTTGTGCTTGAATTAAGCAACAGCGCCACCCCCGAGGATGTTTATGAAGTATGCGACATGGGCACCCCACCAGGTCAGTGTCTGAGACACCAGCTTATGGTAAGGTAATCTATGTATGGCTGCATATTTCTAAACACATCTTTTTTTCAATTTAAGGTCTGGGTGAACATTTTAGCACAGACAGTGCACAACGCCTAATTTGTCAGATAATGGCCTAGAATGGGGAGATTGATTTAATGCGGAATCGGCTGGATCGTATGCGGCAGGAAATGAAGAACATGATCGATGTTTTGGGGAGAATCTAAATGCCCTTTTTCAACCAAAAAAACATCAATCATGTTCTTCATTTCCTTGTTTGCTGACCCCATTCTGGGCCTTCTCTTTTAGATTCTTAAAATTATATGCCTGTTTCCAAAAATTAGACACCTGTTATTTTTATTACCAAAAAAATAAAAAAAATAGAGGCCTGTTTTTACAAAATAAAAAAACAAAAAAAAAAAAGGCTTGTTTTCACAAAATAAAAAAACAAAAAAAAAATTGAGGCCTGTTTGTTAAAACAAAAATAAAAAAATAATGTTAAAAAAATTACATAATTATATTGTTGTAAATTTCTAAATATAGATATATTTTTGACTATCAACATTTTTTAAAAATGCACAAGTGAATGTACACCGAATATTTAAAAATCTGTTTAGTAATTAACAAAATGTGTGGTTTCTTCTTTTCAATGTTTACAGTGGCAATGGTGCTTATTTACTAAAGGAAAATACACTTGGCACTACAAGTGCTCTACGATAACCTAGGAGAAAGCCAAAAAAAAAGGCAAGCGATAAATATAATTCAAGATTTGATCAAGATTTTTAATTTTAACATATTAAATATTCTGGGCCATTGCAATGGCCCCCCTACCCATGAAATAATTGACATATTGATCACGAACTTGACGGGCACTTTGGGGAGCCAAGCCAGTACGGACAGTATCCAGGCCCGTCAGATTGTCACTGATAATAAGTCCGGCCTCAGGCCCAACTGGCAAAATATAATTTGGGGAATGTTTGTTCAAAAAGTTGTGCAGGATGCAGCACGCTAAAATTATGTAATTAAGTTTGTATTCCGCAAGGTTTATCGATGTCTGAAACAGGCGGAACCGGCTGGCCAGAATCAACAACTCTTCTTGCTCTAGCCAGCCGGAAATTAAAAACCTTCCTCTCCGGGGTCAGGGTCCTTTGGGGGAATGGCCTCATGAGGTGCTTGCTCAGAGCGAAGGCTTCATCTGCTATGAAGACAAAGGGGAGTCCTTCCACGTTATCGGCATCAGGTGGCAATTCCAGGCCACCACTCTGGAGACGCTGGTAGAACTCCGTCTGGGCAAATATTCCTCCATCCGACATCCGGCCATTCTTCCCCACGTCCAAATACATACACAAGTCATATTGTGCCGACACCACCGCCATTAAGACAATACTATGGAACCCCTTATAATTAAAATAGTATGACCCCGAATGGGGTGGTGGCACGATATGGACGTGTTTCCCATCTATAGCCCCTCCACAGTTGGGAAAGTCCCAACGGGTGGCAAAATGGGATGCCACAGTCTGCCATTCCTGTGGCGTTGAAGGAAACTGGGGAAATACAAGAAACCAAAACTCAGTAATTTGGAAAAGAACATTGCAAGAACATTACACTTAAAACATTATTGCCCAGCATCATTATAACATTAAATAATTGAAATCTTCTTTAATAAATAATATGGAAAGGCACACTTATCAGATTGTTCACCCCCTCTGATGGCACATTGTTACATTTTAGGGGGTGGTGAAATTAGAAGTTAAGTTTAAGGACACGCAGGGTTTGATTTACTAAAGGCTACAAGACTGTGCAGTTTGAAAAGTGCAGTTGTTGCACTCTGCAAGTGCAGTTGCTCCACAGCTTAGTAAATGAGGTAAGGTAAAGGCTTCATGTTGCAAGGAGTACCCAGTCACATGAAAGGGCAATTAATCCAAAAACTTTGTGGCTTGCACATGATTGGATGATGGAAATCAGCAGAGCTTCTGCTCATTTACTAAAGCCCTGGAGCAAATGCATGTGCAGAGAGCAAATGCATTTTGCAAAGTGCAACATATATTTGCTTTTTTAAAATCAACACCACAGAACATTATAGCAAATTATTAGGGGGGGGGGATTGGAAATCGAGTTAATGACACACACACTATTTGGATGGAGTTTAGGGGGGGAGGGTAATGGAAATCAAGTTAATGGCACACACACTATTTGGATGGAGTTTAAGGGAGGGGAGGGGATTGGAAACTGAGTTAATGACACACACACTATTTGGATGGAGTTTAGGGGGGGGGGTATTGGAAATCGAGTTAATGACACACACACTATTTGGATGGAGTTTGGGAGGGGGATTGGAAATCGAGTTAATGACACACACACTATTTGGATGGAGTTTGGGGGGGAGGGGATTGGAAATCGAGTTAATGACACATCCACTATTTGGATGGAGTTTAGGGGGGGAGGGTATTGGAAATCGAGTTAATGACACACACTATTTGGATGAAGTTTGGGGGGGAGGGGATTGGAAATCGAGTTAATGACATACACACTATTTGGATGGAGTTTAGGGGAAAAAACTACAATGCAGCCGACAAAATACATTCAAAGTGAGTAGACTAGGTGGATATGTGCCCAGCATTGCATGCTGGGGAGGTTAGTGAAGTCAAATATACATGCAGGACAAAAAAGAACATGAAAAAATTACAGCATGCATGAGGACAAAAAGGGGACATTCACACTATATTGCAATCATGGTAAGTAGTGTTTGAGTTAAGAAATACATTACATTATCAAACATTAAATAAAATAACGTGAGGATAATAAAGGATAAAAATTCTTACCTTAATATAGTCCTTCTGCAGAACCTGAATGATGGCAGAACAGGTCTCTGGGATAATGATCCCCAGAGCCTGGGGGGAGATGCCTGTCGAGAACTTAAGGTCCTGCAGGCTTCTCCCTGTCGCAAAGTACCGCAACGTGGCGACTAGCCTCTGCTCCGGAGTGATGGCTTGCCTCATGCAGGTATCCTGCCTGCTGATATAAGGGGTGAGCAAAGCCAACAAACGTCAAAAACGGGGTCTGTCATCCGGAGAAAGTTCCTGAAATCCTCAGGATTATTCTCACGGAGCAATGGCATGTGACAGAATTGGTCACGCTGGAGCAACCAATTCTTCGTCCATGAACTCCTCCTCGCCCTGTTCATGGACTGGTCTTGGGCTGAAGAATGAACTACAGCACCAAGCACATACAATGCATGAGCTCTACGATGAGTACGTACACGTAATATGGCTTCAAAACGGTCGGCTGGTCAGAATGCACTTAACAGAACGCACTGAAGAACAGCAAGGCCTGTGAAGAGCGACCTGAAAATCAGCAACGAGCGGTCAATAAAACAAAGATTGCTCAATGCCAACTGACCAAACGCACTGAAAAGCAGATACAAACCTCACAAGCACAGACTGAACAACAGTTAAAACGAACTGAAAAATACGAGTCTCACAAGCGCGAATCGTCTCTCACCAAACTTCTACTAACACGAGATAAACACAAGATTAGCAGAAGGAGCCCAAAGGGTGTCGTACGGGCTATTGAACTTCTGTTTTATAGTCTCGTCGCACTTGGTGTACGTCACCGTGTACTAGGCTGTCGGACTTTTGTGTGATTGTATGTAGGTAAGTCCGTTCATTAGAAAGTCCGCCGCAAGTCCACCAAAAGTCCATCAAAAGTCTGTCGGACGGGCTGTCGGACTTTTTTGGACGAAAAGTCCGACCGTGTGTATGCGGCATAACACACACCTTCTGTCTATGCCATGTCGCTCCTACTGCTCGCTGAAAGAGACAGGGTGGGGAATATTCTAGAAAGAACATCAGGGGCGGGTGACACAGACTGAGTTTCACGCATGCAAAGAGTATATCAAGCTACCATGCATGTGTCGTACGATCTGTGTGCAGAGGAAGGAGGATCGGAAGTGGCGAGCATCCTAAACGAAGGTAAAATTTTAACTTGGGCCATCAGTGGCCTATACTGCTTCAAGATTGAGGCCTATATTAGGACGAGAGTATGAGAGTTTAGGCTGACATTAGTGTTTTTGTCTTGTGTATTGTCTTACAGCAAATATGAATCACTTTAAGGACCCAGAATTCATGACCCCAGCAGAGGCTGACAAGGAACAACCTGGGCCTTCCATCCTGGAAGAAGTGGATGTGCCCAGCTGGAGCCAGGTATATTATTTTTATACATATGTATTGTCCTAATATTAATGATGGTAACTAGATAACAAATTAATAATTTAAAAAAAAGTGATTTACATATCAATAGACAGTAGTGGCCAAAAATGTTTGGGACAAGAATGAAAAATGCTGGGCTCAGAATGATAGTGTTTTCTATTTATTAACATTCAATTTGCAAGTCATGAGCTGAAAATTGTGTGTGATGAACCAAAAACTAAAACTATGTCCCTTTTTTATACACAGGATGAGGAGCCAGGAGGACGGTCTGGAAAGTGGCAGGCAGAAGGAGGCCGTGCCCAGTGTCAGCCAGGAGGTGGCCGTGCCCAGTGTCAGCCAGGAGGTGGCCGTGCCCAGTGTCAGCCAAAAGGTGGCCGTGCCCAGTGTCAGCCAAGAGGTGGGCGGGCCCAGTGTCAGCCAGGTGGTGGGCGGTCCCAGTTTCAGCCAGGAGGTGGGCGGGCCCAGTGGCCTCACCCAATCACAGGTTCCTCCCCTCCGGCTTAAAACAAAAAGGCCAAGGAAGGGGACGATTACGGAGGAGGTAGCACTGGGCCTCATTAGGGAAGCAAGTGATGTCCTCAGAAGCCCCCCCGATGCTGAAGAGGCCTATGGCTGCTATCTAGCCACTAGATTGCAGAAATTGGAGGAGGGCCAATGCTTCCTCTGTGAGGTAATATTTGCTCAGGCCCTTTAGAAGGGGTTGAGGGGCCAGCTGACTGAGAACAGCCACGTATGTGAGCTCACCCATCCTCCTCCTCCTGCCACAAGTCCACCACCAGAGCCACAGCCTCCAAGGAAGGCTGCAGGGAAGGCTGCAGGGAAGCATGGAGGGAAGACTGTAGGGAAGAGAAGGAAGTGATGGCCTGGGTTCAGTCTGGTCTGACAGAAGATGCAGGCTGTGGTAGTACCACAGCCTGGGGACATATAAATCATCTGCTGCTGGTCCTGATCTTTGGGAGTCCTGGACCAAATTGGGCTCCAAATTATATGGACTCCTCAAGCTAACAATTTTATTTTCAACAGACTTGATGTCTGCCCTGGGGGCCAAAAGGCTTTGCAAATTCCAAAAGTTTCTCCAGCGTTGCCTTCCTCTTTATTTTGTTACCCAGAATGAATGGAGATTTTATTTTTTACAAAAATACTTGCCTATGTGTTTTTCTACAAAAAGGACAGTTTGTTTGTGAGTAGGCAGGTACATTTCAAAAATACAAGGTCAAATTAACAAGGGACACCAACACCAACCTCCTTGAGGTTAAAAAACACAAGATAATGTTATTGTGGAAACTTGACACACAAAAAAAACATTATGGAGAGCACTAGAAAATAATTTTTCAATAATCCAAAAAAAATTAGATCTTGATGAAATAAAAAAAAAATGACTATAAAACATAATTCTAAACATTATTCTGGAGATCTGTCTTTAAAAAAATAAAACATAATTCATGAGATCATGAGAAATAATAAAGAAATAAGTTTGTGAGAACTCTGTGTGAATATCATCAGCAAAACAACTTCATTCTTCTAGCATTATAAAGCACAAAAGAATGCGCTGCATTAAAAGATCACAGAATTTGCAGCGTGAGGAATGTGCTATCTCCATTACGAACGCTAGTTTTACCAGACCGAACGCTTCCGTCTCGTACTTGCTTCAGAGAATGCGTCATTTTTGGTGTGTCGGAACAGCATACAGACAAGCGGTTTTTCCAATAGTAATTTGTTCCTTTGGAAAAATATAGAACATGTTCTCTATCTAAGTCCATCTAAAAAGTCCAATGGGGCATACACACGGTCGGAATACACGATGAAAAGCTCCCATCGGACTCTTTCTGTCGGAAATTCCGCTCATGTGTACGCGGCATGACAGGGGGGAAATCACTGTAGGAATGGGGGAAATCACTGAAGTAATAGGGGAGGGAATGGGATGTGGGATTCCGGAAGTAGGTATTTCATAAACACTGGGAACATTATCAAAACTGGAAGGGTAAGGGTTTGGTGCTATGTGGGGTGGAGGAGGAAGGGTGGATAATCGATGGTCATAGTTGGGTTCCACCATGGAAGAGGACGACTGTCTCGGTACACAGAAGGAGTGGATACACTGCTGGACCGCCATTCTCATTGCAAAATAGCACTCCTCTGGGACCTCTTTTAGAAGGGGAACCAAGCTCATAGAAAATATTGTGTGAGGGCAGCTTAGTGCCTCCATTTGTTAGGAAATGCCCAAAACTATGTTGAGTAGCTGTTCAGTGCCATCATCCTCCACCGCTGGAGCTCTCCTGTTCTTTTGGGGGCGGCTATTTGACCTGTGCCCTACATGGACAGGAATATTATCCTCTTGTGCTTGTGACTGTATGGGAGCCTGTGATGTTGCTGCTGCCAAGAATACCGCTAAACTAGGGATGGGCTGTCTGTTCAAGCCGAACATGAGTTTGACTTAAACATCGACTGTTCGATCGTTCGACGAAGATCAAACATAATGGGCCGTTCGAGCTAAATTCGAGCGGCGTGTCATGGCCCATAATGCACTGAGTCATTGCAGTGCATTGCTGGCTGATGATTGGCCAAGCATGCACTATGACCCACATGCTTTGGCCAATCACAGCGCCATCAGTGAAGAGAGCCATAATTGGCCAAAGGCAGAATGCCTTTGGCCAATTATGGCTCAGGGGGTTAAGTCCACGCCCCACACTATATAAGGCCGCCTGCACGTCGGCTGTGTGTAGTTTGTTGGTGGCGTTGTTCAGAGAGAGACAGAGAGGGACAGAGAGAGGCAGAGGGAGTGTCATTTCATTTAGTTTGAGCAGGCAGGCGATTCAGTTAGCTGCAGTGTATATTTATTATATATCTGCATCCCGGTTTTGTATATGTATGTGTGTGTGTGTGTATATATATATATATATATATATATATATATATATATATATATATATATATATATATATACCGGGGTGTGTGTGTGTGTGTGTATGTGTGTGTGTGTGTGTGTGTGTATGTATGTATGTATGTATGTATATATATATACACTGTATACAGTTTAGCTAGATCTCACTGCAGACCATTCCCGTTCCTGTTGTACTGTTTCTAATATACTTTAGGCAGGCAGTTGATTCGGTTAGCTGCAGTGTATTTCATATATATATATATAATATATGTCAGTCTAGTAGAGATATATATATATCCACTGCATACAGTTTAGCTAGATCTCACTGCAGACCGTTCCTGCTGTACTGTTTCTAATATATATATATATATATATATATATATATATATATATATATATATTATATAATATAATATATATATAATATATATATATACAGCCAGTCTAGTGTGTATATGTATGTATGTATACACTGTATACAGTTTAGCTAGATCTCACTGCAGACCGTTCCTGGTGTGCTGTTGCTAATATACTTCAGGCAGGTGATAGTTAGCTGCAGTGTATTTAATATATATACATCCCAGCTTTGTGTGTGTGTGTGTGTGTGTGTGTGTGTGTGTGTATATATATATATATATATATATATATATACATACTGTTCCTGGTGTACTGTTTCTAATATACTTCAGGCAGGCAGTTGATTCAGCTGCAGTGCATTTAATATATATATACAGTATATATATATAGTCTAGCCAAACCTATACCTGACTGTAGGCCATTCCTGGAGTGCATGTTCAAAGACACTTGCAGGCAGGCAGGCAGGTGACTCAGTGAGCTGCAGTTCATAAAATATATATCCACTACAGTGTATATATAGTCTAGCCAAGCCTATACCTGACTGTATGCCATTCCTGAAGTATATGTTCAAAGACACTTTCAGGCAGGTGAATTAGTGAGCTGCAGTTCATTTTATATATATATATCTATATATATATATCTATATATATAGATATATATATATAGATATATATATATATAGTCTAGCCAAGCCTATACCTGATTGTAGGCCATTCCTGGAGTGCGTGTTCGTGTTCAAAGACACTTTCAGGCAGGCAGGCAGGTGACTGAGTGAGCTGCAGTTCATTTTATATATATATATATATATATATATATATATATATATATGCCATTCCTGGTGTACTGTTTTTAGTAAACTTCAGGCGTTGTTTTGCTAATCTAATTGTACAGTATGTCTGGAAGGCCACCAAGGAGAGGCAGACGTTCACAGGCCATTAAAAGAGGGCAAGCAGGCTCTGTGTCTACAGCCAACACTGCTGGTCGTGGACGTGGTGCATCCTCAGCACGTGGCCGCGGGGCACGCTTGTCCTTTTTTTCGGCAGCTGGCCATGTTGAGCCACAACATGCAGAAGAGTTGGTAGAGTGGATGACCAAGCCGTCCTCATCCTCCTCATCCTCTGTCACCCAGGCTCAGGGTACTTTGTCTGCCAATGCAGCTGCCAAAGCGGCCTCTTCCATCGGCTCAATGTCATCAGTCACTCCTTTTCTAGCCCCACCATCATGCCCTGAGGAGTCCCCCGAACTGTTCAAACACAGTGTAGGGTACATGCTGCAGGAGGATGTGCAGCGTTTTGAAGACTCTAATGATGGTACCCAGGTTGAGGATGTAGGCAGTAACGTGAGCCCAGAGAGAGGGGGTGCCCAAGAAGGACAAGAAACTGGCAGTCATGTTCCCCCAGCTGCAGCATACTGCCAGGTTTGCTCCAGTGATGAGGAGGGAGGGGATGATGAGGTCACTGACTCTACATGGGTGCCAGATAAAAGAGAGGAGGAGGAGGAGGCACATCTCCAACGAGGCGGGATGTCCTCCAGGGGCCAGCTTAAGGGCAGGCAACCAACTGCATTACACCGCAGAGCTCCGCATGTGCAGGGCGCTGCTGACTCAATGAGTCATTGCAGTGCATTGCTGGCTGATGATTGGCCAAGCATGCACTATGCACTTACAGGATCTCCTGAGGCAGGCCAGAAAAGTCTGTGGGCATTTCCGCTGGTCATGTAGCCGGTCAGTGCTCGGCTGGCTGACCTCCAAAAGGCATGCAACCTGCCCAAGAACCGCCTCATCTGTGACATGCCCACCAGGTGGAACTCAACGTTGGCAATGCTGCAGCGGCTGCACATGGAGAAGAACGCCATCAATGACTACCTGTGCGAGTATGGCACCAGGACAGGGTCAGGGGAGTTTGGCTTTTTTCGCCACGTCAGTGGCTCATGATCAAGGATGCATGCACTGTCCTGTCACCATTTGAGGAGGCCATGAGGATGGTGAGCAGTGACAGTACATGCATCAGTGAAACCGTCCCTCTTGTCTTCCTGTTGGAGCACACGCTGCATGGAACAATGGACAGGGCACTTGAGGCAGAACAGAGGGAGGAAGAGGAGGACTTCCTTACCTCTCAAGGCCCCCAACGTTGGATGCAGGATAGGGTGCAGTATTGTTGGAGCTTGTTCCGATACCATGCCTCCAAAATGCTGGTAGTGGTGATTCTGCCACAACTCTCTCCTCCACCCCTCCACTTCTTCTTCCTCTATGGCCTCTTCCTGTGCAGATTTGTCCTCGGAACAAGCGATGCTCCGTAGTCATTCTAGGGGCTACGCAAGCACTCAGGCAAAAAGATGCCATGCGGTGCTTAGTTGGTCTACTTAGGGGACAGGAGCCACACTGGGGCAGAGATCCTGTCAGTTCTGCAGGGGCAGGCTCAGAGGTGGTTGACGCCACGCCAGCTTCAGCCAGGAATGGTGGTTTGCAACAATGGCACCAACCTCCTCGCCACCCTCCAACAGGGACACTTCACCCATGTTCCCTGTTTGGCTCACGTCCTTAATTTGGTGGTGCAGCAGTTCTTGTACAGGATCTCCTGAGGCAGGCCAGGAAAGTCTGTGGGCATTTCTGTCGGTCATATAGCCGGTCAGTGCTTGGCTGGCTGACCTCCAAAAGGAAGGCAACCTGCCAAGAACCGCCTCATCTGTGACATGCCCACCAGGTGGAACTCAACATTGGCAATGCTGCAGCGGCTGCACACGCAGCAGAGGGCCATCAATGACTACCTGTGCGAGTATGGCACCAGGACAGGGCCAGGGGAGCTTGGCTTTTTTTTGCCACGCCAGTGGCTCATGATCAAGGATGCATGCACTGTCCTGCACCATTTGAGGAGGCCATGAGGATGGTGAGCAGTGACAGTGCATGCATCAGTGAAACCGTCCCTCTTGTCTTCCTGTTGGAGCACACGCTGCATGGAACAATGGACAGGGCACTTGAGGCAGAACAGAGGGAGGAAGAGGAGGACTTCCTTACCTCTCAAGGCCCCCAACGTTGGATGCAGGATAGGGTGCAGTATTGTTGGAGCTTGTTCCGATACCATGCCTCCAAAATGCTGGTAGTGGTGATTCTGCCACAACTCTCTCCTCCACCCCTCCACTTCTTCTTCCTCTATGGCCTCTTCCTGTGCAGATTTGTCCTCGGAACAAGCGATGCTCCGTAGTCATTCTAGGGGCTACGCAAGCACTCAGGCAAAAAGATGCCATGCGGTGCTTAGTTGGTCTACTTAGGGGACAGGAGCCACACTGGGGCAGAGATCCTGTCAGTTCTGCAGGGGCAGGCTCAGAGGTGGTTGACGCCACGCCAGCTTCAGCCAGGAATGGTGGTTTGCAACAATGGCACCAACCTCCTCGCCGCCCTCCAACAGGGACACTTCACCCATGTTCCCTGTTTGGCTCACGTCCTTAATTTGGTGGTGCAGCAGTTCTTGTACAGGATCTCCTGAGGCAGGCCAGGAAAGTCTGTGGGCATTTCTGTCGGTCATATAGCCGGTCAGTACTTGGCTGGCTGACCTCCAAAAGGAAGGCAACCTGCCAAGAACCGCCTCATCTGTGACATGCCCACCAGGTGGAACTCAACATTGGCAATGCTGCAGCGGCTGCACACGCAGCAGAGGGCCATCAATGACTACCTGTGCGAGTATGGCACCAGGACAGGGCCAGGGGAGCTTGGCTTTTTTTTGCCACGCCAGTGGCTCATGATCAAGGATGCATGCACTGTCCTGCACCATTTGAGGAGGCCATGAGAATGGTGAGCAGTGACAGTGCATGCATCAGTGAAACCGTCCCTCTTGTCTTCCTGTTGGAGCACACGCTGCGTGGAATAATGGATAGGGCACTTGAGGCAGAACAGAGGGAGGAAGAGGAGGACTTCCTCACCTCTTAAGGCCCCCTTTATCCAGACAGTATTCCTGCAGGTCCGCCTATCACACAGGAAGAGGAGGAGGAGGATTGTGTAAGCATGGAGGTGGAGCCTGGCACTCAGCATCAGCAGCAGTCTTCAAGGGATCATTTTCAGTCCTCAGAAAAACATGGACTTGTACATGGCTGGGAGGAGGTGGCTGCAGATCAGGTCATCCTTAGTGACGCAGAGGACTCCGGACCGAATGCCTCAGCAAACCTATGCTGCATGGCCTCCCTGATCCTGCAAAAGGACCCTTGGATTCATGGTATCAAGGAGAGGGATCAGTACTGGCTGGCAACCCTTCTTGATCCACGTTACAAGGGTAAGGTGGTGGAACTTATCCAGCCATCGCAGAGGATGAAACATCTTCGGGAGGCCTTGCAGAAAGGTTTGTGCAATGCGTTTCCAGAGCCTGGGTGGTTACAATTTCCTGGTACTCGTGGACAACGTGTTGCTGAGGCTTCGGTCAGTCACAGAAGGAGTGGTGGAGAAGGTGGCCGTCTGGCCGATGCGTTCAGACAATTTTTTAGTCCGTAGCCCCAAGGTCTGATCAGTTCCAGCAACCATCGCCAGCGCCTGTTGTACATGGTGCAGGAATACCTAGGGGGCAAGATCAGACTTGGAGACCTTTCCAACCGAAAATCCACTGGGTTACTGGGTCTGGAGGATGGATCACTGGCCAGAGCTTGCACAGTATTCAATTGAGCTACTGGCCTGTCCTGCATCCAGCGTTCTTTCGGAATGCACATTTAGTGCTGCTGGAGGCTTTGTAACCAATCACAGAGTGCGCTTGTCCACCAACTTGGTTGATCGGCTCACCTTTATAAAAATGAATCAGTCTTGGATCACCAGCTACCAAGCACCTGATGCTGATGTAACCAATTAATTTTTTTATGAATGTGAGATCCCTTCAAGACTGCCTATGCTGATGCTGAGTGACTATCCTATTATGCTGAGTGACTATCCTATTCCTCCTCAATGTTCATGTTGATAGCTTCTAAGAACATTTTTGGTTCTGGGCACCACCACCAGTGGCTAAGGCCCAATTTTTATGTCCCTGTTTAACAGGGGCGTGTAATTACAATTTTTGATCTAATATTTCACAGCAGGGCCTGTTCCTGCGCTCAACAAAAGTATCTGTGAGGCTTTACAGTGTTGCGCCACCACCACCACCACTGCCTAAGGCCCAATTTTTCTCGGCCCCTGTTTAACTGGGGCATGTAATTACAATTTTTATTATAATATTTCACAGCAGGGCCCATTCCAGCGCCCACCAAGAGTAACTGTGAGGGCTTACAGTGTTCTGGTACCACCAACACCTAAGGCCCAATTGTCCACAGAGTGTATAGGGCAGGCCATATAGTATATACAGGCGGTCCCCTATTTTCAAAAATCTGACTTACACACGATTCCTACTTACAAACGGAGGGAGACAACAGGAAGTGAGAGGAAATCTACCCCTAGGAAGGGAAATTCTCTCCTGTAAGAGTTAATATGGGAAAAATGTGTCTCCTCCACTGATTTATCACCAATCCTTGTTTCCGTTAAAAACCCCAAATCTTCAAAATCCAATTGTCATTGGGACAGAAAGTGAGGTGAAATTTTTGAATAGGGGCACAGACAGTAAAACAAATGTTACAGGGGTGATAACCCTTCCCTATGTTTTCCAAAAAGCTTTAAAATAGATTTTTTGGCTGGAGCTACACTTAAAAAATATACCTGTTCCAAATTACAAACAGATTCTACATAAGAACAAACCTACAGTCTCTGTCTTGTTTGCACCTCCTGTATACTGCTGTTCAAAGTATATAGGGCCTGGGGGCCCAACGCCTTTTCTTTTTTTTAATTTGGGTGCGGGGTTCCCCTTAATATCCATACAAGGGCCTGGTAATGGGCTGGGGTTGTACCCGTGCCGTTTGTCTCACTGATTTCCATCCATATTGCTGGGACCCGACATTACATTAAGGCCTCAAGCAGTTTTAAATGACTTTTATTCCTTTAGAAATGTCATTTTGTGCAGGAACTGTTCTAAGCACGAGAAACACGCGCCACTTTACAGGAATACTATAGACAACCCCCAGATACGATATTTAAAGGAATATTTCATTTTTATTTTTTCACTTTAAGCATCATTAAAATCACTGCTCCCGAAAAAAACGTCAGTTTTTAAAACTTTTTTTTTGCATTGATACATGTCCCCTGGGGCAGCACCCAGGTCCCCAAACCCTTTTTAGGACAATAACTTGCATATTAGCCTTTAAAATTTGCACTTTTTATTTCTCTTGTTCGAGTCCCATAGACTTTAACGGTGTTCGAAAGTTTGCACAAACTTTTGGTCCGTTCGCATGTTCTGGATGCAAACCAAACCGGGGGATGTTCAGCCCATCCCTACTCTAAACCAGGCTGCTCCATTGAGAATTGGTGTAATGGGCTGCTGCCCACTGTTTTTTCTTCTTCAGCAGGTGCTTCGACATGTGCTCCCGGTAACATCCTCCTCCTCCCAACTTCTGTGCTGTAAAATATCAAATTTTTCACGTTACTCATTGTGTAATTATATGGAAATGCGTATGTCGGATACATCATACTAAAATGGAAATGAGGTAGATTGAGGAGGTATAGGGAAGTAGGGAGGGTGAGAAGGAGGGAGGGAGGGAGAGAAGGAGGGAGGGAGGGAGAGAAGGAGGGAAGGAGGGAGAGAAGGAGGGAAGAAGAGAAAGAAGGAGGGAAGGAGGGAAAGAAGGAGGGAAGGAGGCATAGAAGGAGGGAGGTATGGAATAATAGCTTACCTCCTCAATTCCAGCACTGGTTTTAGAAAAACCAGGTAGCCAGCAAATGCATATGGTTTTTTTTCGCGTGGCAGCTGATCCACTCTTGGCCTCCCGCTGATTTCTCAAGAATTTGGTGTAGACTACGCTACCTCATCTTTAGAGCAAAAACTGGAAAAAAGAAAGAACAGTATTAATTATTCTACTCTTTCCTTTCAGGTACCTAGCTACTGGCAATTCATTCACCAGTTTACAATACGAATTCAAGCTGGGCAAATCAACCGTGAGCTCTATCGTGCATGAAACCTGTGCAGCTATCTGGCAAGTTTTATAAGATTAGGTGATGAAGAAGCGACTATGGAAGACTGGGCTAAAATTGGCAACGTTTTTTGGGAGTGGTGCAATTTTCCAAATTGTGTGGGTGCAGTAGATGGAAAGCACATAAGAATAATCAGCCCAGTTGGTAGTGGCTCAAAATACTTTAACTACAAAAAATATTTCTCATTCATTCTAATGGCAGTGACTGATGCCAATTATTCATTTACCTATGTGGATAAAGGTTCATATGGAAGTAGCTCTGACTCCAGCATCTTCTAATCAATATTCTTTTGGCAAAATGCTTTGTGAAAACTCACTGAACCTTCCTGATAATTACCCGCTTCCTGGAGCAAATCAACCTCTGGAGCCTAATGTTTTAGTTGGGGATGAGGCATTCCCTATTTCGGAGCACCTTCTGTGGCTATATGCAAATAGAGGACTTACCATTGAAAAGAGGGTATTTAATTACCGACTGACAAGTGCAAGACGTGTAGTGGAGTGTGTTTTTGGCATACTTACCAATAAGTGGCATTTCCTGCACGCACCTAGTATGGAGCATGCCCTTGGTGCAGTGCAAGCAGCCTGTGCATTGCACAATTTTGTTAGTGCTCGAGATGGGTACATATTTGAGGACTCTTTGATGCACGACCTCGAAGAGCCAACATGAATCAGAACCCGTGGCAACTACAGTGGGGACAATGTCGCCAGGATTTCACAGAGTATTTTATGTCAGCAAATGGGCAGCTATCGTGGCAGCTAGATGCAATTGAGGCTCAAAAGGTTAAAACACTGTACTCTGTTGAACATACTGCATGCTGTCAATTTTCATTGGTTAAAATAGGGAATTAAATTTGCTACTGTTTACATGAGTGTAGTATTGTCATAAATTTACAGTGTGTGTGTGTGTGTGTGTTTGTGTACATATAGATCTTTCTAAACCATATCCATAATCCAGATAACCCTAACCCAGCTAACCCTAACCTTAACCCTAACACTAACCCTAAACTGAACCCTAACCTGAACACTAAGCCTAACACTCACCCTAACACTAACCCCAACCCTAACCTTAACCCTAACACTAACCCTAACCTGAACACTAACCCTTAACTGTAACCCTACCCTTAACATTAACCCTAACCTTAACCCTAACACTAAACCTAACCTTAACACTAACCCTAACCTGAACACTAACCCTAAACTTAATAACACTAACCCTAACCTTAACCCTAAACTTAACAATAACTTTAACCCTAATCCTAACCTAAACACTAACCCTAAACTGAAACCTAACCCTAACCTGAACACTAACTCTAAACTTAACATGAACACTAACCCTAACCTGAACCCTAACCCTAATCTGAACACTAACCCTAACCTGAAACTGAACACTAACCTTAACCCTAACCTGAACCCTAAACCTACCTCTAACCCTAACCCTAACCTGAACAATAACCCTAACCTGAACACTAACCCTAAGCTGAACCCTAACCTGAACCCTAAAGCAAACCTAAACACTAACCCTAACCCTGAAATGAACACTAACCATAACCTGAACACTAACCCTAACCTGAACACTAACCCTAGCCCTAACCTGAACACTAACCCTAACTGTAACCCTAACCCTAACCTGAATCCTAACCCTAACCTGAACACTAACCATAACCTGAACCCTAACCTGAGCACTAACCATAACCTGAACCCTAACCCAAACACTAACCCTAAATTGAACACACACACTCACCCTAACTCAAACACTAACCCCAACCTGAACTCTAACCTTAACCTCAACACTAACCCTAACCTGAACACTAACCCTTAACTGTAACTCTACCCTTAACATTAACCCTAACCTTAACCCTAACACTAAACCTAACCTTAACCCTAACACTAACCCTAACCTGAACACTAACCATAAACTTAATAACCCTAACACTAACCCTAACCTTAACCCTGACCCTAAACTTAACAATAACTTTAACCCTAATCCTAACCTGAACACTAACCTTAACCTGAACCCTAACCCTAACCTGAACACTAACTCTAAACTTAACATGAACACTAACCTGAACCCTAAACCTAATCTGAGCACTAACCCTAACCTGAAAGCTAACCCTACCTCTAACCCAAACCTAAACACTAACCCTAACCCTCACCTGAACACTAACCCTAACCTGAACACTAACCCTAGCCCTAACCTGAACACTAACCCTAACTGTATCCCTAACCCTAACCTGAACACTAACCATAACCTGAACCCTAACCCTAACCTGAGCACTAACCATAACCTGAACCCTAACCCAAACACTAACCCTAAATTGAACACACACCCTCACCCTAACTCAAACACTAACCCCAACCTGAACTCTAACCTTAACCTCAACACTAACCCTAACCTGAACCTTAACCCTAACCTGAACTAAAACCCTAACCTGAACATTAACACTAACCTGAACACTAACCCTAGCCCTAACCTGAACACTAACCCTAACTGTAACCTTAACCTGAACATTAACCCTAACACTAACCCTAACCTGAGCACTAATCATAAACTGAACCCAAACACTAACCCTAACTTGAACACACACCCTAACCCAAACTCTATCCCTAAACTCTAATCTGAACCTTAACCCTAACCTGAACCCTAACCTGAACATTAACCCTAACCGGAACACTAACCCTAACACTAACCTTAAAACTAACCCGAACACTAACCCTAAACCTAACCTGAACACTAACCCTAAACTGAACCCTAACCCTATCCTGAACCCTAACCCTAACCTGAACACTAACTCTAACCTGAACCCTAACCTAAACACTGACCCTAACCCTAACCTGAATACTAACCTGAACACTAACCCTAACCCTAACCTGAACACTAACCCTTACCTGTACATAAACCCTAACCTGAACACTAACCCTAACCTGAACCCTAACCCGAACATTAACCCTTACTTGAAACCTAACCCTAACCTGAACACTAACCCTAAATCTAAACTAAACCCTAACCCTATCCTGAACCCTAACCTAAACATTAACCATAACCCTAACCTGAACACTAACTCTAACCCGAATCCTAACCCAAACACTAACCCTAACCTAAACACTAACCCTAACCTGAACCCAACCCTAACCCTAATCTGAACACTAACCCTAACACTAACCCTAACCTGAACCCTAAGCCTAACCTGAACACTAACCCTAACCCGAACACTAACCCTAACCCGAACACTTATCCTAACCCTAACCCAAACACTAAGCTGAACACTATCCCTAACCTGAATACTATCCCTAACCTGAACACTAACCCTAACCTGAACCCTAACCCTAAACTGAACACTAACACTAACCCCAACCCTAACCTGAACACTAACCCTAACCTGAACCCTAACCTTAACACTAACTCTAACCTAACCTTAACCCTAACCTGAACACGAACTCTAACCCTAGCCTGAACAATTACCCTAACTCTAACCCTAACCTGAACACTAACCCTAAACCTAACCTGAACAGTAACCCTAACCCTAACCCTAACCTGAACACTAACCCTAACCCCAACCCTAACCTGAACACTAACCCTAAGCTGAACCCTAACCCTAACCTTAACACTAACCTTAACCCTAACCCTAACCTGAACATTAACACTAACCTGAACACTAACCCTAGCCCTAACCTGAACACTAACCCTAACTGTAACCTTAACCTGAACATTAACCCTAACACTAACCCTAACCTGAGCACTAATCATAAACTGAACCCAAACACTAACCCTAACTTGAACACACACCCTAACCCAAACTCTATCCCTAAACTCTAATCTGAACCTTAACCCTAACCTGAACCCTAACCTGAACATTAACCCTAACCGGAACACTAACCCTAACACTAACCTTAAAACTAACCCGAACACTAACCCTAAACCTAACCTGAACACTAACCCTAAACTGAACCCTAACCCTATCCTGAACCCTAACCCTAACCTGAACACTAACTCTAACCTGAACCCTAACCTAAACACTGACCCTAACCCTAACCTGAATACTAACCTGAACACTAACCCTAACCCTAACCTGAACACTAACCCTTACCTGTACATAAACCCTAACCTGAACACTAACCCTAACCTGAACCCTAACCCGAACATTAACCCTTACTTGAAACCTAACCCTAACCTGAACACTAACCCTAAATCTAAACTAAACCCTAACCCTATCCTGAACCCTAACCTAAACATTTACCATAACCCTAACCTGAACACTAACTCTAACCCGAATCCTAACCCAAACACTAACCCTAACCTAAACACTAACCCTAACCTGAACCCAACCCTAACCCTAATCTGAACACTAACCCTAACCTGAACCCTAAGCCTAACCTGAACACTAACCCTAACCCGAACACTAACCCTAACCCGAACACTTATCCTAACCCTAACCCAAACACTAAGCTGAACACTATCCCTAACCTGAATACTATCCCTAACCTGAACACTAACCCTAACCTGAACCCTAACCCTAAACTGAACACTAACACTAACCCCAACCCTAACCTGAACACTAACCCTAACCTGAACCCTAACCTTAACACTAACTCTAACCTAACCTTAACCCTAACCTGAACACGAACTCTAACCCTAGCCTGAACAATTACCCTAACTCTAACCCTAACCTGAACACTAACCCTAAACCTAACCTGAACAGTAACCCTAACCCTAACCTGAACACTAACCCTAACCCCAACCCTAACCTGAACACTAACCCTAAGCTGAACCCTAACCCTAACCTTAACACTAACCTTAACCCTAACCTGAACACAAACTCTAACCCTAACCTGAACAATTACTCTAACCCTAACCTGAACAGTAACCCTAAACCTAACCTGAACAGTAACCCTAACCTGAACAGTAACCCTAACCTGAACACTAACTCTGTCAGTTTTTTAGGCGGACCTGAACGGACACTCCATGGAGGTCTATGGAGCGTCGGATGTCATCGGTGACATGTCCGCTGACATCCGACCCGCTCCGATCCAAAAAAGTGTCATGGAGGAAAAAGCTACTTTTCCATCCGTGATCGGATCGGGTGATGACGGACTCTACAGTCCGTCATCACCCGATCCCCCATAGGGGAGAGCGGCGCTCTGACAGGTCTGTCGCTGTACAGCGACGGACCTATCATTTTCCTGCTCAGCGGGGATCGGCGGAGCGATCCCCGCTGAGCAAGCGGATGTTCACAGGGTGGACCATCACTGATCCGCCCCATGTGAAAGAGCCCTAACTCTAATCCTAACCTTAACCTGAACACTAACCCTAACCTGAACAATAACCCTAACCCTAACCTGAACACTTATCCTAACCTGAGCACTAACCCTAATCCAAACACTAACCCTAAACTGAACCGTAACCCTAACCTGAACAATAACCCTAACCTGAACACTATCTTTAACCCTAACCCGAATCCTAACCCTAACCTAAACACTTTCCCTAACCTAAACACTAACCCTAACCTGAACCCAACTCTAACCCTAATCTGAACACTAACCCTAACCTGAACACTAACCTGAACACTAACCCTAACCTGAACACTATCCCTAACCCGAATCCTAACTCTAACCTAAACACTAACCTGAACCCAACCCTAATCTGAACACTAACCCTAACACTAACCCTAACCTGAACACTAACCCTAAGCCTAACCTGAACACTAACCCTAACACTAACCGTAACTCTAATCCTAACCTGAACACTAACCCTAACCTGAACAATAACCCTAACCTGAACACTAACCCTAACCCTGACCTGAACAATAACCCGAACCCCAACCTGAACACTTATACTAACCTGAACATTAACCTGAACACTAACCCAAACACTAACCCTAAACTTAACCCGAACACTAACCCTAACCTGAACACTATCCCTAACCCTAACCTGAATCCTAACCCTAACCTAAACACTAACCCTAACCTGAACCCTAACCCTAATCTGAACACTAACCCTAACACTAACCCCAACTCTAACCTGAACACTAACCCTAACCTGAACACTAACCCTAAAACTAACCCTAACCTGAACCCTAACCCTAATCTGAACACTAACCCTAACCTAAACACAAACCCTAACCCTAACCTGAACACGAACCCTAACCTGAACACTTACCCTAACCCTAACCTGAACACTAACCCTAACCTGAACAGTAACCCTAACCTGAACACTAACCCTAGCTCTAACCCTAACCTGAATCCTAACTCTAAACTGAACACTAACCCTAACCTGAACACTAACCCTAACCTGAACACTAACCCTAAACTGAACCCTAACCGTAACCTGAACCCTAACCCGAACACTAACCCTAACCTGAACTATAACTCTAAACTGAACACTAACCCTAACCCTATCCTGAACACGAACCCTAACCCTATCCTGAAACCTAACCCTAACCCTGACCTAACCACTAACCCTAACCTAAACACTAACCCTTACTCTAATCCTAACCTGAACACTAACCCTAACCAGAACATTAACCCTAACCCTAGCCTGAACAATAACCCTAACCTGAACACTTATCCTAACCTGAACACTAACCCTAACCGAAACACTAACCCTAAACTGAACCGTAACCCTAACCTGAACAATAACCCTAACCTGAACACTATCCCTGACCCTAACCCAAATCCTAACCCTAACCTAAACACTTTCACTAACCTGAACACCAACCCAAACCTGAACCCAACCCTAACCTTAATCTGAACACTAACCCTAACCTGAACACTAACCCTAACCCTAACCTGAACACTAACCCTAACACCAACCCTAACCTTAACACTAACCCTAAACATTAACCCTAATTCTAACCTGAACACGAACTCTAACCCTAACCTGAACACTAACTCTAACCCTAACCTGAACACTAACCCTAAACTGAACAGTAACCCTAACCCTAACACCAACCCTAACCCTAACCTTAACACTAACCCTAACCTAAACATTAACCCTAATTCTAACCTGAACACGAACCCTAACCCAAACACTGACTCTAACCCTAACCTGAACACTAACCCTAAACTGAACAGTAACCCTAACCCCAACTTGAACACTAACCCTAACCTGAATCCTAACCCTAAACTGAACACTAACCCTAACCTGAACCCTACCCCAAACCTGAACACTAACCCTAACCTAAACACAAACCCTAACCTGAACACTAACCCTAACCTGAACCCTAACCCGAACACTAACCTGAACACAAACCTTAACCCTAACCCTAACCTGAACTCTAACCCTAACCTTAAACTGAACACTAACCCTAATCCTAAACTGAACTATAACCCTAACCTGAACCTAACCCTAACCTAAACAGTAACCCTAACCTTAAACCTAACCCTAACCTGAACTCTAACCCTAAACTGAACACTAACCCTAACCTGAACCCTAACCTGAACCCTAACCTAAACACTAACCCTAATCTGAACCCTAACATGAACACGAACTCTAACCCTAAACTGAACACTAACTCTAACCCTAACCTGAATACTAACCCTAACCTGAACATGTACTCTAACCCTAACCTGAACACTAACCCTAACTCTAACCCTAACCTGAACAGTAACCCTAACCTGAACATTAACCCTAGCTCTAACCCTAACCTGAATCCTAACCCTAAACTGAACACTAACCCTAACCTGAACCCTAACCTGAACTCTAACCTTAACCCTAAATTGAACCCTAACCTGAACCCTAACCGTAACCTGAACACTAACCCTAACCCTAAACTGAACTATAATCCTAACCTGAACACTAACCCTAACCCTATCCTGAACACAAACCCTAACCCTCTCCTGAAACCTAACCCTAACCTAAACACTAACCCTAACCTGAACACTAACCCTAACCTTAAACCTAACCCTAACCTGAACATTAACCCTAACCTTAACCCTAACCTGAACACTAACCCTAACCTGAACACTAACTCTGTCCCTAACCTGAACACTAAGCCTAGCCTGAACCCTAACCTGAACACTAACCTTTACCCTAACCCTAACCCGAACATTAACCCTAACTTTAACCTTAACCCTATCCATAACCTGAACACTAACCCTAACCCTAACCTGAACACTAACCCCAACCCAAGCACTATCCCTAACCCTAACCTGAACTCTAACCCTAACCTGAATACTATCGCTAACCCCAACCTGAACCCTAACCCTAACCTAAACACTAAACCTAACCTAAACACTAACCATAACCCTAACCTGAACACTAACCCTAACCTGAACACTATCCCTAACCCTAACCTAAACCCCAACCCTAACATAAACACTAACCCTAACCTGAACACTAACCCTAACCTGAACACTAACCCTAACCCTAAATCTAAACTGAGCACTAACCCTAACTCTAACCCCTATCATAACCTGAACCCTAAACCTAACCTGAACAGTAACCCTAACCTGAACACTAACCCTAACCTGAAAACTAACCCTAACCTAAACACTAAACCTAACCTAAACACTAACCATAACCCTAACCTGAACACTAACCCTAACCTGAACACTATCCCTAACCCTAACCTAAACCCCAACCCTAACATAAACACTAACCCTAACCTGAACCCCAACCTGAACACTAAACCTAACCTGAACACAAACCCTAACCCCTATCATAACCTGAACCCTAACCTGAACAGTAACCCTAACCTGAACACTAACCCTAACCTGAAAACTAACCCTAACCTGAACACTAACCCTAACTCTAACCCTAACCCTAACCAAAAAACCTAAACGAAACACTAACCCTAACCCTAACCTGAACACTAACCCTAACCTGAACACTAACCCTAACCCTAACCTGAACACTAACCCTAACCGTAAACTAAACCCTAACCTGAACACTAACCCTAACCCTATCCTGAACCATAACCCTAACCTAAACATTAGCCCTAACCTGAACCCTAACCTAAACACTAACCCTAACCTGAACACTAACCCTAACTCTAACCCGAACACTAACCTTAACCATAACCTGAACACTAACCCTAACCCAAACATTAACCCTAACCTGAACACTAACCCTAACCTGAACCCTAACCCGAACCCTAACCTGAACACTAACCCTAACCTGAACACTAATCCTAACCCTAACCTGAACACTAACCCTAATTCTAACCCTAACCTGAACCCTAACCCTAACCTGAACACTAAACTCTAACCCTAACCTGAACACTAATGCCTCGTACACACAATCAGATTTTCTGCCAACAAAACTGTGGAATTTTGTCCGAAGGGCGTTGGCTCAAACCTGTCTTGCATACACACGGCAACACAAATGTTGGCCAACAATTATGAATGTAGTGACGTACTAGCCATATTATGAGCCTATAAAAAGGAAGTTCACTAGTCATGTGCCACCCTTTGGGCTCCTTCTGCTAATCTCGTGTTAGTAGAAGTTTGGTGAGTGTCGATTCATGCTTTTCAGCCTCGTGCTTGTCAGTTCGTTTCTGTTTTTCAGGTCGTGCTTTTCGGTTCATTTCTGTTTTTCAGTGTGTGCTTGTCAGGGCGTTTCTGTTTTTCAGTGCGTTCTTTTTGGTTCGCTTCTGATTTTCAGTGTGTGCTTGTCGGGTCGTCTCTGATTTTCAAGGCGTTGTCGTCTGAGAGATCGTGCTATTGTTGGGCTTGGAGTTATTGCTTTGACCCAAGTCCAGGAACAGGGGTAGGAGGAGTTCTTAGACCAAGAATTGGTTGCTTAATTGTGACCAATTCTCTCATATGCGATATGCTGCAGGAGCTCCAGAAGAATAATCCTGATGATTTCAGGAATTACCTCAGCAGGACGGACCCCTGCTTTCACCGTCTATTGGCTTTGTTGTCCCCCTATATTACCAAGCAGGACACATGCATGTGGCAAGCCATCACTCCCGAGCAAAGGCTCATCGCTATCTTGCGGTACTTGGCGACGGGGAGAAGTCTCCAGGTCCTCAAGTTTACCACTGGGATCTCCCCCTAGGCTCTGGGAATCCTTATTTCAGAGACTGCCATCATATAAGTCCTACAGAAGGACTATATTTGGGTAAGTTTTATCCTTTAACATTACATTCTATGTATTTAATGTTTGCTAATGTATTGTATTAATTTCTTCATTCCATAATTATCATTATTGTAATATGCTGCGAATGTCCTCTTTGTCCTCATGCATGCTGTAATCTTTTAATGCTCCTTTTTTGTTCTTCATTCATATTTGCCTTCACTAACCTTCCCAACATGCTATCCTGGGCCCATACACACCTAGCCTAGTAACTTAACAGTGTATTTTGTCAGCTACATTTTTGTGCTTACCCTAAACACACCTAAAATATGTACAAATGTTATTGTTGTCCTCAAATTCAGGCAGATTGCAAGAGGCTATTTTTTTGGGGCCCAAACTCATTTGGAACCCTCCCCCGCCCAAATGCTAAGTCAACCGATACCAATACTCTGCTGACTTTGCCAAACACATACACACTATACCTCTTTTGTGTTCATATTTCTGGATGAATTCACCAAAGCATGTAGTGCAATGGCCTGCCTGGATACTTTCAAAATGGCACTGTTGAAAGTTTTGGTCTCCTATCATCTTGATAGGTAATTTCCTAATGTAAAAATGTGCTTCAATTTGGACAGTGTGTATCCATATTTTTGGATTATGACACTTCTTACCTGTCCAGTGGGCTGCCAATAGTGTAAGTAAGGAGGGGCTGGCCAAAGTAACACACATTATTTATGCATTCAGCTCATGGAAGTGGAGAGGGTTACCTGTCCAAAACATCTACCCATCCCCCCCTCCATAAAATTTTTACAATGGGCCACCAGAGGGGGTGAAGAATCTGATAAGTTGACCTTATACTTCTGTCTTTAAATACTCATTTCAATAAATGTTATACTTATGCTGGCCAAGAATGTTTGCGTCTAATCTAGTGTTCAATTGCAATGTTATGTGCTAAAGTACTAATTTTTGTTTTTTTTTGTTTGACTCCACAGTTTCCTTCAAACCCACAGGAATGGCAGACTCTTATTATTAGCGGTGGTGTCGGCAAATTATGAATTTTTATACCTTGACGTTGGGAAGAACGGCTGAAACTCGGACGGAGGAGTGATAGCCCAGACAGAATTCTACTGTTGGCTACAAAATGGCCCCTTGCGGTTGCTACCTCCTGAGGTGAATGTGGAGGGCATCAACTTTGTGTTTGTTGCGGATGAGGCCTTTGCTCTGTGGGAACATCTCATGAGGCCGTTCCCCATGGGGAACCTGAACCCAGAGCAGAGGATTTTCAACTACCAGCTGTCTCGTGCCCAAAGAGTGGTGGAGAATGCCTTTGGCATCATGTCAAGTCGGTTCTAGCTTTTTCTTACAGCGATGAACCTGGCAGAATACAAACTCAATCATGTGTTGTTGTGCTGCGGTATTCTTCGCAATTATTTAAGGAAGAATGCAGCCAGCTATCTGGCTTCAGTTTCGACTGAGGTGGACTTTGCAGCTGAATCAACAGTGCTGACGGCTCTGGAAAGTGGCCGTGCTGGCTTGCCTGCCCAAAGTGCCAGAGAAGTCTGCCAAAAATATTTGGAGTACTTTGTGGGTAGAGGGGCAGTTGCTTTACAGCAAAATTTGGCGGATGTACAATAAACATTTTTTAGAAAACTAAACTCATATTGCATTTGAATTACTGTGTGTGTTTCTTATCTATCTCCTAGGTTTTCAAATGGCCTTTTAAATTTGGCCATTTTCTTCAATAGTGCAAACTTAACTTATTTGCTCCATGAGGTGACAATCTCTTCTTCAGCTAACTATTATGTTGTGCTGTGGGTCTGATACACACACACAATGTTATTGTTGTTAATGTAAGTAATGCATTCATGATAAAAATATTCAGCCTTTTCAACTCCTTGAATTCATTGTTTGGAGTCCCTAAAATTGCCTGAGTTTGGCACATTTTACAACACATTGTCACTGTAACTACACCAACTTAACATATACACTGGTATTGAGCATCAAAATAAGAAGCCACACATTGTTGAGTATAAAACATTTTACTCCAAGCACATTCACATGTGTGTTATAAACAGTGTTATAAACAGCTTTTGAACAAAGCAGCATCTTGGTGTATAACATGTATGTTTGACAGTATTTAGCCTTTTTTGGGGCTAAACAGGCATGTGTCACGAGGGCCACATACCTGAGGGGAGACCGAAGTAGTGGGGAGGCCTCCCTTGCACCTCGGGTCCTTGAAGCCTCTGGAGATGGAGATAGAGACTTGGTGGACACCGAGTGGCATGGGTGCCAGGGGTGCAGAGCACGGTGCAAGCTATAGTCCGAGATCCGAGCCGAGGTCAAGTCCAGTTTGGCAACGAAGTATAAAAGGGTTAATCAGAAGAAGAATGGTCAGTGAGAGGAAGGGGTTGCACCCAATCCACTTTGCCCTACAAGTGCACTTTCAAGTCCACTTGCATTGCGCTTGTAGTGCAAAGTGGTTTTGCCTTTTTGAAATAAGCCCCAGTGTGTTAACATGTGCTAGCTCCCATCATGGGGGATTAATGGACGTGTTTCGGGGGTGTAACCCCTTCCTCTCACCTACTTTAGTTTGGAGGAAGGGGTTGTACCCACAAAATGCGTACATTGATATACCGTGATGGGAGATAGCATATGTTGACACACTGTGTTTTGGGGCTTTAGCAAAATAGATGTAGGGAAAGGCACACATTTTGACATTTTGCATGACGGCAACAAATTAAAAGAGATGGAGGAGGACCAGCGCAGTATGTGCAAAGAGATGATCCTTCAGTTTCTCAACAAGGGGAGGAGGGGCGAAAATCACCGCAAAAATGCACATATGCAAAATCGACCATACTCCTCCACCACCCCCACCAACACCCCAGCCACCCCACCCATCACAGCAGCATGGCGGACCATGGCCAATGCAGCCACAACACCCTCAACAAAGCCGCTGGGCTGGGGATTATCAGCAGTATCATTTATAATTTTCTTTTTGTTTAATTTGAGTTTATCTTTTTTTTTTCTTGGTGCAGAGAATGCATTTTTGATTTAATTTCTTTACTTTGTGTGGAAGGAAGTGTTGAGAGCGATGGCCTGGGTTTGGTCTGTTCTGGCAACAAATGCAGGCTGTTGTAAGACCACAGCCTCGGGACATATATATCATCTGCTGCTGCTCCTGATCTCTCGGAGTCCAGGACCGTATTGTGCTTCCTATTGAATGGACTCCTCAGGTTACCAATTTTGAAATTCAAATAATTGATGTGCCCTAGGGTACAAATGCTTCACCAATTCCAACTGTTTCTCCATCGTTGCCTTCCTCTTGATTTTTATATGACCTTGTGCTCCCTATTGAATAACAAATTTAGTTTTTGCCAAATACTTGGCTATGTGTTTTACTTAAAAAAGGACAGTTTGTTTGTGAGTAGGCAGGTACATTTCAAAAATACAATGTCAAATTAACAAGGGACACCACGAGTGTTGTTTCCCCTTGTGTTCAGTGCAGAGGAGAGGGGCAGCCAATCGGCCAATCGGCTTCTCTCTTCAGTGTACAAATAGAAAATTCTATTGTACACTGAAGCCTATTGGCTGCAGGGATTGGCGACCCCTGCTCTCCACTGACCAAAGGAAATGTTCAGCCTCCACCCGCTGCCACCGCCGCCAACCCTCCGCCCTGTGTGTCTGACAAGCAGGGACACTGATGGTCCTGGCTCCCCCCTTGCACCCCCTCCCCCCATGTCACCACCATACCTGCACCCTCTCCCCCCATGTCACCACCATACCTGCACCCCCTCCCCCCCATGTCACCACCATACCTGCACCCCCCTCCCCCATGTCACCACCATACCTGTTCCCCCCTCCCCATGTCACCATCATACCTGCACCCCCTCCCCCCATGTCACCACCATACATGTTCCCCCCTCCCCCCATGTTACCACCATACCTGCTCCCCCCATGTCACCACCATACCTGCACCCCCCTCCCCATGTCACCACCATACATGTTCCCCCTCCCCACATGTCACCACTATACCTGTTCCCCTCTCCCCCATGTCACCACCATACCTGCACCCCCCTCCCCCCATGTCACCACCATACCTGTTCCCCCCTCCCTCCATGTCACCACCATACCTGTTCCCCCCTCCCCCATGTCACCACCATATCTGAAGCCCCCTCCCCCATGTCACCGCCATACCTGAAACCCTTTCCTCCCATATCACCACCATACCTGCACCCCCTCCCCATGTCACCACCATACTTGCACCCCCCTCCCCCCATGTCACCACCATACCTGTTCCCCCCTCACCCATGTCACCACCATACCTGCACCCCCTCCCCCCATGTCACCACAATACCTGCACCCCTCCCCCCATGTCAACACCATGCCTGCAACCCCCATGTCACCACCATACCTGCATGCCCCTCCCCCATGTCACCACCATGCCTGCACCCCCCTCCCCCCATGTCACCACAATACCTGCACCCCCTCCCCCATGTCAACACCATGCCTGCACCCCCATGTCACCACCATACCCGCACCCCCTCCCCATGTCACCACCATGCCTGCACCCCCCATGTCACCACAAAACCTGCACCCCCTCTCCATGTCAACAAAATGCCTGCACCCCCCTCCCCCATGTTGTGACAATACTTGCACCCCCTCCCCATGTCAACACCATGCCTGCACCCGCCTCCCCCATGTCAACACCATGCCTGCACCCCCCTCCCCCATGTCAACACCATGCCTGTACCCCCTCCCCCAAGTCACCACCATGCCTGCACCCCTCCCCCAAGTCACCACCATGCCTGCACCCCCCAAGTCACCATCATGCATGCACCCCCAAATCACCACCATGCCTCCACCCTTCCCCAAGTCAGCCTGTAACACCCCAAGTCACCATGCCTCCACCCACACACCTCTCCCCCTTGTCACCACTCTTGAGGAGATGTAGCTAGTCTGCAGCCAACACTCCATCTGCAGCCAACACTCGGTCTGCAGCCAACATCGCTGGGGGCACTGATTTGAGGCACTCCGTCTTGGGCACTGATTTAAGAGGCACTCCGCTGGGGACACCTGATGTAAGCGCTCCACTGGGGACACTGATTTAAGAGGCACTCCGCTGGGGACACCTGATGTAAGAGGCACTCCACTGGGCTAACTGACCACTGGGGACACCTAATGTAAGAGGCACTCTGCTGGGGACACCTGATGTAAGAGGCACTCCACTGGGGACACCTGATGTAAGAGCCACTCCGTTGGGGACACCTGATGTAAGAGGCACTCTGCTGGGGACACCTGATGTAAGAGGTACTGTACTGAGGACACCTGATGTAAGAGGCATTTCACTGGGGACACCTGATGTAAGAGGTACTGTACTGGGGACACCTGATGTAAGAGGCACTCCACTGGGGATAGCTGATGTAAGAGGTACTGTACTGGGGATGCCTGATGTAAGGCGGCACTCCTGCTAGGACTGCCTGATGGAAAGAGGCACTCCGCTGGGGACACCTGATGTAAGGATGGACTCTGCTGGGGGCACCTGATGTAAGGACAGATTCTGCTGGGGCACCTGATGCAAGGACGGACTCTGCTGAGGGCACCTGATGGCATCTGGTGGCAGGCAACGTGGCAGGTGACATGCATAGGGGTCTCACTGATTCTGGATTATGGTGAGTTGAATGATTTCATTCTATATTACAATGTAATAATAGTAATAATGCGCTTCAATCATCCTGACACCACAACAACCATGGTGCTGGGATGATTGAAGCACTAACACCAGGTGTTTGGAGTATTTTTATCTGCTGATTTGTTAAACTCTGGAATACACATTTCTATTGTGGTGTAGGATCTGGGCCTGCTGTCCCTCCATCCCTCTTTCCTTCCTTCTCTCTCCTTCTTTCCTTCTTTCTCTCTCTCTCCCTCCCTCCTTCTTTTCCCCTCTCTTTCTCCATCTCTCATTCATCTCAGACTCTAACCACACCCCATTTGAACCACGCCCATATAAGCCATATAAGTAAAAGTGTAGCGCTACACTTTTACTTATATTTTTTGTTATTGTACCCAGCAATATTGTGTCAGCTGCTTCCGAGTTTTTCCTTGTTTAAGCGCAGCAGATTTTTTCTTTTTACCATATAAGCCATGCCTACTATTTCACGAAAACCCACCCATTTTTCAGCGCAGTGCGACACATGTTTCTTTTTTTGCTATGTCAAGCCTACAAATGCATGTCCCGCCCCTAATTATAATAAGACTCCGCCTACAGCCGAAAAAGTGTCCCTATAATTTTTTTTACAATGTTGGACAATGGACAATGTCAGCAGGGCAGACATTTACTAATGAGGTGACTTTTGAAGGCAATCGGTTCCATTAGATTGTAGTTAGGGGTATCAGAGTAAAGGGGGCTGAATACAAATGCATGCCACACTTTTCAGAAATGTATTTTTTAGAGTGGCAAGAAGAAAGCCATTGTTGAAAGAAATCCATAAAAAGTACTGTTTGCAGTTTGCGAGAAGCCATGTGGGGGACACAGCAAACGTGTGGCGGAAAACTAACACTGCACATCACCCTGAACACACCATTCCCGCGAAACACGGTGATGGCAGCATCATGTTGTGGGGATTCTTTTGTTCAGCAGGGGAAGATGGATGGAGCCAAATACAGGACAATATTAGTAGAAAACCTGTTAGAGTCTGCAAAAGACTTGAAACTGGGGCAGAGGTTCACCTTCCAACAGGACAACGACCCTAAACATACAGCCAGAGCTACAATGGAAAGGTTTAGATCAAAGCATATTCATGTGTTAGAATGGCCCAGTCAAAGTCCAGACCTAAATCTAATTGAGAATATCTGGCAAGACTTGAAAATTGCTGTTCACAGACGCTCTCTAACCAATCTGACAGAGCTTGAGTTATTTTGCAAAGAAGAATGGGCAAAAATGTCACTCTCTAGATGTGCAAAGCTGATAGAGACATCCCCAAAAAGACTTGCAGCTGTAATTTCAGCAAAAGGTGGTTCTACAAAGTATTGACTGAGGGGGGCTAAATACAAATGCATGCCACACTTTTCATATATTTATTTGTAAAAATAAATTTCCTTCATTTTCAATCCACTTCACAATTATGTGCCACTTTATGTTGGTATTTCACATAAAATCCCAATAAAATACATTTGTGTTTTTGGTTGTAACTTGACGATATGTGGAAAATTTCAAGGGGTATGAATACTTTTTCAAGGCACTGTATACTGTATATACACACACATATACATATATAATACATCTGTTACCCATTCCTTCTTGCAACTAGTAACCATGGAAGTGACATGTAGTATGTTACTTTCGGGGTCACAGCTGTCTTTTCTCGGCTAGTGTAACCGAGAATTCAGCTATTCCAGCAAGATCTTTGCTGGAATAGTTGCACTGAAGGGCAGGGAAGACATTGGGGTCTAATAGACCCCCAATGTCTCCATAAACAGTACCTGTCACTTGCTCATGCTATCACATAGGGGGCTTGTTGTGATGACAATTAAAAAAATGTAAAAAGTGTAAAAAAAAAAAAGAACTGAATAAAATAAATACAATAAAAAAAATAAAGCATCCCCGTCACCGTGCACACATCCCATCTAAAAACACAGTGTATGTAAACATTAAAGTGGAATTCTTTGCATGAAGGTAAAAACCTTCTGTGTGCTGCAGCCCCCCAGCCCTCCCTAATATTTACCTGAGCCCAATCTTCCTCCAGCGCTGTGCAAGTTAGTCTCGGCTCTCCCAGGTCTCTCCCTCCTTATTGGTTGAGGCAGCAGTGGGAGTTATTTACAAGATGTCTCCAACCTAAGAGCCAAAGGCAAGGCAAATGAGGTTTAATGATGATAAATGTAAATGTATGCACTTGGGGGCTAAGATTATACATGCATCATACATACTAGGGGGAGTACAACTGGGGGAATCAATGGTGGAGAAGGATCTGGGGGTTTTGGTAGATCATAAGCTCAATAATAGCATGCAATGCCAAGCTGTGGTTTCCAAAGTGAGCAAAGTCCTTTCTTGTACTAAGATAGGTATGGACTCCAGAGAGCAAGATCTCATTTTGCCCCTGTACAAATCATTAGTAAGACCTCATCTTGAATATGCAGTTCAGTTTTGGGCACCAGTTTCTCAAAAAGGATATCGGGGGAACTGGAGAAAGTGCAGAGATAAGCGGCATGGAGGAGCTCAGCTATGAGGAAAAATTAGAGGAACTGAATTAATTCACTCTTGAGAATAGGAGATTAAGGGGGGATATGATGAACACGTACAAATATATAAGGGGTACATATAGTGAACTTGGTGTTGAGTTCACTTGACTTGTAGTTCTGCAACAGCTGGAGGTCTGCTAATTGCATATCCCTGGTCTAGAGGAAAAAAGATTTAATCTTCAAATACAGGAAATGTTTCTTCACATTAAGAGCTATGAAAATGTGGAATAGACTCACTCAAGAGCTGGTTCTGGCCAGCTCAGTAGATTGCTTTAAAAAAAGCCTGGATTCTTTCCTTAATGTGCATAATATAACTGGGTACTGACATTTATAGGTAAATTTGATCCAGGGAATATCCAATTGCCTCTCGGGGGATCAGGAAGGAATTTTTTTCACCTGCTGTAAGCAAATTGGATCATGCTTTGCTGGCGTTTTTTGCCTTCCTCTGGGTCAACTGTGGGTACAGGATTGTGTTTTTTTTTCCAACTAGATGGACTTGTGTTTTCAACCTGACAACTATAATCACAGCTAGTGAGCCAATGTGGAGAGAGTGGGGGCTGGACCGAGCCGCGCTCCATATGTGAATGGACACACTGAGCACTGGCTCAGGAGCGAGTCTGTTCAGGTGCCCCCATAGCAAGCTGGGCACTTGGCGGGGGGAGGGGCCAGGACCCAAGAAGAGGAGGATCGGGCTGCTTTGTGCAAAGAAAGTATGACATTTGTTTTATTTAAAAAATATATACTAATACACTATGCAGGAGAACACATAGTGGTTTTCTAGCTGTACTGGGAACTGAAGCTTCTCTTCTCCAATGATCAGACTTGTCCTGACACCCCCCTCCCCCCCCGCACAGCCTTTCACTGGGAAGCTCAGTGTGCTGCTGTTTCTCCTCCCCGAGCCACTAATGCATCTGAGTATAGAGGGAATGTGATCACTTATGAAAAAAAGAGAAAAACATTTATTTAATAATTTTTTTTGTTTTTTTTTATATCTAAACACAAATATTTTATGTTTCATTTCTATTTTAAACTGAATTAGTTCTTTTCGATGAGGGTTTACAATCACAAGTAAAATCGTTCTGTATGTAAAGGTATTTCAACTGTGTATTTCGCATTTTGCCTGGAGTTCATTTGTAACCTTAACCCTATAACTTAATCCCCAAAATTTTAACCCCTAATATTTGACCTGAGCCCTAACATTAAATCAACCCCTAAAGCACCATAATGATCCTGTCAGGCAATTTGAACTATCTATACAAAAAGCTGTCATTTACATAAAGAGCTTAGCACTTTGATTTTAAATTATAATTAGTAAAAGCAGTGAAGCAAGAGTTTTAAACCTGACATTCTGAAGTCAGGGCATTAAAATTATATTCCATGTAATGGTTATAGGCTGTTTATCTATCTATGTATGCCTTGTGATGAGCTTATTCTTGTGCCACTGCCCAATCCAATGACCTTTTATAGGGCCTGTTCCCACTTTTTTTTTTTTTTTTTTTTAGGATAGACGACAGTTATATTTGTCCTGCAAAAAAGTAAATCCACAGATGATAGCTCCTTGAATGTAGACACGTGCTCTTGCTGCATGTGTATAGATGATCTAAAAATTGTCATACGTGGGGGATTCGACCAGTCGATAACAATCAAACCCTTGTAAGAGATTTTTATTCTCCTATGAAGTACATGCACACATTCTGTTCCGTGCATGTTAATAGATCTCAATAATTTAAAAAATTGGCAATATGAGACTTATGCATGAACAGAATTATAGACAAAGCGTAAAAAGATGTATTGTATATCCCTGATTTTTTTCTGTCCAAGCCATTTATCCAAAAATCCTCACTCTTTGACATAAGCTACTTAATCTGCACTGTTTGCAATTCACATTAACATTTCATCTCTTAGACCTAAGTGAAAACAGGAACATTGTACTTTACTTTAGCAGAACGCTGATGGATGTCAGATTCATATAAATCAATATGCTCCATCGCAGCACTGTACTGAACATCAACGGTGCACCGCCAGCTACTTCAACTGAAGCCACTGCTTCTGTACACAGAAAAATGAGCAGTCTACAGTTTTAGTTTTAGTGAAGACTGGGAAGTCAAATAGGAA
Source organism: Aquarana catesbeiana (assembly GCF_042186555.1). NCBI lineage: Eukaryota > Metazoa > Chordata > Amphibia > Anura > Ranidae > Aquarana > Aquarana catesbeiana. Next base: position 101,583,247 of record NC_133335.1, on the reverse strand, counting down.
TCTTGGAACTGAAAAGAACTGGCAGAGAGTCCTCCATCCATGTGTACAGGTGGAAGAATCTCCTTCGTCAATCTGGAACTTTATAGGGGTTATTCATTAGGGAAAATGCTAACCGTAGCACTAGTGAATGTGAAACCCTATTGAACCGATGTTAACTTTACAGCGATAAATTACTAACTGAAAACAAATCTGTCAGTTCATAGTACAATCTTAACCTTTTGACTACTAAGAACATATCCTACACATCATGGTGACTAAAGGCAACTAAAGGATTAAAACAAGCTCATGGCTGCAATCATTGTTTAAAATAGTTCAGTGCCTTTTGCTTCATGATGGCACAAGTGATGTGGGTGGAATAAAGTCACCTGATTACTTCTACAAACTTGATATGTGCACAGAAGTTATATGGATGGAATGGATGGAATAAAGCTACCCATATGTTGGTTTAAATAAAGAATGATGTGTATTCTTCCATAAGACTTGGAGTGTGTTTTGTATCCAGATCTGTGCTATAATCAAGCATGAAACTTTGCCTCTTCCCTTCTTGTGCAGAGTGACTCGTCTTATAATTGTCCTCCTCCTGTAGGTATCGGCAGGCAGCCTGTAGTGGGTGGGCCCATTAAGTTCCTCACACAGCCCTGTTCTCTGCATAAGTTATAAGAACCATAGTGAGGATGGCATTATGCATTTGGGTGGCAAAAATATGAATGCAATCTACTCACTAGGGGGAGAACCTCTGGGGGAATCTAGGATGGAAAAGGACCTGGGGGTCCTAGTAGATGACAGGCTCAAGATCCGGGTGATGACATTTTCCGGCCGTGGCCGAGACCCGAAGTACCTGGTTTTTGCGAAGTTGAACAGTGTTATTTTAAATGTAAGTTGATATGCTTTTATTAAAATATTTTGATTGGGATTCTGCACATGGAGATTCATTCACAATACGAACAATATTTTTTTGCACTGATGTTTTTTTTGCACTGAGCACTTGTTTATACAACTGTTTATGCAGAAACAGACACTTTATCGGATTATCTGCAATATAGAGTTGATTATACTGTTTGCATTATTATCTATATGTTTATGCACTTTATTGTATTGAGGAAACGCCACATAATTTGCTATATAAATTTTCACTGTGTCAGAACACCTATTTCATGTTGGCAGCTACCCATTGAATAAACACCACACTGGTTTGCGCATTAGTTTATTTACACTTTTAGGATGTGGAATTCCCTTCCATAAGCAGTGGTTTCAGCGGGGAGCATCGATCATTTCAAAAATCTATTAGATAAGCACCTGAATGACCACAACATACAGGGATATACAATGTAATACTGACATAAAATCACACACATTGGTTGGACTTGATGGACTTGTGTCTTTTTTCAAGCTCGCCTACTATGTAACTATGTAACCGTGATGTACAAAGTTGACTTTTGTTTTCTGTGGCTATTGGGGAATATATTTAAATATTGTTTTGTGCCTGGAGTTCAGCTTTTATTTCCAAGGTAACAACTTTTTGTACCATATAGAAGTTTTCATGATGAGCTTCAGCTTCATGTCCACATCCCTTGAGCAAGCTATACAACAATAAAAAATAACCTGAGACGTTCATGGTACGCTTGACTCTAGTCATAAATATTAAATCATGAATATATTGCATTAATATAAAAGTAATTTTTTCTTACAGAAATCAAAACATAAGACGTACTACACATAAATAAATTAAAATGCACTAATACTCCTCCTGGTCTTTCCCAATATACTTTTACTCCAGTTATTGTTCGAGGTTGCACAATTTTAGTGTCTGTATATATATATATGTAAAATTGATCCACAAATGCATGTTACCTCACTAAAAAGAGAGTACTCATTATTGCTAAAAAGCTGGTATCAACTTACAAATCAGCTGATAAGATTCTTTCATACCAGATATACAGTATTACTCTCTGTATCCCCATTTATTTATACAATACCATGCAAAAGTTGTAGGCAGGTGTGAAGAATGCTGTAAAGTGCTTTCAAAAATATATATTTCAATTGTTTAACCAATTCAGCCCCGGAAGATTTTACCCCCTTCCGGACCAGAGCACTTTTTACAATTTGGCACGGCGTCTGTTTAACTGACAATTGTGAATTAATGCAAGGCTATACCCAAACGAAATTTGCGTCTATAAACAAAAAAACAGAGACAATTTTGAAAAAAAAAAATATTTTTTTTACTTTTTGCTATATAAAATATACTCAAAAATGTTTTTAAAAAACAAATTTCTTCATCAGTTTAGGCCAATATATATTCTTCTACATATTTTTGGTAAAAAAATCGCAATAAGCGTATATTGATTGTTTTGCGCAAAACTTATAGCATCTACAAGCTGCGGGAGAGATTTATGGCATTTTTATCATTTTTTTTTCTTTTTTACTAGTAATGGTGGTGATCAGCAATTTTTAGCAGTACAAAATGCACTGATTACTGTGTAAATGTCATTGGTAGGAAAGGGGTTAACACTAGGGGGCGTTTAAGGGGTTAAATTTGTTCCCTGGTTAGTGTTTCTAACTGTATGGGGATAGGACTGACTGGGGGAGGAGACATATTACTGTTCCTACTTACTAGGAACAAACGATATGTCACCTCACCCCTGACAGAACAGGAATTGGTGTGTTTACACACACAAATCCCCATGCTGGCTCTCGTGCCCGTGATGGCGGGTGGCCGGCGGCGACTGCGCCCGCCAGCCACGTGCATCGGGTCCCCCACTGTGCAGCGACCTTCGGCGGCTCTTAAAGGGAACAACGTACCCATACGTTGTTTTGCCCAGCCGTGCCATTCTGCCGAAGTATATAGGCGTGAGCCGGTCAGCAAGTGGTTAATGTTATTCATATAAACTCTGTTATTAAGGTGAGGTTATAGAAGACAGTTTTACACCATGGCAAGACCAAGCACAGCAACAAGACACAAGGTAGTTATACTGCATCAGCAAGGTCTCTCCGAGGCAAAGATTGCAAAGCAGACAGTGGTTTCAAGATGTGCTGTTTAAGCTCTTTTGAAGAAGCACAAAGAAACAGGAAACACTGGGGACTGTAGATGCAGTGGTCGGCCAAGGAAACTTAATGCAGCAGATGAAAGACACATTATGCTTATGTCCCTTCGGCATCGGAAGATGTCCAGCAGTGCCATCAGCACAGAACTGGCAGAAACCAGTAAGACCCAAGTACACCCATCTACTGTCTGTCCAGAAGTGGTCTTCATGAAAGAATTGCAGCCAAAAAAACCATACCTCAGACCTGGAAACAAGGCTTAGCAACTCAACTGCATTTCTGCAAATGGAGTTGGAGATTTGGTCAGGATGAACCGTGTTCTTAATGCTGAGAAATACAAGCTTATCCATCATGCCATGCCATCAGGGAGGTGTGTAATTGGCCCCAAATGTGTTCTGCAGCATGACAATGACCCCAAATATACAGCCAATGTCATTATAGATTTTTTTTTTTATACGTAAAGAAGAACAAGGGTTCCTGGAAGTGATGATTTGCCCCCACAGAGCCCTGACTTCAACATCATTGTGTCTGTCTGGGATTACATGAAAAAAACAGAAGGATTTGAGGCAGCCTACAGCTGCAGAAAATTTTTGGTTATTTCTCCAAGATGTTTGAAATAACCTACCTGCTGAGTTCCTTCAAAAACAGTGTGCAAGTGTACCTAGAAGAACTGATGCTGTTTTAAGGGAATGGGTGGTCACACCAAATATTTATTTGATTTGGATGTCCCTTCTGTTCATTTACTATCCATTTTATTAATTGGTAAAAAGTAACTCTTCTGTTTCTGATAGCATTCTTAATTTACAGCATTTTTTCACATCTGCCTAATGTTTGTGCATGGAGATTTATCCACTACATTTGCAGGTGATAAGACATTTCTCATATAAGAATTTTGTTAACATTGCATGAGCATTGAACCTACATTATTAGTAAAAGCATCTTATATGACTATAAGATGGCAAAATGATCCTTTGGAGAAAAGATCCTAACAATCTGATAGAGCCCATGGAGCTTTTGCCAGGAGTCCTACCAGATGGACATAGCACTTCTGCCTGGGTCAGTCCAGTGTAATGAGGATCATCAAAATGCCCTCCATCTCAATCCTTAAAAGGAAACTAGAAAGAAGTTTCAGGGGAGGAAAGGAATAGATCAGGCTCTTCTGATCCCACAGAGTCACCAGAACATCCGCTACTTCTGCTAGTGGATTCCTGTACCTGGAGCCAAACCTATCCAGTTTCTTGTTGAACCTGGAAGCTAGGTACACTTTTTCCCCCAAATGCAATACAGGTCCTGGAACACCTGTGGATCTCCTGGGTCCAGGTGCCGTTGGCTAAGGAAACCCTTGCCAGTTGTCTATGCCTTGCTAGAAAAAGCAGGAATGCAAAGCTCTGCTCAGGACAGACTCTGAACTACCTGCCTTGCCAAGCCCAAACTTTTTTTTAAATTCAATCGGGTTTTATTGGTACATTTTCATAAACATATACAGGTAACAATGTGGACATTGTACATCGCACAGCGAGTTCTTGTACATATATGAATAACATTAGAAACAAATTGTGAGCTAACATAATATCATAGGAATTAAGCCATGTATGACTCATACTACCTTGATTTTGTCACAATAATAACTATCAAGGTCGTGGTGTCCCTCTCCTTCTCAGACACCCCTAATGGGAGCACTTTTGTGTCAAGAGAGGAGAGAAGACCCACTGTGTAGTTACTTAGTATGAGTTTTTAGCTCTCATAACATGTGTATTGTATAACCTACTATTGTACGCATAGTAAACCAAACCTGAGTGGACTATTCATATTGCTCGGTTAAGAAAGAAAAAAGGATGAGATGTGAGTGTTATATGAATTTCGCTGCTCTAGACCATTGTGACCAGGGTTTCCATATATCTTGAGTTTTGGTAACCTGACTATTGTTGGTGGCCATTATTGTCTCATAGCTGTAGTGAAGGTTCACTAGGTCGATAGTGTTTGCAATGGTTGGTATCTGGTCAGTTTTCCAAAGTCTTGTTAGACTTAGTCTGGTGGCCAAAAGTATATGAGTTGTAACATGCCTGAAGGGTTTGGGGATTTTTTTGATGGTTAAGTTCAGTACTGCAAGTTCGGGTGAGGAGTGTACTGGGCTGTTGGTTATATCTGATATGTTTTTAAAAATGTTTTTCCAATATTCCTGGACATGGCTGCAAGTCCAGAATATTTGAATCATGTCACCTTTGGCTTCTTTACATCTCCAGCAGGTGCCAGGATTTTGAGGGCTAAAAGATGCTATTTTAGTAGGTGTCATATACCATCTAAGCGATAGTTTTTCGGTGAGTTTCCAGAAGGCAGAGCATTTTGTGGCTCTATAGATGGTTTGTAAGGCGTGTTGCCGTTGTTTGTCTGAATAACAATGTGCTAGGTCTGCCTCCCATTGGATGTGTGGGAGCATTTTAGTGAAAGTGTTCTTTTGGTGAAGGAGATTATAAAAGTGAGAAATGCCTTTTGTTTTGGAGGTAGGGTTTGTTAGGAATTCCCATGTTGTTGGGGGTATGGCATATAGGGGAAGAGGTAGTGCTTGTAGGCAGTGGCTTATTCTTATGACTGTAAACAAGTGGGGTATATACCGCGCTATTATAAATGAAATAAGCTAATAGTGAAAAAAGAGGAAGCTGCGACATAAAAATACGTGATATACTCATGTAAGCAAAATGTGTAAAAAAAGGGGGGGGGGGTTGCGCTACTATATAAAGTAAGAATTAGTGAAACCTTAAGTGAATGATGATAATACTCATAAACACAAATTGATAAATCTGAAAAAATGAATAAAACAGATATCAATAAAACTATGAATAGTATTTTTTTTTCTAGTGATCGCCAGAATAATATTTTTTTTTTTCTAGTGATCTCCAGAATAATTTTTTTTCTAGTGATCTCCAGAGAATAATTTTTTTTTCTAGTGATCTCCAGAATAATATTTTTTTTCTAGTGATCTCCAGAATAATATTTTTTTTTTTCTAGTGATCTCCAGAACAATATTTTTTTTTCTAGTAATCTCCAGAATAATATATTTTTTTTCTAAGGATCTGAAGAATAATAAGAATAATATTTTTTTTTCTAGTGATCTCCAGAATAATATTTTTTTATGTGTCAAGTTACCACAACACCATTATTATCTCATATTTTTTAACCTCAAATATACAACTATGTTGGTGTCCCTTGTTAATTTGACATTGTATTTTTGAAATGTACCTGCCTACTCACAAACAAACTGTCCTTTTTTAAGTAAAACACAGCCAAGTATTTGGCAAACTCAAAATTTTTTATTCAATAGGAAGCACAAGGTCATATCAAAATCAAGAGGAAGGCAACGAAAGAGAAACAATTGTAATTGGTAAAGCGTTTGTACCCCAGGGCAGACATCAATTATTTGACTTTCAAAATTGGTAACCTGAGGAAACAAAGTTCAAAGTACACACACGCATGCTTGGAAGCAAGGATGAGCTGGAAGCGGTCGGTCTTGTAAAACTAGCATTCCCAATGGAGATATCACATTCGTGACGTGGCAAATCATGAAATCTCTCAATGCAGCGCATTCTCTTCTTCTTTATAATGGTATTATAATGAAGCTGCTTTGCTGGTGATATTGACAGTGTTCTGACAAATGTATTGCATTTTTTTTTCTAGTGATCTCCAGAATAATATGTATATTTTTTCTAGTGATCTCCAGAATAATATTTTTTTTTTTTTAGTGATCTCCAGAATAATATTTTTTTTTCTAGTGATCTCCAGAACAATATTTTTTTTCTAGTGATCTCCAGAATAATATATTTTTTTCTAGTGATCTCCAGAATAATATTTTATTTTCTAGTGATCTCCAGAATAATATTTTTTTCTGGTGATCTACAGAATAATATTTTTTTTCTAGTGATCTACAGAATAATATTTTTTTTCTAGTGATCTCCAGAATAATATTTTTTTTCTAGTGATCTCCAGAATAATATATTTTTTTTCCTAGTGATTTCCAGAATATTTTTTTCTAGTGATCTCCAGAATAATATTTTTTCTAGTAATCTCCAGAATAATATATTTTTTTCCTAGTAAACTCCAGAACAATATTTTTTTTTTCTAGTGATCTCCAGAATAATGTACATATTTTTTCTAGTGATCTCCAGAATAATATTTTTTTTTCTAGTGATCTTCAGAATAATATTTTTTTTCTAGTGATCTCCAGAATATTTTTTTCCAGTGATCTCCAGAATAATATTTTTTTTTTTCTAGTGATCTCCAGAATAATATTTTTTTTTTCTAGTGATCTCCAGAATAATATTTTTTTCTAGTGATCTCCAGAATAATATTTTTTTTTTCTCGTGATCTCCAGAATATTTTTTTTCTAGTGATCTCCAGAGAATATTTTTTTTTCTAGTGATCTCCAGAATAATATTTTTTTCTAGTAATCTCCAGAATAATATTTTTTTGTGTGTCAAGTTACCACAATACCTGTCTACTCACAAACAAACTGTCATTTTTTAAGTAAATCACATAGCCAAGTATTTGGCAAACTCTACATTTTTTATTCAATAGGGAGCACAAGGTCATATCAAAATCAAGAGGAAGGCAACAAAAGAGAAACAGCTGGAATTGGTAAAGCATTTGTACCCCAGGGCAGACATCAATTATTTGACTTTTAAAATTGGTAACCTGAGGAAACAAAGTCCAAAGTACAAACACGCATGCTTGGAAGCAAGGATGAGCTGGAAGCGGTCGGTCTTGTAAAACTAGCGTTCCCAGGGGGGCGTGTCTGGACGTGCATCGAGGAGGACATGGGCCAGCTTAGCTCCTAAAAGACACAGAGAATCCGTTGCCATCCAGGGGCTAATCCACCTCTCTGAGCCTCCATCACGCTTATACAGCCTCCTGGACTCCCCTGCTATATTCCGGGAGGGATCTTTCTTGGCTCCAGCCGCATATTTTGTTCCGGGCCTGCAGATTGTTCCGCACCGGGGACACCGGCCGCCATCTTGGGGCCTGTTGCCCGATCGGAGCCTCCGGCCTGCCGTTCCTGTGACCCGGGAGCTGAGCGGACGTTTGCCCCGGGTCGGCGGTCCCCCGCCCTACCGAAGATTCAGGTGATCAGCGGCGGTATTCTGCCTGTGAGCCCGAGCCCTCAACTTTGATTCCCTGAGGCCGGACACCATCTTGCGGCCTACTGCTCGTTCGGAGCCTCCAGCCTGCAGTATCAAGATTCAGGACACCAACCGGGAGCTGATTTGCCCTCTCTAACAACTGGGACACAGTGAGTAACAGCATTCCCCTTCCACCCACGCACCGCACGGATACTATCCTCCTAATTAGCGGCGGCGCTCACCTGGCCGGGTAGAGCCGTCAGGAAAGTCCGCGGCTTTGGCCTACCTCTGGAGGCCGGCGGCCATCTTGGTGCTCCAAATACTCCTCTAACTTTTATGCTTCACTGATCACCTTATCAAAGTTCTTTTACAGTTTTCATCCTGCAGCAGGATCCCCCCCTTACAGAGCTGGGCTATATACCTCCTGTTGTGACTTTGACTTTGGATCTTTATTGAATCCTATGAGCCCCATATAATACTGCAGCTCCCGGCCGGCCGTTGCCGCTGGGAAAGTCCGTGGTTCCAGCCTGCATCTGGAGACCAGAGGCCACCTTTGTGCCCCCAACTCTACCTAACTTATTTTCAGCTGACGCATCATCCCCATAGCTGCTGCTCATATTAGTTTCAATCACACTAACCCTCCTTGCTCCTTTCTGCAATCGCTGGAGTACATTTAATGTTGTATGCATACTGCCTACATGGAAATCTCTCTGTGTGCTAATAACATCTTGATGAATGCATGATATTGCTCAGATGTGAGGGGAGGTACTCTTTACAGCTATCGGCCATATAGCTCCAGTTATGCCCCTCAAAACACCTAAACTCCGGTCTGCCCCAGTTAAACGTCCAAACAAGAGATCACTACCCATTCCAGTCTCTACTGGATCCATTCAGCAATACTTAGCCAACGCACGTGGCGACCAAGCCAGAACCTCGAGAACAAGCGCCTCTCCATCATCCCACGGTGCCTCTGTGAGAGAGAGCTCTCCGGCATCCTCCTATTGCTCTGACCTTATGGACGATCCTGGATCCCCCGCAGGTTCTGAAATGTCTTCACTTATGAGCAGTCTCAAAAAAGAACTTGCAGGTATGTTTCACAGTTTGGAGAAATCCATTAAAAAAGAAATAACTGCAGTTAGATCTGATATGTCGCATATCTTGGTCAGAGTAGAGGAAACGGAGCAGCGCCAAGACACGCAAGCATCAGCTATTAAAGAATTGCAGGACACTGTTACCCAGTTGGCGTATGCCCACCGTGCATCTTTGTATAAGCTTGAAGACCTCGAGAACTGTAACCATAGAAACAATATACGGGTTAGAGGTCTGCCGGAAGCCACTGGAGATACTGATCTCGAACCTTCTATAAGAGGCATTTTTAACACTATCCTGGGTAACCCTGTCACTGCACCGTTACGCTTCGACCGTGTACATCGTGCCCTACGACCCCATAATGCTAACTCAGATCTGCCCAGGGATGTTATATGTCGCCTGCATTACTTTGAAGATAAAAATGCCATCATGATAAAGATGCGGGGACTGCCTAGTATTGACTTTGACAGGGCTACTATCACCATCTATCCAGCCCTCTCTAAGGATACTTTAGATTGTCGTAGAGCTCTAAAACCGCTCCTTGACCAACTACGCTCTGACGGGATCACATACAGATGGGGCTTTCCTGCCTGCCTGATTGCCACAAAAAATGGCCGCTCCCATACGCTGAGATTTCCTGAGGAACTTCCAACTTTTTTTGCAGGATTTACATCTCACACCCATGGAACTTCCAGGCTGGCAGGATCCAATCCCCAAATTCTCCTGCTCCATGGACTCTCTTTGGAAAAAAAACCCCTCAAAGAAGAGGCGCACTTCTCTTCCGGGTTCTGCACAAAAACATGGTTGAAACTTTTACTTTTTCACCCACGCCTCTATCATTAATGTAAACAATCTCTCTCCTACAAGGGTTTTTTTTTTTTTTTCCCTTTTTTATACTGTCCGACTATGGCCGCTGTGATTTTCTACTTTTATTTGCCTACATATGACCAAAGCGGTCTCGCCATTAAGCTGACCAATGTTTGATCTTCCTTTTTATTTTTAGGGTTTTTTTCTGGTTCATACTCCAGATTGGTCTACATTTGTGAATTCTTGTAGGATGTACATTGTTTATACTGATTCTAGTTCTATTTGTATGGTTTTTCATATTTCTAACTGGAACTTATTGTTTTCTTGTTGGCTGCAAGTTATTTGGTATTCTTTACAGGCCGTGTGCTGTCGGGGCACACTCCCCTCACTACCTCCCTCCTATAGCGTAACCCCGCCCCCATCTCCTTCTGGGGTAGGCGAGTGCGAACGGCCCTGAAGTTGTCCTATTCCACCCCTGCTCAGGGACTGGGATGGCCTTTCGTTCTCTCTCTCCCCAACGGGACCACTGCAGATTTCTGCGTGATATTCATTCGTCTCCCACAAGTTCTTTGATTTACATGCATATTTTCTGTACATGTTTATTCTTTTCCATTCTTCCTCATTCCTCTCTCTACTTTATCTTTCTCTCTCTTTTCCCCCCACTTTCTCCTACCTGCTGGCATGCATGGCAAGCTAGGTTGAAGGTCCACACCTTATTTTAAATGGCTAAGGTAAAGATTGTATCCTATAACGTTAGGGGTCTCAACGTTGCTGCTAAACGACACCAAGTATATCGGGAGCTGAAACAAGCCACATGTTCCATTGCCTTTCTTCAGGAAACGCATTTAACTCATATGACACCCATTAAACTAACTTCACCTAACTTTCCACAGTGGTATTATAGCCTATCAGACACCAATAAGGCCAAGGGGGTAGCTATTGGTTTTTGCAGAAACATGTCCTTCAGGTTATCTGATATGCTTGCGGATGATCATGGTCGCTTTCTTTTTCTTAGGGGATTTATTGGAAACACTCAATGCACTCTTGCAAATATCTATTGCCCGAACCATAATCAACCAGCCTTTCTCTCCCAAATACTGACTAAATTGTCACACTTTGCTAAGGGACTTACTATCCTAGCGGGGGATATAAACATGCCATTAGACCCCACTATTGATACGTCACAAAATCGTTCTAATATCTCTTTTAAACGACTGAAATTTGTGAAAAAACGGCTTCTTGATCTTCAATTAATGGATGTCTGGCGCCTTCTTCATCCTAAGGAGAAGGATTTTTCACATTACTCCTCAACACATCAATCATACTCCAGAATAGACAATATATTCATAGATCATTTTCATCTCCCCCTCTTACACTCTACTCACATAGGCACCGCATCTATTTCAGACCATGCACCTGTGTCGATGACATTGACCATGCCTTCCCTACCCCGACGCACCACCAATTGGAAGCTGAACGACTCCCTTCTCTCGGATGAAGTGGAGGTTTCCATGTTGGCCTCTCATCTATCGCAGTACTTTAAGGAAAACAAACCTTCTGATACCTCCCCCTCTATTGTGTGGGAGGCTCACAAGGCTACTATTAGAGGCCGACTCATTGAGCTCGGTGCTCGGAAGAAAAGGGAGCATGGTCAACAAATTGACCAGGTTTTACAACAGATAGCGGCTCTTGACAAGTAACATAAACTTTCTTTACATATTGAACACCTTCAATCCCTCACACTTAAACGAGAAGAATTAAAGTCCCTCCTTAATTTAGAAACCAAGCGAAAGTTCCAACGTCTGTCACAGAAATTTTACGAATGGGGGAACAAACCTAGTAGATTGTTAGCCAGATCATTAAAAACTAAACAATCGCAATCATTTATTCCCAAAATCAAACTTCCGTCAGGTGCATTAGCTCATGCAACTCCAGACATTGCTAAAGCCTTCAGAGAGTATTATGCGGATCTGTATAACGTCAAAAATGACTTATCCTCTCTTCCTCATAAGGAGAGATGGAATCGCATGCTTTCCTACTTGAAAGAAGCTAACCTTCCTAAATTGCCCATATCTGTCCTTAAAGACTTAGAGGAAGACTTCTCGGTTGAGGAATTTCAAGTAGCATTAAAGTCTTCACCTTCTGGTAAAGCCCCTGGACCGGACGGGTTCACTATTCTTTATTATAAAACATTCAGTGACATCCTGCTTCCTCGCCTCTCCGCATATGCAAACTCTATCTCCCACTCCTCAGGTTTACGCCCGGAATCACTCTCAACTCATATTACTGTTATTCCCAAATCAGATAAGGACCCTACCCTTTGTAACAGTTACAGACCGATATCATTAATAAATGTTGACATTAAATTATTCGCCAAAGTAATGGCAAACCGCTTACTTCCCCTTATACCCAAATGGATCTCGGCAGACCAATCAGGTTTCATACCCACTAGAGAAGCAAAAGATAATTCCCTTCGAGTAATCTCCTTAATTCAATATGTTCAGCGATGCTCCCAGCCCACCCTACTCCTTTCTACTGATGCAGAAAAAGCTTTTGATAGGGTGGACTGGGAGTACCTTAAGTTGACCCTACGCCACTTTGGTCTGGGACCCAAAATGTTTCATCGCATCTCATCCCTTTATTCTGATCCCTCAGCACAAATTAGAATTAATGGGACACTAAGTGACCCCTTTGTTCTACATAATGGAACCAGGCAAGGATGTCCTCTCTCCCCTCTCCTTTTTGCTATTACCTTAAAACCCTTCTTAGCTACAATTAGGAAGAATGCTAATATCAAAGGCATACAAATAGATAACAGATCCCATAAATACGCAGCTTATGCAGATGATGTTCTATTTTTCATTCAACAACCACGTATTTCGATTCCCAATTTGATGTCTGCATTCTCTACGTTTCGTTGAATTTCTAACTTCAAAATAAATCTAAATCCAAAATTTTAAACATTAACATCCCTAAGTCCGAGGCTCTCTCTCTCAAACCCCTCTTTCACTTTAAATGGGAACCAAAATGTATGAAATACTTAGGTATTTATCTTACCTCTAATCTAAATCCCTTTTTCGATACAATTATATTCCCATGTTAAACAAGATCAGAACTGATTTACGAAATTGGTCTAACTTGTCCCACACCTGGTTAGGGAAAGTAAATATAATTAAAATGAATATTTTACCTCGCATCCTCTTTCTCTTTCAAATGCTACCATTGAGTGTCCCAGTGGGGTTTTTTTACTATTTTACAATCCATGATCTCTCGCTTCATCTGGAAGGACAGACATCCTAGAATATCCAGAGAGTTATTGTTTCGTTCCAAATGTTCAGGTGGTCTGGCACTCCCCAATTTCAAAGCATATTACCAAGCGACTGTTTTGGCCAGACTTGCTGATTGGAAATACGCTCTTAACTCGAAGTTACGAGTACAAATTGAGTATTTCTTAAGTGGCATGGATCTTTCAATGGCTCCCTGGTTACCCCGCTCCCACAGGAACCTTGCTGGTACTACCTCGGCTCTCACCATATCCTCTTTAGATGTATGGGATGCCTTACATAAAAAACTTTCTTGGACTTATGACTCCCCCCTATTACCTCTCCTCAATCATACATACTTTTTGCCAGGTCTTCTGTACCCAGGCTTTAAATCATGGAGGCCGGAAGAGCCTCTCTTGCTCCATCATATCCTAAATGGCAATGTACTAAAACCATTACCTGCGATCCTCGCCCCTAAACCTGTCACGTTTCTAGATAAGTGGAGATACCACCAAATACAACACTTCTTAAGCTCTCTTCCTACTCCACTTAGGGGCATCAGCGATCTAAACGATATAGAAGTTATATTTCATCCAAAAGACCCTCCTCTACATAGCATTTCGTTATTTTATAAAGCCCTTATCACTCTTCAATTCCCAGCTTCCCACCTTACTTGAGTAAATGGGAAGAAGACTTTGATCTCTCCCTAACTGACAACCAAAAGGATAGGATCCTTCAATTAGCCCACACCTCGTCACTAGCCTCAAAAATGTCAGAGGTTAACTATAAATTGCTCACCAGATGGCATTACACCCCAGTTAGATTGCACCAAATGTTCCCCGCCAGTTCCCCATTGTGCTGGAGGAACTGTGGGAACAAAGCTACTCATGCACACATATGGTGGTTTTGTCCACTTATCCCCCAATATTGGGATGTCATTCGTGATCTGATTGTTCAGATTGCTGATGTTCATATACCAAATGACCCGTGGGCTATCCTTTTTCATGTTACAAAAACTCCCATAAGCTCGTACAAACGCTCAATCATTCCTCATCTATTGAATACTGCCAAGGCCTTAATTCCCACTTTATGGGGTCAACCGGTAATTCCTTCTATAAAAAATTGGCTACAAATGATTGACAACGTACACCTCATGGAGAGTATCACCCACAATATCAGAGGGACCTCTCAGAAACATTCTCTAATTTGGGATCCTTGGAAAAAATTTCAGACCACTTCCTCATATAAAAATCTTATTACATAAACCCCTTAAACCTATCATTCACACTTAGCCACCTAGCATTGCATTTAATTTCACTAATGCACCTCTCTTTTCAATACATGGCCCTGCATGCCGGCAACCCTCCACCTTCCTTCCCCTCCCTCTTAACCTTTTTCTTTCAATTCTTCCTCTTATATTCTTTCCCATTTTTTCTTTCTTCTATTCTCTTTCTTTCTACACTTTTCTCCCACTACTCTTTCTTAGTGTTTATTTTTAATAAACTAATGCAATATGTTTATATTCAACTACGTTCGGTTCATAGTGCTCACATAGTTTATATCCTTTGCCCAATCAGCTAGTGCGCTGAGTTTATGTGTCTCCCTGGAGGCAATTATAGAATTATTCTAATCGGTGTGATATGTGAGTACTGATTCTTGTGTTATTGTAAAAATGGAAATGTTCTCTATTTTGAGTTTTACTTGTATCCTTGTTATATTTTTCTTTAATAACAATTTATTAAAAAAACAAAAAAACATCTGGGGTATGACGGCTCCTTAGCTGAAACATGTCGGGTGCACCCCTCACGATCGCCGCTATTTGATATTTGAGCTCTGTTTCGTTCTTCCAAAATGTGAGTCTGTTTTTTATTATTTTAATAAACTAGTGTTTTAAAACGTTTTTACGCTATGTGAGTTTTGTTTGCTCCTTGCATGGCATATGAAACTACACGTTTGGCTTATGCTGGATTACCTATGGGAGAGGAAGCTGTGCGGACCCCCCCTTTTCTTTTCACCATCTGTTGATGACATCTGACAAGACGCATTTCCCAGAACCAGTGGTTATTATGCTTTTTTGACTTGTCTGGCGTACGCCATTTCAGGTCAATTCTTTCCGGTAAGCCTCCTCTACTCCTGGTGTTGGCCCCGGCACTGATATACAATCTATGCACACTTGTGGTCTCCCTTCTGCCCACTCGCCAGATTTGGTGCGACTAAAATTCTGTGAATACCATCTGGCCATGCATCACCCCCTTTGAACTCTGTTGATGTTTTCTTCACTATTTTTCTACACATTTTTTATGGACTTCTAAAGTTTTATGTTTTTTATGTTTGGTGTCTGGCTCATGGAACCAGCACGGGTTTCTATTAATCACTGGCACATCTGATGATTAAGTATTATTGTGTATTTACTTTATATGTGATCAACACTGATTAATTATTTGACACTATCCATTTTATGGTCATACATTTTTTGGCAGTATTCACCATTTTTATATGTCTTTATTGTAATACACACGGCTATGGATATGATATATAGCGCCACACTTTTGTTTCTTTTGCTGGTGATATTGACAGTGTTCTGACAAATGTATTTCATTTATTTTTTCTAGTGATCTCCAGAATAATATTTTTTTTCTAATGATCCCCAGAATAATATATATATTTTTTCTAGTGATCTACAGAATAATATTTTTTTCTAGTGATCTCCAGAATAATATTTTTTTTTCTAGTGATCTCTAGAATAATATTTTTTTTTCTAGTGATCTTCAGAAAATATATATATATTTTTTTCTAGTTATCTCCAGAATAATATTTTTTTTTCTAGTGATCTCCATAATAATATATTTTTTCTCTAGTGATCTCCAGAATAATATTTTTTTTGCGTCAAGTTACCACAATACCATTATTATCTCGTATTTTTTAACCTCTAATATACACATATTCACAACCAAACTATCCTTTTTTAAGTAAAACACATAGCCAAGTATTTGGCAAACTCAAATTTTTTTATTCAATAGGGAGCACAAGGTCATATCAAAATCAAGAGGAAGGCAACGATGGAGAAACAGTTGGAATTGGTGAAGCGTTTGTACCCCAGGGCAGACATAAATTATTTGACTTTCAAAACTGGTAACCTAAAGAAACAAAGTCCAAAGTACAAACACACATGCTTGGAGCAAGGACGAGCCGGAAGCGCTCGGTCTTGTAAAACTAGCGCTCGTAATGGAGATATCACATTCGTGACGTGGCAAATTATGAAATCTCACAATGCAGCTCATTCTCTTCTTCTTTATAATCTATAGAATAATATTTTTTTTCTAAAAATTTCCAGAATAACATTTTTTATTCTAGTGAGCTCCAGAATAATATTTTTTTCTAGTGATCTCCAGAATAATATTTTTTTTCTAGTGATCTCCAGAATAATATTTTTTTCTAGTGATTTCCAGAATAATATATTTTTGTCTAGTTATCTCAAGAATAATATATTTTTTTCTAGTGATCTCCAGAATAATATTTTTTTTTTATAGTGATCTCCAGAACAATATTTTTTTATAGCGATCTCCAGAATAATATTTTTTCTAGTGATCTCCAGAATAATATTTTTTTCTAGTGATCTCCAGAATAATATTTTTTTTCTAGTGAT
This sequence comes from Aquarana catesbeiana, assembly GCF_042186555.1. NCBI lineage: Eukaryota > Metazoa > Chordata > Amphibia > Anura > Ranidae > Aquarana > Aquarana catesbeiana. The sequence continues at coordinate 101,566,292 of NC_133335.1, read as the reverse complement.
CTCCAGAATAATATTTTTTTTCTAGTGATCTTCAGAATAATATATATATGTTTTTTTCTAGTGATCTCAGGAATAATATTTTTTTTCTAGTGATCTCCAGAATAATATTTTTTTCTAGTGATCTCCAGAATAATATTTTTTTTCTAGTAGTCTCCAGAATAATATATATATATTTTCTAGCAATCTTCAGAATAATATTTTTTTTCTAGTGATCTCCAGAATAATATTTTTTTCTAGTAATCTCCAGAATAATATATTTTTTCCTAGTGATCTCTAGAACAATATTTTTTTTCTAGTGATCTCCAGAATAATATTTTTTTTCTAGTGATCTCCATAATAATATTTTTTTTCTAGTGATCTCCAGAATAATATTTTTTTTTCTAGTGATCTCCAGAATAATATATGTTTTTTCTAGTGATCTCCAGAATAATATTTTTTTTTTCTAGTGATCTTCAGAATGTTTTTTTTTCTAGTGATCTCCAGAGAATATTTTTTTCTAGTGATCCCCAGAATAATATATATATATTTTTAGTGATCTCCAGAATAATATTTTTTTCTAGTGATCTCCAGAATAATATTTTTTTTTTGTGTCAAGTTACCACAATACCATTATTACCTCATACTTTTTAACCTCAAATATACACATATTCACAACCAAACTGTCCTTTTTTAAGTAAAACACATAGCCAAGTATTTGGCAAACTCAAATTTTTTTTATTGAATAGGGAGCACAAGGTCATATCAAAATCAAGAGGAAGGCAACAATGGAAAAACAGATGGAATTGGTGAAGCGTTTGTACCCCAGGGCAGACATCAATTATTTGACTTTCAAAACTGGTAACCTAAAGAAACAAAGTACAAAGTACAAACACGCATGCTTGGAGCAAGGACGAGCCGGAAGCGCTCGGTCTTGTAAAACTAGCGTTCGTAATGGAGATATCACATTCGTGACGCGGCAAATTATGAAATCTCTCAATGCAGCTCATTCTCTTCTTCTTTATAATCTATAGAATAATATTTTTTTCTAAAAATTTCCAGAATAAAATTTTTTATTCTAGTGAGCTCCAGAATAATATTTTTTTTCAAGTGATCTCCAGAATAATATTTTTTTTTCTAGTGATCTTCAGAAAATATATATATATTTTTTTCTAGTTATCTCCAGAATAATATTTTTTTTTCTAGTGATCTCCATAATAATATATTTTTTCTCTAGTGATCTCCAGAATAATATTTTTTTTGCGTCAAGTTACCACAATACCATTATTATCTCATATTTTTTAACCTCTAATATACACATATTCACAACCAAACTATCCTTTTTTTAAGTAAAACACATAGCCAAGTATTTGGCAAACTCAAATTTTTTTATTCAATAGGGAGCACAAGGTCATATCAAAATCAAGAGGAAGGCAACGATGGAGAAACAGTTGGAATTGGTGAAGCGTTTGTACCCCAGGGCAGACATAAATTATTTGACTTTCAAAACTGGTAACCTAAAGAAACAAAGTCCAAAGTACAAACACACATGCTTGGAGCAAGGACGAGCCGGAAGCGCTCGGTCTTGTAAAACTAGCGCTCGTAATGGAGATATCACATTCGTGACGTGGCAAATTATGAAATCTCACAATGCAGCTCATTCTCTTCTTCTTTATAATCTATAGAATAATATTTTTTTTCTAAAAATTTCCAGAATAAAATTTTTTATTCTAGTGAGCTCCAGAATAATATTTTTTTTCTAGTGATCTCCAGAATAATATTTTTTTTCTAGTGATCTCCAGAATAATATTTTTTTCTAGTGATTTCCAGAATAATATATTTTTGTCTAGTTATCTCAAGAATAATATATTTTTTTCTAGTGATCTCCAGAATAATATTTTTTTTTATAGTGATCTCCAGAACAATATTTTTTTATAGCGATCTCCAGAATAATATTTTTTCTAGTGATCTCCAGAATAATATTTTTTTCTAGTGATCTCCAGAATAATATTTTTTTTCTAGTGATCTCCAGAATATTTTTTTTCTAGTGATCTTTAGAATAATATATATATGTTTTTTTCTAGTGATCTCCAGAATAATATTTTTTTTCTAGTGATCTCCAGAATAATATTTTTTTCTAGTGATCTCCAGAATAATATTTTTTTTCTAGTAGTCTCCAGAATAATATATATATATTTTCTAGCAATCTTCAGAATAATATTTTTTTTCTAGTGATCTCCAGAATAATATTTTTTTCTAGTGATTTCCAGAATAATATATTTTTGTCTAGTTATCTCAAGAATAATATATTTTTTTCTAGTGATCTCCAGAATAATATTTTTTTTTATAGTGATCTCCAGAACAATATTTTTTTATAGCGATCTCCAGAATAATATTTTTTCTAGTGATCTCCAGAATAATATTTTTTTCTAGTGATCTCCAGAATAATATTTTTTTTCTAGTGATCTCCAGAATAATATTTTTTTTCTAGTGATCTTCAGAATAATATATATATGTTTTTTTCTAGTGATCTCCAGAATAATATTTTTTTTCTAGTGATCTCCAGAATAATATTTTTTTCTAGTGATCTCCAGAATAATATTTTTTTTCTAGTAGTCTCCAGAATAATATATATATATTTTCTAGCAATCTTCAGAATAATATTTTTTTTCTAGTGATCTCCAGAATAATATTTTTTTCTAGTAATCTCCAGAATAATATATTTTTTCCTAGTGATCTCTAGAACAATATTTTTTTTCTAGTGATCTCCAGAATAATATTTTTTTTCTAGTGATCTCCATAATAATATTTTTTTTCTAGTGATCTCCAGAATAATATTTTTTTTTCTAGTGATCTCCAGAATAATATATGTTTTTTCTAGTGATCTCCAGAATAATATTTTTTTTTTCTAGTGATCTTCAGAATGTTTTTTTTTCTAGTGATCTCCAGAGAATATTTTTTTCTAGTGATCCCCAGAATAATATATATATATTTTTAGTGATCTCCAGAATAATATATATATTTTTTCTAGTGATCTCCAGAATAATATTTTTTTTCTAGAGATCTCCAGAATAATATTTTTTTCTAGTGATCTCCAGAATAATATTTTTTTTTGTGTCAAGTTACCACAATACCATTATTACCTCATACTTTTTAACCTCAAATATACACATATTCACAACCAAACTGTCCTTTTTTAAGTAAAACACATAGCCAAGTATTTGGCAAACTCAAATTTTTTTTATTGAATAGGGAGCACAAGGTCATATCAAAATCAAGAGGAAGGCAACAATGGAAAAACAGATGGAATTGGTGAAGCGTTTGTACCCCAGGGCAGACATCAATTATTTGACTTTCAAAACTGGTAACCTAAAGAAACAAAGTACAAAGTACAAACACGCATGCTTGGAGCAAGGACGAGCCGGAAGCGCTCGGTCTTGTAAAACTAGCGTTCGTAATGGAGATATCACATTCGTGACGCGGCAAATTATGAAATCTCTCAATGCAGCTCATTCTCTTCTTCTTTATAATCTATAGAATAATATTTTTTTCTAAAAATTTCCAGAATAAAATTTTTTATTCTAGTGAGCTCCAGAATAATATTTTTTTTCTAGTGATCTCCAGAATAATATTTTTTTTTCTAGTGATCTTCAGAAAATATATATATATTTTTTTCTAGTTATCTCCAGAATAATATTTTTTTTTCTAGTGATCTCCATAATAATATATTTTTTCTCTAGTGATCTCCAAAATAATATTTTTTTTGCGTCAAGTTACCACAATACCATTATTATCTCATATTTTTTAACCTCTAATATACACATATTCACAACCAAACTATCCTTTTTTTAAGTAAAACACATAGCCAAGTATTTGGCAAACTCAAATTTTTTTATTCAATAGGGAGCACAAGGTCATATCAAAATCAAGAGGAAGGCAACGATGGAGAAACAGTTGGAATTGGTGAAGCGTTTGTACCCCAGGGCAGACATAAATTATTTGACTTTCAAAACTGGTAACCTAAAGAAACAAAGTCCAAAGTACAAACACACATGCTTGGAGCAAGGACGAGCCGGAAGCGCTCGGTCTTGTAAAACTAGCGCTCGTAATGGAGATATCACATTCGTGACATGGCAAATTATGAAATCTCACAATGCAGCTCATTCTCTTCTTCTTTATAATCTATAGAATAATATTTTTTTTCTAAAAATTTCCAGAATAAAATTTTTTATTCTAGTGAGCTCCAGAATAATATTTTTTTTCTAGTGATCTCCAGAATAATATTTTTTTTCTAGTGATCTCCAGAATAATATTTTTTTCTAGTGATTTCCAGAATAATATATTTTTGTCTAGTTATCTCAAGAATAATATATTTTTTTCTAGTGATCTCCAGAATAATATTTTTTTTTATAGTGATCTCCAGAACAATATTTTTTTATAGCGATCTCCAGAATAATATTTTTTCTAGTGATCTCCAGAATAATATTTTTTTCTAGTGATCTCCAGAATAATATTTTTTTTCTAGTGATCTCCAGAATATTTTTTTTCTAGTGATCTTTAGAATAATATATATATGTTTTTTTCTAGTGATCTCCAGAATAATATTTTTTTTCTAGTGATCTCCAGAATAATATTTTTTTCTAGTGATCTCCAGAATAATATTTTTTTTCTAGTAGTCTCCAGAATAATATATATATATTTTCTAGCAATCTTCAGAATAATATTTTTTTTCTAGTGATCTCCAGAATAATATTTTTTTCTAGTAATCTCCAGAATAATATATTTTTTCCTAGTGATCTCCAGAACAATATTTTTTTTCTAGTGATCTCCAGAATAATATTTTTTTCTAGTGATCTCCATAATAATATTTTTTTTTCTAGTGATCTCCAGAATAATATTTTTTTTTCTAGTGATCTCCAGAATAATATATGTTTTTTCTAGTGATCTCCAGAATAATATTTTTTTTTTCTAGTGATCTTCAGAATATTTTTTTTTCTAGTGATCTCCAGAGAATATTTTTTTTCTAGTGATCCCCAGAATAATATATATATATATTTTTAGTGATCTCCAGAATAATATATATATTTTTTCTAGTGATCTCCAGAATAATATTTTTTTTCTAGAGATCTCCAGAATAATATTTTTTTTCTAGTGATCTCCAGAATAATATTTTTTTTGCGTCAAGTTACCACAATACCATTATTATCTCGTATTTTTTAACCTCTAATATACACATATTTACAACCAAACTATCCTTTTTTTAAGTAAAACACATAGCCAAGTATTTGGCAAACTCAAATTTTTTTATTCAATAGGGAGCACAAGGTCATATCAAAATCAAGAGGAAGGCAACGATGGAGAAACAGTTGGAATTGGTGAAGCGTTTGTACCCCAGGGCAGACATAAATTATTTGACTTTCAAAACTGGTAACCTAAAGAAACAAAGTCCAAAGTACAAACACACATGCTTGGAGCAAGGATGAGCCGGAAGCGCTCGGTCTTGTAAAACTAGCGCTCGTAATGGAGATATCACATTCGTGACGTGGCAAATTATGAAATCTCACAATGCAGCTCATTCTCTTCTTCTTTATAATCTATAGAATAATATTTTTTTTCTAAAAATTTCCAGAATAACATTTTTTATTCTAGTGAGCTCCAGAATAATATTTTTTTTCTAGTGATCTCCAGAATAATATTTTTTTTCTAGTGATCTCCAGAATAATATTTTTTTCTAGTGATTTCCAGAATAATATATTTTTGTCTAGTTATCTCAAGAATAATATATTTTTTTCTAGTGATCTCCAGAATAATATTTTTTTTTTATAGTGATCTCCAGAACAATATTTTTTTATAGCGATCTCCAGAATAATATTTTTTCTAGTGATCTCCAGAATAATATTTTTTTCTAGTGATCTCCAGAATAATATTTTTTTTCTAGTGATCTCCAGAATATTTTTTTTCTAGTGATCTTCAGAATAATATATATATGTTTTTTTCTAGTGATCTCCAGAATAATATTTTTTTTCTAGTGATCTCCAGAATAATATTTTTTTCTAGTGATCTCCAGAATAATATTTTTTTTCTAGTAGTCTCCAGAATAATATATATATATTTTCTAGCAATCTCCAGAATAATATTTTTTTCTAGTGATCTCCAGAATAATATTTTTTTCTAGTAATCTCCAGAATAATATATTTTTTCCTAGTGATCTCCAGAACAATATTTTTTTTCTAGTGATCTCCAGAATAATATTTTTTTTCTAGTGATCTCCATAATAATATTTTTTTTCTAGTGATCTCCAGAATAATATTTTTTTTTCTAGTGATCTCCAGAATAATATATGTTTTTTCTAGTGATCTCCAGAATAATATTTTTTTTTCTAGTGATCTTCAGAATATTTTTTTTTCTAGTGATCTCCAGAGAATATTTTTTTTCTAGTGATCCCCAGAATAATATATATATATTTTTAGTGATCTCCAGAATAATATATATATTTTTTCTAGTGATCTCCAGAATAATATTTTTTTTCTAGAGATCTCCAGAATAATATTTTTTTCTAGTGATCTCCAGAATAATATTTTTTTTTGTGTCAAGTTACCACAATACCATTATTATCTCATACTTTTTAACCTCAAATATACACATATTCACAACCAAACTGTCCTTTTTTAAGTAAAACACATAGCCAAGTATTTGGCAAACTCAAATTTTTTTTATTGAATAGGGAGCACAAGGTCATATCAAAATCAAGAGGAAGGCAACAATGGAAAAACAGATGGAATTGGTGAAGCGTTTGTACCCCAGGGCAGACATCAATTATTTGACTTTCAAAACTGGTAACCTAAAGAAACAAAGTACAAAGTACAAACACGCATGCTTGGAGCAAGGACGAGCCGGAAGCGCTCGGTCTTGTAAAACTAGCGTTCGTAATGGAGATATCACATTCGTGACGCGGCAAATTATGAAATCTCTCAATGCAGCTCATTCTCTTCTTCTTTATAATCTATAGAATAATATTTTTTTCTAAAAATTTCCAGAATAAAATTTTTTATTCTAGTGAGCTCCAGAATAATATTTTTTTTCTAGTGATCTCCAGAATAATATTTTTTTTCTAGTGATCTCCAGAATAATATTTTTTTCTAGTGATCTCCAGAATAATATTTTTTTCTAGTAGTCTCCAGAATAATATATATATTTTTTTCTAGCAATCTCCAGAATAATATTTTTTTTTTCTAGTGATCTCCAGAATAATATTTTTTTCTAGTGATCTCCAGAATAATATTTTTTTCTAGTGATCTCCACAATAATATATTTGTTTCTAGTGATCTCCAGAATAATATTTTCTTTCTAGTGATCTCCAGAATAATATTTTTTTCTAGTAATCTCCAGAATAATATATTTTTTCCTAGTGGTCTCCAGAACAATATTTTTTTTCTAGTGATCTCCAGAATAATATTTTTTTTCTAGTGAGCTCCAGAATAATATTTTTTTCTAGTGATCTCCAGAATAATATTTTTTTTCTAGTAGTCTCCAGAATAATATATATATATATTTTCTAGCAATCTTCAGAATAATATTTTTTTTCTACTGATCTCCAGAATAATATTTTTTTCTAGTAATCTCCAGAATAATATATTTTTTCCTAGTGATCTCCAGAACAATATTTTTTTTCTAGTGATCTCCAGAATAATATTTTTTTCTAGTGATCTCCATAATAATATTTTTTTTCTAGTGATCTCCAGAATAATATTTTTTTTTCTAGTGATCTCCAGAATAATATATGTTTTTTCTAGTGATCTCCAGAATAATTTTTTTTTTCTAGTGATCTTCAGAATATTTTTTTTTCTAGTGATCTCCAGAGAATATTTTTTTTCTAGTGATCCCCAGAATAATATATATATATATTTTTAGTGATCTCCAGAATAATATATATATTTTTTCTAGTGATCTCCAGAATAATATTTTTTTTCTAGAGATCTCCAGAATAATATTTTTTTTCTAGTGATCTCCAGAATAATATTTTTTTTGCGTCAAGTTACCACAATACCATTATTATCTCGTATTTTTTAACCTCTAATATACACATATTCACAACCAAACTATCCTTTTTTAAGTAAAACACATAGCCAAGTATTTGGCAAACTCACATTTTTTTATTCAATAGGGAGCACAAGGTCATATCAAAATCAAGAGGAAGGCAACGATGGAGAAACAGTTGGAATTGGTGAAGCGTTTGTACCCCAGGGCAGACATAAATTATTTGACTTTCAAAGCTGGTAACCTAAAGAAACAAAGTCCAAAGTACAAACACACATGCTTGGAGCAAGGATGAGCCGGAAGCGCTCGGTCTTGTAAAACTAGCGCTCGTAATGGAGATATCACATTCGTGACGTGGCAAATTATGAAATCTCTCAATGCAGCTCATTCTCTTCTTCTTTATAATCTATAGAATAATATTTTTTTCTAAAAATTTCCAGAATAAAATTTTTTATTCTAGTGAGCTCCAGAATAATATTTTTTTTCTAGTGATCTCCAGAATAATATTTTTTTTCTAGTGATCTCCAGAATAATATTTTTTTCTAGTGATCTCCAGAATAATATTTTTTTCTAGTAGTCTCCAGAATAATATATATATTTTTTTCTAGCAATTTCCAGAATAATATTTTTTTTTTCTAGTGATCTCCAGAATAATATTTTTTTTCTAGTGATCTCCAGAATAATATTTTTTTCTAGTGATCTCCACAATAATATATTTGTTTCTAGTGATCTCCAGAATAATATTTTCTTTCTAGTGATCTCCAGAATAATATTTTTTTCTAGTAATCTCCAGAATAATATATTTTTTCCTAGTGGTCTCCAGAACAATATTTTTTTTCTAGTGATCTCCAGAATAATATTTTTTTTCTAGTGAGCTCCAGAATAATATTTTTTTCTAGTGATCTCCAGAATAATATTTTTTTTCTAGTAGTCTCCAGAATAATATATATATATTTTCTAGCAATCTTCAGAATAATATTTTTTTTCTAGTGATCTCCAGAATAATATTTTTTTTCTAGTAGTCTCCAGAATAATATATATATATTTTCTAGCAATCTCCAGAATAATATTTTTTTCTAGTGATCTCCAGAATAATATTTTTTTCTAGTAATCTCCAGAATAATATATTTTTTCCTAGTGATCTCCAGAACAATATTTTTTTTCTAGTGATCTCCAGAATAATATTTTTTTTCTAGTGATCTCCATAATAATATTTTTTTTCTAGTGATCTCCAGAATAATATTTTTTTTTCTAGTGATCTCCAGAATAATATATGTTTTTTCTAGTGATCTCCAGAATAATATTTTTTTTTCTAGTGATCTTCAGAATATTTTTTTTTCTAGTGATCTCCAGAGAATATTTTTTTTCTAGTGATCCCCAGAATAATATATATATATTTTTAGTGATCTCCAGAATAATATATATATTTTTTCTAGTGATCTCCAGAATAATATTTTTTTTCTAGAGATCTCCAGAATAATATTTTTTTCTAGTGATCTCCAGAATAATATTTTTTTTTGTGTCAAGTTACCACAATACCATTATTATCTCATACTTTTTAACCTCAAATATACACATATTCACAACCAAACTGTCCTTTTTTAAGTAAAACACATAGCTAAGTATTTGGCAAACTCAAATTTTTTTTATTGAATAGGGAGCACAAGGTCATATCAAAATCAAGAGGAAGGCAACAATGGAAAAACAGATGGAATTGGTGAAGCGTTTGTACCCCAGGGCAGACATCAATTATTTGACTTTCAAAACTGGTAACCTAAAGAAACAAAGTACAAAGTACAAACACGCATGCTTGGAGCAAGGACGAGCCGGAAGCGCTCGGTCTTGTAAAACTAGCGTTCGTAATGGAGATATCACATTCGTGACGCGGCAAATTATGAAATCTCTCAATGCAGCTCATTCTCTTCTTCTTTATAATCTATAGAATAATATTTTTTTCTAAAAATTTCCAGAATAAAATTTTTTATTCTAGTGAGCTCCAGAATAATATTTTTTTTCTAGTGATCTCCAGAATAATATTTTTTTTCTAGTGATCTCCAGAATAATATTTTTTTCTAGTGATCTCCAGAATAATATTTTTTTCTAGTAGTCTCCAGAATAATATATATATATTTTTTTCTAGCAATCTCCAGAATAATATTTTTTTTTTCTAGTGATCTCCAGAATAATATTTTTTTTCTAGTGATCTCCAGAATAATATTTTTTTCTAGTGATCTCCACAATAATATATTTGTTTCTAGTGATCTCCAGAATAATATTTTCTTTCTAGTGATCTCCAGAATAATATTTTTTTCTAGTAATCTCCAGAATAATATATTTTTTCCTAGTGGTCTCCAGAACAATATTTTTTTTCTAGTGATCTCCAGAATAATATTTTTTTTCTAGTGATCTCCAGAATAATATTTTTTTTCTAGTGATCTCCAGAATAATATTTTTTTTCTAGTAATCTCCAGAATAATAATTTTTTTTCTAGTGATCTCCAGAATAATATATGTTTTTTTCTAGTGATCTCCAGAATAATATTTTTTTTTCTAGTGATCTTCAGAATATTTTTTTTTCTAGTGATCTCCAGAGAATATTTTTTTTCTAGTGATCCCCAGAATAATATATATATATTTTTTGTGATCTCCAGAATAATATTTTTTTTTTTTCTAGTGATCTCCAGAATAATATTTTTTTTCTAGAGATCTCCAGAATAATATTTTTTCCTAGTGATCTCCATAATAATTTTTTTTCTAGTGATCTCCAGAATAATATATTTTTTTTCTAGTGATCTCCAGAATAATATTTTTTTTTCTAGTGATCTCCAGAACAATATTTTTTTTCTAGTGATCTCCACAATAATATATTTTTTCTAGTGATCTCCAGAATAATATTTTCTTTCTAGTGATCTCCAGAATAATATTTTTTTCTAGTGATCTCCAGAATAATATTTTTTTTCTGGTGATCTCCAGAATAATATTTTTTTTCTAGTGATCTCCAGAATAATATATATATTTATTTTCTCGTGATCTCCAGAATAATATATTTTTTTCTAGTGATCTCCAGAATAATATTTTTTTCTGATGATCTCCAGAATAATAATTTTTTTTATAGTGATCTCCAGAATAATATTTTTTGTGTCAAGTTGCCACAATACCTGCCTACTCACAAACAAACTGTCCTTTTTTTAAGTAAAACACATAGCCAAGTATTTGGCAAACTCAAAGGTCATATCTAGTGATCTCCAGAATAATATATATATTTTTTTATAATGATCTCCAGAATAATATTTTTTTTCTAGTGATCTCCAAAATAATATTTTTTTCTAATGATCTCCAGAATAATATTTTTTTCTAGTGATCTCCAGAATAATATTTTTCTTCTAGTAGTCTCCGGAATAATATATATAATTTTTCTAGCGATCTCCAGAATAATATTTTTTTTCTAGTGATCTCCAAAATAATATTTTTTTCTAATGATCTCCAGAATAATATTTTTTTCTAGTGATCTCCAGAATAATATTTTTTTTCTAGTGATCTCCAGAATAATATTTTTTTTCTAGTGATCTCCAGAATAATATTTTTTTTTTCTAGTGATCTCCAGAATATTTTTCTTCTAGTGATCTCCAGAATAATATTTTTTTTCTAGTGTTCTCCAGAATAATATTTTTTTTTCTCGTGATCTCCAGAATAATATTTTTTTTTTCTCGTGATCTCCAGATAATAATTTTTTTTCTAGTGATCTTCAGAATAATATTTTTTCTAGTGATCTCCAGAATAATATTTTTTTCTAGTGATCTCCAGAATAATTTTTTTTTCTAGTAATCTCCAGAATAATATTTTTTTGTGTGTCAAGTTACCACAATACCTGTCTACTCACAAACAAACTGTCATTTTTTAAGTAAATCACATAGCCAAGTATTTGGCAAACTCTACATTTTTTATTCAATAGGGAGCACAAGGTCATATCAAAATCAAGAGGAAGGCAACGAAAGAGAAACAGTTGGAATTGGTAAAGCATTTGTACCCCAGGGCAGACATCAATTATTTGACTTTCAATATTGGTAACCTGAGGAAACAAAGTCCAAAGTACAAACACGCATGCTTGGAAGCAAGGACAAGCCGTAAGCGATCGGTCTTGTAAAACTAGCGTTCGTAATGGAGATGTCACATTCGTGACGCGGCAAATTATGAAATGTCTCAATGCAGCTCATTCTCTTCTTCTTTATAATCTATAGAATAATATTTTTTTCTAGAAATTTCCAGAATAAAATTTTTTATTCTAGTGAGCTCCAGAATAATATTTTTTTTCTAGTGATCTCCAGAATAATAATTTTTTTCTAGTGATCTCCAGAATAATATTTTTTTCTAGTGATTTCCAGAATAATATATTTTTGTCTAGTTATCTCAAGAATAATATATTTTTTTTCTAGTGATCTCCAGAGTAATAATTTTTTTATAGTGATCTCCAGAACAATATTTTTTTATAGCGAGCTGCAAAATAATATTTTTTCTAGTGATCTCCAGAATAATATTTTTTTTTTCTAGTGATCTCCAGAATAATATTTTTTTTCTAGTGATCTCCAGAATAATTTTTTTCTAGTGATCTTCAGAATAATATTTTTTTTTTCTAGTGATCTCCAGAATAAAAATTTTTTTCTAGTGATCTCCAGAATAAAATTTTTTTTCTAGTGATCTCCAGAATAATATTTTTTTCTAGTGGTCTCCAGAATAATATTTTTTTCTAGTAGTCTCCAGAATAATATATATATTTTTTCTAGCGATCTCCAGAATAATATTTTCTTCTAGTGATCTCCAGAATAATATTTTTTTTCTATTGATCTCCAGAACAATATTTTTGTTCTAGTTATCTCCACAATAATATATTTTTTTTCTAGTGATCTCCAGAATATTATTTTTTTTTATAGTGATCTCCATAATAATATTTTTTTCCTAGTGATTTCCAGAATAATATATTTTTGTCTAGTTATCTCAAGAATAATATATTTTTTTTCTAGTGATCTCCAGAGTAATAATTTTTTATAGTGATCTCCAGAATAATATTTTTTTATAGTGAGCTGCAAAATAATATTTTTTCTAGTGATCTCCAGAATAATATATTTTTTTTCTAGTGATCTCCAGAATAATATTTTTTTTCTAGTGATCTCCAGAATAATTTTTTTCTAGTGATCTTCAGAATAATATTTTTTTTTTCTAGTGATTTCCAGAATAAAATTTTTTTTCTAGTGATCTCCAGAATAAAATTTTTTTTCTAGTGATCTCCAGAATAATATTTTTTTCTAGTGATCTCCAGAATAATATTTTTTTCTAGTAGTCTCCAGAATAATATATATACTTTTTTCTAGCGATCTCCAGAATAATATTTTTTTCTAGTGATCTCCAGAATAATATTTTTTTTCTATTGATCTCCAGAATAATATTTTTGTTCTAGTTATCTCCACAATAATATATATTTTTTCTAGTGATCTCCAGAATAATATTTTTTTTTCTAGTGATCTCCATAATAATATTTTTTTTCTAGTGATCTCCAGAATAATATTTTTTTTTCAAGTTATCTCCAGAATATTTTTTTCTAGTGATCTCCAGAATAATATATATATATATATTTTTAGTGATCTCCAGAATAATATATATATTTTTTTCTAGTGATCTCCAGGATAATATTTTTGTTCTAGTAATCTCTTGAATAATATTTTTTTTTCTAGTGATCTCCAGAATAATATTTTTTTCTAGTGATCTCCAGAATAATATATTTTTTTTTCTTGTGATCTCCAGAATAATATTTTTTTTCTAGTGATCTCCAGAACAATATTTTTTTTCTAGTGATCTCCAGAATAATATATTTTTTTCTAGTGATCTCCAGAATAATATTTTTTCTAGTGATCTCCAGAATAATATTTTTTTCTACTGATTTCCAGAATAATATATTTTTGTCTAGTTATCTCAAGAATAATATATATTTTTTTCTAGTGATCTCCAGAGTAATAATTTTTTTATACTGATCTCCACAACAATATTTTTTGATAGCGATCTCCAGAATAATATTTTTTCTAGTGATCTCCAAAATAATTTTTTTTTCTAGTGATCTCCAGAATAATATTTTTTTTCTAGTGATCTCCAGAATAATATTTTATTTCTAGTGATCTCCAGATCAATATTTTTTTTCTAGTGATCTCCAGAATAATATTTTTTTTCTAGTGATCTCCATAATAATATTTTTTTTCTAGTGATCTCCAGAATAATATTTTTTTTTCTGTTAATCTCCAGAATAATAATTTTTTCTAGTGATCTCCAGAATAATATATGTTTTTTCTAGTGATCTCCAGAATAATATTTTTGTTCTAGTGATCTCCACAATAATATATTTTTTTTTCTAGTGATCTCCAGAATAATATATATATATATTTTTTCTAGTGATCTCCAGGATAATATTTTTGTTCTAGTGATCTCCAGAATAATATATTTTTTTTCTTGTGATCTCCAGAATAATATTTTTTTTCTAGTGATCTCCAGAACAATATTTTTTTTCTAGTGATCTCCAGAATAATATTTTTTTTCTGGTGATCTCCAGAATAATATTTTTTTTCTAGTGATCTCCAGAATAATATATATATATATTTTCTAGTAATCTCCAGAATAATATTTTTTTTCTGGTGATCTTCAGAATAATATTTTTTTTTCTAGTGATCTCCAGAATATTTTTTTTCTAGTGATCTCCAGAGAATAATTTTTTTTCTAGTGATCTCCAGAATAATATATTTTTTTTCTAGTGATCTCCAGAATAATATATTTTTTCCTAATGATCTCCAGAATAATATTTTTTTTTTCTAGTGATCTCCAGAATAATATTTTTTTTTAGTGATCTCCAGAATAATATTTTTTTCTAGTGATCTCCAGAATAATATTTTTTTCTAGTGATCTCCAGAATAATATTATTTTCTAGTGATCTGCAGAATAATATTTTTTTTTCTAGTGATCTCCAGAACAATATGTTTTTTTCTAGTGATCTCCAGAATAATATTTTTTTTTTCTAGTGATCTCCAGAATAATATATTTTTTCCTAATGATCTCCAGAATAATATTTTTTTTTCTAGTGATCTCCAGAATAATATTTTTTTGTGTCAAGTTACCACAATACCTGCCTACTCACAAACAAACTGTCCTTTTTTAAGTAAAACACATAGCCAAGTATTTGGCAAACTCAAAGGTCATATCTAGTGATCTCCAGAATAATATATATATATATATATATATATATATATATATATATATATATATATATATATATATATATATATATATATATATATATATATATATATATATATATATATATATTTCTAGTGATCTCCAGAATAATATTTTTTTTTTAGTGATCTCCAGAATAATATTTTTTTCTAGTGATCTCCAGAATAATATTTTTTTCTAGTGATCTCCAGAATAATATTATTTTCTAGTGATCTCCAGAATAATATTTTTTTTTCTAGTGATCTCCAGAACAATATGTTTTTTTCTAATGATCTCCAGAATAATATTTTTTTTTCTAGTGATCTCCAGAATAATATTTTTTTTCTAGTGATCTCCAGAATAATATTTTTTTCTGGTGATCTCCAGAATAATATATTTTTTTCTAGTGATCTCCAGAATAATATTTTTTTCAAGTGATCTCCAGAATAATATAATTTTTTCTAGTGATCTCCAGAATAATATAATTTTTTCTAGTGATCTCCAGAATATTTTTTTTCTAGGGGTCTCCAGAACAATATTTTTTTTCTAGTGATCTCCAGAATAATATATTTTTTTCTAGTTATCTCCAGAATAATAATTTTTTTCTAGTGATCTCCAGAATAATATTTTTTTCTGGTGATCTCCAGAATAATATTTTTTTCTAGTGATCTCCAGAATAATATATATATATATTTTTTTTCTAGTGATCTCCAGAATAATGTATATATTTTTGCTAGTGATCTCCAGAATAATATTTTTTTTCTAGTGATCTCCAGAATAATATTTTTTTTTTCTAGTGATCTCCAGAATATTTTTTTTTTCTAGTGATCTCCAGAATAATATTTTTTTCTAGTGTTCTCCAGAATAATATTTTTTTTCCTCGTGATCTCCAGAATAATATTTTTTTTTCTCGTGATCTCCAGAGAATAATTTTTTTTCTAGTGATCTCCAGAATAATATTTTTTCTAGTGATCTCCAGAATAATATTTTTTTCTAGTGATCTCCAGAATAATATTTTTTTTGTGTGTCAAGTTACCACAATACCTGTCTACTCACAAACTGTCATTTTTTAAGTAAAACAGCTAGCCAAGTATTTTGCAAACTCTACATTTTTTATTCAATAGGGAGCACAAGGTCATATCAAAATCAAGAGGAAGGCAACGAAAGAGAAACAGTTGGAATTGGTAAAGCATTTGTACCCCAGGGCAGACATCAATTATTGACTTTCAATATTGGTGACCTGAGGAAACAAAGTCCAAAGTACAAACACGCATGCTTGGAAGCAAGGATGAGCTAGAAGCGGTCGGTCTTGTAAAACTAGCGTTCCTAATGGAGATATCACATTCGTGACGTGGCAAATCATGAAATCTCTCAATGCAGTGCATTCTCTTCTTCTTTATAATGGTATTATAATGAAGCTGCTTTGCTGGTGATATTGACAGTGTTCTGACAAATGTATTTCATTTATTTTTTCTAGTGATCTCCAGAATAATATTTTTTTTCTAGTGATCTCCAGAATAATATTTTTTTTCTAATGATCTCCAGAAAAATATATATTTTTTTTTCTAGTGATCTACAGAATAATATTTTTTTCTCTAGTGATCTCAAGAATAATATTTTTTTTTTACTTGTGATCTCCAGAATAATATTTTTTTTTCTAGCGATCTCCAGAATAATATTTTTTTTCTAGTGATCTCCAGAATAATATTTTTTTTTCTCGTAATCTCCAGAATAATATTTTTTTTCCTCGTGATCTCCAGAGAATAATTTTTTTTTCTAGTGATCTCCAGAATAATATTTTTTCTAGTGATCTCCAGAATAATATTTTTTTTCTAGTGATCTCCAGAATAATTTTTTTTTCTAGTAATCTCCAGAATAATATTTTTTTTTGTGTGTCAAGTTACCACAATACCTGTCTACTCACAAACAAACTGTCATTTTTTAAGTAAAACACATAGCCAAGTATTTGGCAAACTTTTAAATTTTTTATTCAATAGGGAGCACAGGGTCATATCAAAATCAAGAGGAAGGCAACGAAAGAGAAACAGTTGGAATTGGTAAAGCATTTGTACCCCAGGGCAGACATCAATTATTTGACTTTCAAAATTGGTAACCTGAGGAAACAAAGTCCAAAGTACAAACACACATGCCCGGAAGCAAGGATGGGCCGGAAGCGGTCGGTCTTGTAAAACTAGCATTCGTAATAGAGATATCACATTCATGACGTGGCGAATTATGGAATCTCTTAATGCAGCGCATTCTCTTGTTCTTTATAATGGTATAATAATGAAGCTGCTTTGCTGGTGATATTGACAAACAAATTTAATTTCTTTTTTTAGTGATCTCCAGAATAATATTTTTTTCTAGTGATCGCCAGAATAATATTTTTTTCTAGTGATCTCTAAAATAATAATTTTTTTTCTAGTGATCTTCAGAAAATATATATATATTTTTTTTCTAGTTATCTCCAGAATAATATTTTTTTCTAGTGATCTCCAGAATAATATTTATTTTTCTAGTAATCTCCAGAATAATATATATTTTTTCTAAAGATCTCAAGAATAATATATTTTTTTCTAGTGATCTCCAGAATAATATATATATATTTTTTTTTCTAGTGATCTCCAGAATAATATATTTTTCTAGTGATCTCCAGATTAATTTTTTTTTCTAGTGATCTCCAGAATAATATATATTTTTTTTCTAGTGATCTCCAGAATAATATTTTTTTTTCTAGTGATCTCCAGAATAATATTTTTTTATGTGTCAAGTTACCACAACACCATTATTATCTTGTATTTTTTAACCTCAAATATACAACTATGTTGGTGTCCCTTGTTAATTTGACACTGTATTTTTGAAATGTACCTGCCTACTCACAACCAAACTGTCCTTTTTTAAGTAAAACACATAGCCAAGTATTTGGCAAACTCAAAATTTTTTATTGAATAGGGAGCACAAGGTCATATCAAAATGAAGAGGAAGGCAACGATGGAGAAACAGTTGGAATTGGAAAAGCGTTTGTACCCCAGGGCAGACATCAGTTATTTGACTTTCAAAACTGGTAACCTAAAGAAACAAAGTCCAAAGTACAAACACGCATGCTTGGAGCAAGGACAAGCCGGAAGCGCTCGGTCTTGTAAAACTAGCGTTCGTAATGGAGATGTCACATTCGTGACGCGGCAAATTATGAAATGTCTCAATGCAGCTCATTCTCTTCTTCTTTATAATCTATAGAATATTTTTTTTTTCTAGAAATTTCCAGAATAAAATTTTTTATTCTAGTGAGCTCCAGAATAATATTTTTTTTCTAGTGATCTCCAGAATAATAATTTTTTTCTAGTGATCTCCAGAATAATATTTTTTTCTAGTGATTTCCAGAATAATATATTTTTGTCTAGTTATCTCAAGAATAATATATTTTTTTTCTAGTGATCTCCAGAGTAATAATTTTTTATAGTGATCTCCAGAACAATATTTTTTTATAGCAAGCTCCAAAATAATATTTTTTCTAGTGATCTCCAGAATAATATATATTTTTTTCTAGTGATCTCCAGAATAATATTTTTTTCTAGTGATCTCCAGAATAATTTTTTTCTAGTGATCTTCAGAATAATATATATTTTTTTTTCTAGTGATCTCCAGAATAATAATTTTTTTCTAGTGATCTCCAGAATAAAAATTTTTTTCTAGTGATCTCCAGAATAATATTTTTTTCTAGTGATCTCCAGAATAATATTTTTTTCTAGTAGTCTCCAGAATAATATATATTTTTTTTCTAGCGATCTCCAGAATAATATTTTTTTTCTAGTGATCTCCAGAATAATTTTTTTTTCTATTGATCTCCAGAATAATATTTTTGTTCTAGTTATCTCCACAATAATATATTTTTTTTCTAGTGATCTCCAGAATAATATTTTCTTTCTAGTGATCTCCAGAACAATATTTTTTTTCTAGTGATCTCCAGAATAATATTTTTTTTTTCTAGTGATCTCCATAATAATATTTTTTTTCTAGTGATCGCCATAATAATATTTTTTTTCTAGTGATCTCCAGAATAATATTTTTTTCTAGTAATCTCCAGAATAATATTTTTTTCTAGTGATCTCCAGAATAATATATGTTTTTTCTAGTGATCTCCAGAATAATATTTTTTTTTTCAAGTTATCTCCAGAATATTTTTTTCTAGTGATCTCCAGAATAATATATATATTTTTTTTAGTGATCTCCAGAATAATATATATATTCTTTTCTAGTGATCTCCAGGATAATATTTTTGTTCTAGTGATCTCTTGAATAATATTTTTTTTTCTAGTGATCTCCAGAATAATATTTTTTTCTAGTGATCTCCAGAATAATATATATTTTTTTCTTGTGATCTCCAGAATAATATTTTGTTTTCTAGTGATCTCCAGAACAATATTTTTTTCTAGTGATCTCCAGAATAATATCTTTTTTCTAGTGATCTCCAGAATAATATTTTTTCTAGTGATCTCCAGAATAATAATTTTTTCTAGTGATCTCCAGAATAATATTTTTTTCTAGTGATTTCCAGAATAATATATTTTTGTCTAGTTATCTCAAGAATAATATATTTTTTTTCTAGTGATCTCCAGAATAATATTTTTTTATAGTGATCTCCACAACAATATTTTTTGATAGCGATCTCCAGAATAATATTTTTTCTAGTGATCTCCAGAATAATATATATTTTTTTCTAGTGATCTCCAGAATAATATTTTTTTTTCTAGTGATCTCCAGAATAATATTTTCTTTCTAGTGATCTCCAGAACAATATTTTTTTTCTAGTGATCTCCAGAATAATATTTTTTTTCTAGTGATCTCCATAATAATATTTTTTTTTCTAGTGATCTCCAGAATAATATTTTTTTTCTAGTAATCTCCAGAATAATAATTTTTTCTAGTGATCTCCAGAATAATATATGTTTTTTCTAGTGATCTCCAGAATAATATTTTTGTTCTAGTGATCTCCACAATAATATATTTTTTTCTAGTGATCTCCAGAATAATATATATATATATATATTTTCTAGTGATCTCCAGGATAATATTTTTGTTCTAGTGATCTCCAGAATAATATTTTTTTTTTCTAGTGATCTCCAGAATAATATTTTTTTTCTAGTGATCTCCAGAATATTATATTTTTTTTTTCTTGTGATCTCCAGAATAATATTTTTTTTCTAGTGATCTCCTGAACAATATTTTTTTTCTAGTGATCTCCAGAATAATATTTTTTTTTCTAGTGATCTCCAGAATAATATTTTTTTCTAGTGATCTCCAGAATAATATATATATTTATTTTCTAGTAATCTCCAGAATAATATTTTTTTTCTGGTGATCTCCAGAATAATATTTTTTTTCTAGTGATCTCCAGAAAATTTTTTTCTAGTGATCTCCAGAATAATATATATTTTTTCTAGTGATCTCCAGAATAATATATTTTTTCCTAATGATCTCCAGAATAATATTTTTTCTAGTGATCTCCAGAATAATATTTTTTTGTGTCAAGTTACCACAATACCTGCCTACTCACAAACAAACTGTCCTTTTTTAAGTAAAACACATAGCCAAGTATTTGGCAAACTCGAAGGTCATATCTAGTGATTTCCAGAATAATATATATATATATATATATATATATATATATATATATATATATATATATATATATATATATATATATATATTTCTAGTGATCTCCAGAATAATATTTTTTTTTTAGTGATCTCCAGAATAATATTTTTTTCTAGTGATCTCCAGAATAATATTTTTTTCTAGTGATCTCCAGAATAATATTATTTTCTAGTGATCTCCAGAATAATATTTTTTTTTCTAGTGATCTCCAGAACAATATGTTTTTTTCTAATGATCTCCAGAATAATATTTTTTTTTCTAGTGATCTCCAGAATAATATTTTTTTTCTAGTGATCTCCAGAATAATATTTTTTTCTGGTGATCTCCAGAATAATATATTTTTTTCTAGTGATCTCCAGAATAATATTTTTTTCAAGTGATCTCCAGAATAATATAATTTTTTCTAGTGATCTCCAGAATAATATAATTTTTTCTAGTGATCTCCAGAATATTTTTTTTCTAGGGGTCTCCAGAACAATATTTTTTTTCTAGTGATCTCCAGAATAATATATTTTTTTCTAGTTATCTCCAGAATAATAATTTTTTTCTAGTGATCTCCAGAATAATATTTTTTTCTGGTGATCTCCAGAATAATATTTTTTTCTAGTGATCTCCAGAATAATATATATATATTTTTTTTTTCTAGTGATCTCCAGAATAATGTATATATTTTTGCTAGTGATCTCCAGAATAATATTTTTTTTCTAGTGATCTCCAGAATAATATTTTTTTTTTCTAGTGATCTCCAGAATATTTTTTTTTTCTAGTGATCTCCAGAATAATATTTTTTTCTAGTGTTCTCCAGAATAATATTTTTTTTCCTCGTGATCTCCAGAATAATATTTTTTTTCTCGTGATCTCCAGAGAATAATTTTTTTTCTAGTGATCTCCAGAATAATATTTTTTCTAGTGATCTCCAGAATAATATTTTTTTCTAGTGATCTCCAGAATAATATTTTTTTTGTGTGTCAAGTTACCACAATACCTGTCTACTCACAAACTGTCATTTTTTAAGTAAAACAGCTAGCCAAGTATTTTGCAAACTCTACATTTTTTATTCAATAGGGAGCACAAGGTCATATCAAAATCAAGAGGAAGGCAACGAAAGAGAAACAGTTGGAATTGGTAAAGCATTTGTACCCCAGGGCAGACATCAATTATTGACTTTCAATATTGGTGACCTGAGGAAACAAAGTCCAAAGTACAAACACGCATGCTTGGAAGCAAGGATGAGCTAGAAGCGGTCGGTCTTGTAAAACTAGCGTTCCTAATGGAGATATCACATTCGTGACGTGGCAAATCATGAAATCTCTCAATGCAGTGCATTCTCTTCTTCTTTATAATGGTATTATAATGAAGCTGCTTTGCTGGTGATATTGACAGTGTTCTGACAAATGTATTTCATTTATTTTTTCTAGTGATCTCCAGAATAATATTTTTTTTCTAGTGATCTCCAGAATAATATTTTTTTTCTAATGATCTCCAGAAAAATATATATTTTTTTTTCTAGTGATCTACAGAATAATATTTTTTTCTCTAGTGATCTCAAGAATAATATTTTTTTTTTACTTGTGATCTCCAGAATAATATTTTTTTTTCTAGCGATCTCCAGAATAATATTTTTTTTCTAGTGATCTCCAGAATAATATTTTTTTTTCTCGTAATCTCCAGAATAATATTTTTTTTCCTCGTGATCTCCAGAGAATAATTTTTTTTTCTAGTGATCTCCAGAATAATATTTTTTCTAGTGATCTCCAGAATAATATTTTTTTTCTAGTGATCTCCAGAATAATTTTTTTTTCTAGTAATCTCCAGAATAATATTTTTTTTTGTGTGTCAAGTTACCACAATACCTGTCTACTCACAAACAAACTGTCATTTTTTAAGTAAAACACATAGCCAAGTATTTGGCAAACTTTTAAATTTTTTATTCAATAGGGAGCACAGGGTCATATCAAAATCAAGAGGAAGGCAACGAAAGAGAAACAGTTGGAATTGGTAAAGCATTTGTACCCCAGGGCAGACATCAATTATTTGACTTTCAAAATTGGTAACCTGAGGAAACAAAGTCCAAAGTACAAACACACATGCCCGGAAGCAAGGATGGGCCGGAAGCGGTCGGTCTTGTAAAACTAGCATTCGTAATAGAGATATCACATTCATGACGTGGCGAATTATGGAATCTCTTAATGCAGCGCATTCTCTTGTTCTTTATAATGGTATAATAATGAAGCTGCTTTGCTGGTGATATTGACAAACAAATTTAATTTCTTTTTTTAGTGATCTCCAGAATAATATTTTTTTCTAGTGATCGCCAGAATAATATTTTTTTCTAGTGATCTCTAAAATAATAATTTTTTTTCTAGTGATCTTCAGAAAATATATATATATTTTTTTTCTAGTTATCTCCAGAATAATATTTTTTTCTAGTGATCTCCAGAATAATATTTATTTTTCTAGTAATCTCCAGAATAATATATATTTTTTCTAAAGATCTCAAGAATAATATATTTTTTTCTAGTGATCTCCAGAATAATATATATATATTTTTTTTTCTAGTGATCTCCAGAATAATATATTTTTCTAGTGATCTCCAGATTAATTTTTTTTTCTAGTGATCTCCAGAATAATATATATTTTTTTTCTAGTGATCTCCAGAATAATATTTTTTTTTCTAGTGATCTCCAGAATAATATTTTTTTATGTGTCAAGTTACCACAACACCATTATTATCTTGTATTTTTTAACCTCAAATATACAACTATGTTGGTGTCCCTTGTTAATTTGACACTGTATTTTTGAAATGTACCTGCCTACTCACAACCAAACTGTCCTTTTTTAAGTAAAACACATAGCCAAGTATTTGGCAAACTCAAAATTTTTTATTGAATAGGGAGCACAAGGTCATATCAAAATGAAGAGGAAGGCAACGATGGAGAAACAGTTGGAATTGGAAAAGCGTTTGTACCCCAGGGCAGACATCAGTTATTTGACTTTCAAAACTGGTAACCTAAAGAAACAAAGTCCAAAGTACAAACACGCATGCTTGGAGCAAGGACAAGCCGGAAGCACTCGGTCTTGTAAAACTAGCGTTCGTAATGGAGATGTCACATTCGTGACGCGGCAAATTATGAAATGTCTCAATGCAGCTCATTCTCTTCTTCTTTATAATCTATAGAATATTTTTTTTTTCTAGAAATTTCCAGAATAAAATTTTTTATTCTAGTGAGCTCCAGAATAATATTTTTTTTCTAGTGATCTCCAGAATAATAATTTTTTTCTAGTGATCTCCAGAATAATATTTTTTTCTAGTGATTTCCAGAATAATATATTTTTGTCTAGTTATCTCAAGAATAATATATTTTTTTTCTAGTGATCTCCAGAGTAATAATTTTTTATAGTGATCTCCAGAACAATATTTTTTTATAGCAAGCTCCAAAATAATATTTTTTCTAGTGATCTCCAGAATAATATATATTTTTTTCTAGTGATCTCCAGAATAATATTTTTTTCTAGTGATCTCCAGAATAATTTTTTTCTAGTGATCTTCAGAATAATATATATTTTTTTTTCTAGTGATCTCCAGAATAATAATTTTTTTCTAGTGATCTCCAGAATAAAAATTTTTTTCTAGTGATCTCCAGAATAATATTTTTTTCTAGTGATCTCCAGAATAATATTTTTTTCTAGTAGTCTCCAGAATAATATATATTTTTTTTCTAGCGATCTCCAGAATAATATTTTTTTTCTAGTGATCTCCAGAATAATTTTTTTTTCTATTGATCTCCAGAATAATATTTTTGTTCTAGTTATCTCCACAATAATATATTTTTTTTCTAGTGATCTCCAGAATAATATTTTCTTTCTAGTGATCTCCAGAACAATATTTTTTTTCTAGTGATCTCCAGAATAATATTTTTTTTTTCTAGTGATCTCCATAATAATATTTTTTTTCTAGTGATCGCCATAATAATATTTTTTTTCTAGTGATCTCCAGAATAATATTTTTTTCTAGTAATCTCCAGAATAATATTTTTTTCTAGTGATCTCCAGAATAATATATGTTTTTTCTAGTGATCTCCAGAATAATATTTTTTTTTTCAAGTTATCTCCAGAATATTTTTTTCTAGTGATCTCCAGAATAATATATATATTTTTTTTAGTGATCTCCAGAATAATATATATATTCTTTTCTAGTGATCTCCAGGATAATATTTTTGTTCTAGTGATCTCTTGAATAATATTTTTTTTTCTAGTGATCTCCAGAATAATATTTTTTTCTAGTGATCTCCAGAATAATATATATTTTTTTCTTGTGATCTCCAGAATAATATTTTGTTTTCTAGTGATCTCCAGAACAATATTTTTTTCTAGTGATCTCCAGAATAATATCTTTTTTCTAGTGATCTCCAGAATAATATTTTTTCTAGTGATCTCCAGAATAATAATTTTTTCTAGTGATCTCCAGAATAATATTTTTTTCTAGTGATTTCCAGAATAATATATTTTTGTCTAGTTATCTCAAGAATAATATATTTTTTTTCTAGTGATCTCCAGAATAATATTTTTTTATAGTGATCTCCACAACAATATTTTTTGATAGCGATCTCCAGAATAATATTTTTTCTAGTGATCTCCAGAATAATATATATTTTTTTCTAGTGATCTCCAGAATAATATTTTTTTTTCTAGTGATCTCCAGAATAATATTTTCTTTCTAGTGATCTCCAGAACAATATTTTTTTTCTAGTGATCTCCAGAATAATATTTTTTTTCTAGTGATCTCCATAATAATATTTTTTTTTCTAGTGATCTCCAGAATAATATTTTTTTTCTAGTAATCTCCAGAATAATAATTTTTTCTAGTGATCTCCAGAATAATATATGTTTTTTCTAGTGATCTCCAGAATAATATTTTTGTTCTAGTGATCTCCACAATAATATATTTTTTTCTAGTGATCTCCAGAATAATATATATATATATATATTTTCTAGTGATCTCCAGGATAATATTTTTGTTCTAGTGATCTCCAGAATAATATTTTTTTTTTCTAGTGATCTCCAGAATAATATTTTTTTTCTAGTGATCTCCAGAATATTATATTTTTTTTTTCTTGTGATCTCCAGAATAATATTTTTTTTCTAGTGATCTCCTGAACAATATTTTTTTTCTAGTGATCTCCAGAATAATATTTTTTTTTCTAGTGATCTCCAGAATAATATTTTTTTCTAGTGATCTCCAGAATAATATATATATTTATTTTCTAGTAATCTCCAGAATAATATTTTTTTTCTGGTGATCTCCAGAATAATATTTTTTTTCTAGTGATCTCCAGAAAATTTTTTTCTAGTGATCTCCAGAATAATATATATTTTTTCTAGTGATCTCCAGAATAATATATTTTTTCCTAATGATCTCCAGAATAATATTTTTTCTAGTGATCTCCAGAATAATATTTTTTTGTGTCAAGTTACCACAATACCTGCCTACTCACAAACAAACTGTCCTTTTTTAAGTAAAACACATAGCCAAGTATTTGGCAAACTCGAAGGTCATATCTAGTGATTTCCAGAATAATATATATATATATATATATATATATATATATATATATATATATATATATATATATATATATATATATTTCTAGTGATCTCCAGAATAATATTTTTTTTTTAGTGATCTCCAGAATAATATTTTTTTCTAGTGATCTCCAGAATAATATTTTTTTCTAGTGATCTCCAGAATAATATTATTTTCTAGTGATCTCCAGAATAATATTTTTTTTTCTAGTGATCTCCAGAACAATATGTTTTTTTCTAATGATCTCCAGAATAATATTTTTTTTTCTAGTGATCTCCAGAATAATATTTTTTTTCTAGTGATCTCCAGAATAATATTTTTTTCTGGTGATCTCCAGAATAATATATTTTTTTCTAGTGATCTCCAGAATAATATTTTTTTCAAGTGATCTCCAGAATAATATAATTTTTTCTAGTGATCTCCAGAATAATATAATTTTTTCTAGTGATCTCCAGAATATTTTTTTTCTAGGGGTCTCCAGAACAATATTTTTTTTCTAGTGATCTCCAGAATAATATATTTTTTTCTAGTTATCTCCAGAATAATAATTTTTTTCTAGTGATCTCCAGAATAATATTTTTTTCTGGTGATCTCCAGAATAATATTTTTTTCTAGTGATCTCCAGAATAATATATATATATATTTTTTTTCTAGTGATCTCCAGAATAATGTATATATTTTTGCTAGTGATCTCCAGAATAATATTTTTTTTCTAGTGATCTCCAGAATAATATTTTTTTTTTCTAGTGATCTCCAGAATATTTTTTTTTTCTAGTGATCTCCAGAATAATATTTTTTTCTAGTGTTCTCCAGAATAATATTTTTTTTCCTCGTGATCTCCAGAATAATATTTTTTTTCTCGTGATCTCCAGAGAATAATTTTTTTTCTAGTGATCTCCAGAATAATATTTTTTCTAGTGATCTCCAGAATAATATTTTTTTCTAGTGATCTCCAGAATAATATTTTTTTTGTGTGTCAAGTTACCACAATACCTGTCTACTCACAAACTGTCATTTTTTAAGTAAAACAGCTAGCCAAGTATTTTGCAAACTCTACATTTTTTATTCAATAGGGAGCACAAGGTCATATCAAAATCAAGAGGAAGGCAACGAAAGAGAAACAGTTGGAATTGGTAAAGCATTTGTACCCCAGGGCAGACATCAATTATTGACTTTCAATATTGGTGACCTGAGGAAACAAAGTCCAAAGTACAAACACGCATGCTTGGAAGCAAGGATGAGCTAGAAGCGGTCGGTCTTGTAAAACTAGCGTTCCTAATGGAGATATCACATTCGTGACGTGGCAAATCATGAAATCTCTCAATGCAGTGCATTCTCTTCTTCTTTATAATGGTATTATAATGAAGCTGCTTTGCTGGTGATATTGACAGTGTTCTGACAAATGTATTTCATTTATTTTTTCTAGTGATCTCCAGAATAATATTTTTTTTCTAGTGATCTCCAGAATAATATTTTTTTTCTAATGATCTCCAGAAAAATATATATTTTTTTTTCTAGTGATCTACAGAATAATATTTTTTTCTCTAGTGATCTCAAGAATAATATTTTTTTTTTACTTGTGATCTCCAGAATAATATTTTTTTTTCTAGCGATCTCCAGAATAATATTTTTTTTCTAGTGATCTCCAGAATAATATTTTTTTTTCTCGTAATCTCCAGAATAATATTTTTTTTCCTCGTGATCTCCAGAGAATAATTTTTTTTTCTAGTGATCTCCAGAATAATATTTTTTCTAGTGATCTCCAGAATAATATTTTTTTTCTAGTGATCTCCAGAATAATTTTTTTTTCTAGTAATCTCCAGAATAATATTTTTTTTTGTGTGTCAAGTTACCACAATACCTGTCTACTCACAAACAAACTGTCATTTTTTAAGTAAAACACATAGCCAAGTATTTGGCAAACTTTTAAATTTTTTATTCAATAGGGAGCACAGGGTCATATCAAAATCAAGAGGAAGGCAACGAAAGAGAAACAGTTGGAATTGGTAAAGCATTTGTACCCCAGGGCAGACATCAATTATTTGACTTTCAAAATTGGTAACCTGAGGAAACAAAGTCCAAAGTACAAACACACATGCCCGGAAGCAAGGATGGGCCGGAAGCGGTCGGTCTTGTAAAACTAGCATTCGTAATAGAGATATCACATTCATGACGTGGCGAATTATGGAATCTCTTAATGCAGCGCATTCTCTTGTTCTTTATAATGGTATAATAATGAAGCTGCTTTGCTGGTGATATTGACAAACAAATTTAATTTCTTTTTTTAGTGATCTCCAGAATAATATTTTTTTCTAGTGATCGCCAGAATAATATTTTTTTCTAGTGATCTCTAAAATAATAATTTTTTTTCTAGTGATCTTCAGAAAATATATATATATTTTTTTTCTAGTTATCTCCAGAATAATATTTTTTTCTAGTGATCTCCAGAATAATATTTATTTTTCTAGTAATCTCCAGAATAATATATATTTTTTCTAAAGATCTCAAGAATAATATATTTTTTTCTAGTGATCTCCAGAATAATATATATATATTTTTTTTTCTAGTGATCTCCAGAATAATATATTTTTCTAGTGATCTCCAGATTAATTTTTTTTTCTAGTGATCTCCAGAATAATATATATTTTTTTTCTAGTGATCTCCAGAATAATATTTTTTTTTCTAGTGATCTCCAGAATAATATTTTTTTATGTGTCAAGTTACCACAACACCATTATTATCTTGTATTTTTTAACCTCAAATATACAACTATGTTGGTGTCCCTTGTTAATTTGACACTGTATTTTTGAAATGTACCTGCCTACTCACAACCAAACTGTCCTTTTTTAAGTAAAACACATAGCCAAGTATTTGGCAAACTCAAAATTTTTTATTGAATAGGGAGCACAAGGTCATATCAAAATGAAGAGGAAGGCAACGATGGAGAAACAGTTGGAATTGGAAAAGCGTTTGTACCCCAGGGCAGACATCAGTTATTTGACTTTCAAAACTGGTAACCTAAAGAAACAAAGTCCAAAGTACAAACACGCATGCTTGGAGCAAGGACAAGCCGGAAGCGCTCGGTCTTGTAAAACTAGCGTTCGTAATGGAGATGTCACATTCGTGACGCGGCAAATTATGAAATGTCTCAATGCAGCTCATTCTCTTCTTCTTTATAATCTATAGAATATTTTTTTTTTCTAGAAATTTCCAGAATAAAATTTTTTATTCTAGTGAGCTCCAGAATAATATTTTTTTTCTAGTGATCTCCAGAATAATAATTTTTTTCTAGTGATCTCCAGAATAATATTTTTTTCTAGTGATTTCCAGAATAATATATTTTTGTCTAGTTATCTCAAGAATAATATATTTTTTTTCTAGTGATCTCCAGAGTAATAATTTTTTATAGTGATCTCCAGAACAATATTTTTTTATAGCAAGCTCCAAAATAATATTTTTTCTAGTGATCTCCAGAATAATATATATTTTTTTCTAGTGATCTCCAGAATAATATTTTTTTCTAGTGATCTCCAGAATAATTTTTTTCTAGTGATCTTCAGAATAATATATATTTTTTTTTCTAGTGATCTCCAGAATAATAATTTTTTTCTAGTGATCTCCAGAATAAAAATTTTTTTCTAGTGATCTCCAGAATAATATTTTTTTCTAGTGATCTCCAGAATAA
The DNA here is from genome assembly GCF_042186555.1 of Aquarana catesbeiana. Classification (NCBI taxonomy): domain Eukaryota; kingdom Metazoa; phylum Chordata; class Amphibia; order Anura; family Ranidae; genus Aquarana; species Aquarana catesbeiana. The sequence continues at coordinate 101,536,108 of NC_133335.1, read as the reverse complement.
TATTTTTTTCTAGTAGTCTCCAGAATAATATATATTTTTTTTCTAGCGATCTCCAGAATAATATTTTTTTTCTAGTGATCTCCAGAATAATTTTTTTTTCTATTGATCTCCAGAATAATATTTTTGTTCTAGTTATCTCCACAATAATATATTTTTTTTCTAGTGATCTCCAGAATAATATTTTCTTTCTAGTGATCTCCAGAACAATATTTTTTTTCTAGTGATCTCCAGAATAATATTTTTTTTTTCTAGTGATCTCCATAATAATATTTTTTTTCTAGTGATCGCCATAATAATATTTTTTTTCTAGTGATCTCCAGAATAATATTTTTTTCTAGTAATCTCCAGAATAATATTTTTTTCTAGTGATCTCCAGAATAATATATGTTTTTTCTAGTGATCTCCAGAATAATATTTTTTTTTCAAGTTATCTCCAGAATATTTTTTTCTAGTGATCTCCAGAATAATATATATATTTTTTTTAGTGATCTCCAGAATAATATATATATTCTTTTCTAGTGATCTCCAGGATAATATTTTTGTTCTAGTGATCTCTTGAATAATATTTTTTTTTCTAGTGATCTCCAGAATAATATTTTTTTCTAGTGATCTCCAGAATAATATATATTTTTTTCTTGTGATCTCCAGAATAATATTTTGTTTTCTAGTGATCTCCAGAACAATATTTTTTTCTAGTGATCTCCAGAATAATATCTTTTTTCTAGTGATCTCCAGAATAATATTTTTTCTAGTGATCTCCAGAATAATAATTTTTTCTAGTGATCTCCAGAATAATATTTTTTTCTAGTGATTTCCAGAATAATATATTTTTGTCTAGTTATCTCAAGAATAATATATTTTTTTTCTAGTGATCTCCAGAATAATATTTTTTTATAGTGATCTCCACAACAATATTTTTTGATAGCGATCTCCAGAATAATATTTTTTCTAGTGATCTCCAGAATAATATATATTTTTTTCTAGTGATCTCCAGAATAATATTTTTTTTTCTAGTGATCTCCAGAATAATATTTTCTTTCTAGTGATCTCCAGAACAATATTTTTTTTCTAGTGATCTCCAGAATAATATTTTTTTTCTAGTGATCTCCATAATAATATTTTTTTTTCTAGTGATCTCCAGAATAATATTTTTTTTCTAGTAATCTCCAGAATAATAATTTTTTCTAGTGATCTCCAGAATAATATATGTTTTTTCTAGTGATCTCCAGAATAATATTTTTGTTCTAGTGATCTCCACAATAATATATTTTTTTCTAGTGATCTCCAGAATAATATATATATATATATATTTTCTAGTGATCTCCAGGATAATATTTTTGTTCTAGTGATCTCCAGAATAATATTTTTTTTTTCTAGTGATCTCCAGAATAATATTTTTTTTCTAGTGATCTCCAGAATATTATATTTTTTTTTTCTTGTGATCTCCAGAATAATATTTTTTTTCTAGTGATCTCCTGAACAATATTTTTTTTCTAGTGATCTCCAGAATAATATTTTTTTTTCTAGTGATCTCCAGAATAATATTTTTTTCTAGTGATCTCCAGAATAATATATATATTTATTTTCTAGTAATCTCCAGAATAATATTTTTTTTCTGGTGATCTCCAGAATAATATTTTTTTTCTAGTGATCTCCAGAAAATTTTTTTCTAGTGATCTCCAGAATAATATATATTTTTTCTAGTGATCTCCAGAATAATATATTTTTTCCTAATGATCTCCAGAATAATATTTTTTCTAGTGATCTCCAGAATAATATTTTTTTGTGTCAAGTTACCACAATACCTGCCTACTCACAAACAAACTGTCCTTTTTTAAGTAAAACACATAGCCAAGTATTTGGCAAACTCGAAGGTCATATCTAGTGATTTCCAGAATAATATATATATATATATATATATATATATATATATATATATATATATATATATATATATATATATATATATATATTTCTAGTGATCTCCAGAATAATATTTTTTTTCTAGTGATCTCCAGAATAATATTTTTTTCTAGTGATCTCCAGAATAATATTTTTTTCTAGTGATCTCCAGAATAATATTTTTTTCTAGTGATCTCCAGAATAATATTATTTTCTAGTGATCTCCAGAATAATATTTTTTTTCTAGTGATCTCCAGAACAATATGTTTTTTTTCTAGTGATCTCCAGAATAATATATTTTTTTCTAGTGATCTCCAGAATAATATTTTTTTTTCTAGTGATCTCCAGAATAATATTTTTTTCTGGTGAACTCCAGAATAATATTTTTTTTTTCTAGTGATCTCCAGAATAATATATATATTTATTTTCTAGTGATCTCCAGAATAATATTTTTTTCTAGTGATCTCCAGAATAATATTTTTTTTCTAGTGATCTCCAGAATAATATTTTTTTCTAGTGATCTCCAGAATAATATTTTTTTCTAGTGATCTCCAGAATAATATTATTTTCTAGTGATCTCCAGAATAATATTTTTTTTTCTAGTGATCTCCAGAATAATATTTTTTTTTCTAGTGATCTCCAGAATAATATTTTTTTCTAGTGATCTCCAGAATAATATTTTTTTCTAGTGATCTCCAGAATAATATTATTTTCTAGTGATCTCCAGAATAATATTTTTTTTCTAGTGATCTCCAGAATAATATTTTTTTCTGGTGAACTCCAGAATAATATTTTATATTCTAGCGATCTCCAGAATAATATATATATTTATTTTCTAGTGATCTCCAGAATAAAATTTTTTTCTAGTGATCTCCAGAATAATATTTTTTTTTCTAGTGATCTCCAGAATAATATTTTTTCCTAGTGATCTCCAGAATAATATTTTTTTCTAGTGATCTCCAGAATAATATTATTTTCTAGTGATCTCCAGAATAATATTTTTTTTTCTAGTGATCTCCAGAACAATATGTTTTTTTCTAGTGATCTCCAGAATAATATTTTTTTTTCTAGTGATCTCCAGAATAATATTTTTTTCTAGTGATCTCCAGAATAATATTTTTTTCTAGTGATCTCCAGAATAATATTATTTTCTAGTGATCTCCAGAATAATATTTTTTTTCTAGTGATCTCCAGAACAATATGTTTTTTTTCTAGTGATCTCCAGAATAATATATTTTTTTCTAGTGATCTCCAGAATAATATTTTTTTTTCTAGTGATCTCCAGAATAATATTTTTTTCTGGTGAACTCCAGAATAATATTTTTTTTTTCTAGTGATCTCCAGAATAATATATATATTTATTTTCTAGTGATCTCCAGAATAATATTTTTTTCTAGTGATCTCCAGAATAATATTTTTTTTCTAGTGATCTCCAGAATAATATTTTTTTCTAGTGATCTCCAGAATAATATTTTTTTCTAGTGATCTCCAGAATAATATTATTTTCTAGTGATCTCCAGAATAATATTTTTTTTTCTAGTGATCTCCAGAATAATATTTTTTTTTCTAGTGATCTCCAGAATAATATTTTTTTCTAGTGATCTCCAGAATAATATTTTTTTCTAGTGATCTCCAGAATAATATTATTTTCTAGTGATCTCCAGAATAATATTTTTTTTCTAGTGATCTCCAGAATAATATTTTTTTCTGGTGAACTCCAGAATAATATTTTATATTCTAGCGATCTCCAGAATAATATATATATTTATTTTCTAGTGATCTCCAGAATAAAATTTTTTTCTAGTGATCTCCAGAATAATATTTTTTTTTCTAGTGATCTCCAGAATAATATTTTTTCCTAGTGATCTCCAGAATAATATTTTTTTCTAGTGATCTCCAGAATAATATTATTTTCTAGTGATCTCCAGAATAATATTTTTTTTTCTAGTGATCTCCAGAACAATATGTTTTTTTCTAGTGATCTCCAGAATAATATTTTTTTTTCTAGTGATCTCCAGAATAATATTTTTTTCTGGTGATCTCCAGAATAATATTTTTTTTTTCTAGTGATCTCCAGAATAATATATATATTTATTTTCTAGTGATCTTCAGAATAATATTTTTTTCTAGTGATCTCCAGAATAATATTTTTTTCTGGTGATCTCCAGAATATTTTTTTCTAATGATCTCCAGAATAATATTTTTTTTTCTAGAGATCTACAGAATAATATTTTTTTTCTAGTGATCTCCAGAATAATATTTTTTCTCTAGTGATCTCAAGAATAATATTTTTTTTTTTAAATAGTGATCTCCAGAATAATATTTTTTTTTCTATTGATCTCCAGAATAATATTTTTTTTTCTAGTGATCTCCAGAATAATCATTTTTTTCTAGTGATCTCCAGAATAATTTTTTTTTCTAGTGATCTCCAGAATAATATTTTTTTTTCTAGTGATCTTCAGAATAATTTTTTTTTCTATTGATCTCCAGAGAATATTTTTTTTTTCTAGTGATCTCCAGAATAATATTTTTTTTTCTAGTATACTCCAGAATATTTTTTTTTCTAGTGATATCTCCAGAGAATATTTTTTTTTCTAATGATCTCCAGAATAATTTTTTTTTTTTTCTAATGATCTCCAGAATAATATTTTTTTTTTCTAGTGATCCCCAGAATAATATTTTTTTGTGTCAAGTTACCACAATACCTGCCTACCCACAAACAAACTGTCCTTTTTTAAGTAAAACACATAGTCAAGTATTTGGCAAACTCAAAGGTCATATCAAAATCAAGAGGAAGGCAACAATGGAGAAACAGTTGGAATTGGTAAAGCGTTTGTACCCCAGGGCAGACATCAATTATTTGACTTTCAAAATTGGTAACCTGAGGAAGCAAAGTCCAAAGTACAAACACGCATGCTTGGAAGCAAGGATGAGCCGGAAGCGCTCGGTCTTGTAAAACTAGCATTCGTAATGGAGATATCACATTCGTGACGCGGCAAATTATGAAATCTTTCAATGCGCATTCTCTTCTTCTTTAGACCCCTTTCACACCGAGCCGCCTATAGCGTCGGCGGTAAAACGCCGCTATTTAATTTTTTTTTTCTAGTGATCTCCAGAATAATATTTTTTTTTCTAGTGATCTCCAGAATAATATGTTTTTTCTAGTGATCTCCAGAATGATAACTTTTCTCTAGTGATCTCGAGAATAACATTTATTTCTTTTCATACATCAGGGGACAAAGAGCCATAATAGTTATTATGTGGGTTATAGATCACCTTCAGGTGATGGACACTGGCACGCCCTAAGACAAAAAGTGCACTCCCTATATAACCCCTCCCACTACTGGGAGTACCTCAGTTTTTTCGTCAGTGTCTAGGTGTTGGTCACCGTGAAGGGTGAAGATTGGGTCTGTTGGTTTACCACAGAAAACCCTGCAGCGGGAAATGTAAGTGGAGTTTTTCTAAGAAATTTAAAAAAAATGTTCTTATGAATTGTTTTCTTTCAAGTAAATGTTATTATGCCTAAGTGTCACCACTGGGGGCTGTATGGAGCATGTACCTTCTCATGCTTTGCTCATAGGTCGCGCTGTGTCACAGAAGCAGCAGACTCTTTCTCCAGCCAGCAGGCAGATCTCCGGTAAGTTTGGGGGGTTTTTGCTTCCTCCAGACACCCCCACCTGGGCTGAACTCTTCCCCTCTTCATGAGGCTGAGTATAAGGGAGAGCTGAAAAAGATCGGCAATGCAGTTTTCTTTTACTGCTCCTACACGGGGCGGCTTCCAGGTCTCCTCCACGCCATCCCTCCCACACTCACAAGCCAATCCCAAAAGTCGGATCGGAGGATCAGAGGTGGGAAAACTCTTTTTGAGAAAAGGGGGGGGGTGCGATGCGAGGTGGGGGTGAGGCTTAGCATGGTGTTGGCGTCCTCCAATGCGGGAGTGTGTTCGTTTTTCTTGTGCTGGCTGCAAAATTGTCGCAAAGACATAAGAGCAAAAGGAGCATGAAAGAGGTTTTGGTGACACAGGCATTTCCTGTTTAACACATTTACTATTTGTATGAGGCTGAGCATTAATAGCAGCGGCAGTGGCTGGACTATTGCTCAAGCAGTGGATGCGATTTCTTCTGATAGTACCTCTGCTTTGTGCATCGGGCTAAGGTCAGAAGGGGGGTTAAACACCCCCAAAATAGAACTAAAAGGGTCCCCCTCAAGCTCTGGAAAGCCTACTCATCTCTACAAATGGCCTCCTCCCCTGAGAGGGAGTGGCTGGTCAGAGTGAGCATCGGGGCCATGAAATGTTTGCAACTGTTTTCAACACTGCAGCCCCTGTGTATTTTACCAAAAGATCTTTTTTTCCCTCGGCCGTGATGGGGTTTAAAAAAGAAAAAAAAAAAAGTTTAGCGACTTTAATCGCACAGGTTCCCTTCCATTGCCCAGGACCCTCAAACTGAGGAACTAGGGGCAGGAGAAGACGAATCCCCTCAGGGGACTGTGGTGAGGCTGATGACTCCTCTTCTGAGATGTCAAATGTGGGAGAATCAGCTGGTTTTAATCTTGTTGATGCAATTTTTTGCTGTATGGTACGCTCCATATTTATGCTCCCTTAACTGAGTGTTTGGGTTCTGTAAAGCCTCCTCAAACTGTGCATGCCTTTTCCAGTCCATTTTACCATGCAGAAACTCCTGGCTAGTCTTCCTTTTGCGGTGAAACAGCTAGTTGAGAATGTTTGGAAAATTCATCCAAAGAAATTCTAGTGGGAAAAGTACCCCCCTTTGCCATTTAAATAAAGGAGTAGATATTTTTTAAAGCTCCTTCTTTTGTGCCAGGGGCATCAGCCTCCAGGCAGTCACGATGGCTTCTGCCATCAGGTTCAAAAGGCAATCCTCAGAATTAACCCCAGGGACAAAAGAGGTCTTTGGGGAGGAAACCTACAAGATACTGAAGCCTCCTTATGAGGAGGCACCCCGCTCGCTCAATAGGGGGAATTTTTCTGCAGTTCTCAAGGATCTGACAGGAAGACGAATGGGGGACTTCCTCAATAGCTCCAAGGTACGAGCTGGAGTTCCAAGAGTTCCTGTCTCCTCCTTTTTTCTCAGTTCAAACGTTCCTAAGGATCCAGAGAAAAAGAAGTCTTTCTCCCAAGCATTGGACCATTTTTTTTGGCAAAAGTGGTCATGGTGGTCCCCATGTAAGAGCAGAGGTTGGGGTCTGGTTAAATCCAAATGGACATTCTGGATCTCGAAGGTCTAAACTCCTTTTTTGGCATGGAGTCTATCCGATCAGTAGTCTCCTTCCTACAAGGGGGAGAACTTCTGGTGTCGATCGACATCAAGGATGCTTATCTCCATGTGCCGATCTTCCCCGTTCACCAGAAATTTCTACGCTTCGAGGTAGAAAATCTTAATTTCCAGTTTGTAGCTCTACATTTTCAGGCTAGCTACTGCACCTCAAGTGTTTATAAGGATCCTGGCTCCTCCTTTAGCCAGGTTAAGGGCTCAAAGTATAACGATACTAGCCTACTTAGAAGATCTACTCTTGATAGATCAATCGTTAGCCCGTTAAACCAAAGTCTGGTTACCGCAGTCGGCTACCTGGAATACTTAGGTTGGATCCTCAACCTAGAAAAATCCTCCTTAAAACCATCAAGGAGATTGCAGTACTTAGGGCTGATCATAGATACAGTCCAGAAAGGGGTATTTTTGCCCCAGGAAAGAATCGGTTCCTTAAAGGAACTGATTTGGTTGGTCAAAACAAAGAAGAATCCTTCTATTCATCTTTGCATGAGGTTATTGGGAAAATGGTGTCTTCTTTCGAGACCATTCCTTATGCGCAGTTTCATTCAAGACTGCTGCAAAACAGTACCCTGTCAACTTGGAACAAGAAGGTCCAAACTCTGGATTTCCCGATGCATTTATCCGCCAAAGTGCGTCAGAGCCTCAATTGGTGGTTAATATCCAAAAATCTTCAAAAAAAAAAATCCTTTCTACTGGTTACCTGGAAAGTAGTAACAACAGATGCCATTCAATAGAGATATGTGGCGCTACTCCATCAATCAGTACAAAATATCAATAATCCAAAATCGCAACTAAAATGAACTAAGCTGTAAGGATAAAATAAGCAAAAGTGGGGCTCCACCTAATAAAATACCAGAAACAATATTTAAAGCCTCAAAATATCACCATGCATGAATATAACAAAGACAAAATTCCTGCAATGCAAATAATCAGCAATCGAATGCTCAAAATAATAAATAATCTCAGTGCTCAATAAATAAATGTCAACTACCCATCTTCAAGTGGCAAAAAATATGTGAATATAAAACGCTGACTTCCCAGACTGAAAAGCTCCAAAGACCAACACACATATGGCGTCCAATGTCTCACAGACAATGGCTGGAGATCAAATCATTTCTGGTGCTAGATAACAAAATATATAAATCATCAACGTGAACTACAAAGTGATGGTGACAATAGTGCGATTAGTCCATATAGAAAGTGCAGTAGTGCTGAGTGACTTCCAAAAAAAACCAGTCTTTAAATATGGTGCAAAATGTGCAGTGACTGGTATTGTCACCATTTGGGACAGTGTCTCTTCTGTGGGATTACTTGTCCTATTACATTTGATTTTTATTTATTTCTATTCATTTAATTATATGGTTTTTTATTTTATTGTTTTCACAAGTATTTTCAATTATTATTAATTATGGATTGGATTTAGATATGACTGCAACATTATTATGGGATTTACTTTCATATTGTAGATCAGATGGGAATTTTTGCTGACCGTATAACTATCTTTTTTTGCACTGTATGCTATTACATTCACTTTGTAGTTCACGTTGATGATTTATATATTTTGTTATCTAGCACCAGAAATGATTTGATCTCCAGCCATTGTCTGTGAGACATTGGACGCCATATGTGTGTTGGTCTTTGGAGCTTTTCAGTCTGGGAAGTCAGCGTTTTATATTCACATATTTTTTGCCACTTGAAGATGGGTAGTTGACATTTATTTATTGAGCACTGAGATTATTTATTATTTTGAGCATTCGATTGCTGATTATTTGCATTGCAGGAATTTTGTCTTTGTTATATTCATGCATGGTGATATTTTGAGGCTTTAAATATTGTTTCTGGTATTTTATTAGGTGGAGCCCCACTTTTGCTTATTTTATCCTTACAGCTTAGTTCATTTTAGTTGCGATTTTGGATTATTGATATTTTGTACTGATTGATGGAGTAGCGCCACATATCTCTATTGAATATCTTTTTTGGGGGAACTGAGTGAACCTATCTATGTTGGCAGCTCTCCATCGGGTATTTTACCATCAGTTCCATAGCTCCCTGCATACATTGGGTTCTTGCGCACTGGTTCTTACACAAACAACAGATGCCAGCCTTTTGGGCTGGGGAGCAGTCCTGGAAGAAGCATCTGTCCAAGGGAAGTGGTACAAATCAGAGTTGACCTTGCCCATCAATATTCTAGAGATTAGGGCAGTACGCCTGGCCCTAAAGGCCTGGACGCGCAGACTATGGAATTATCCTGTCAGGATCCAATCCGACAATGCCACAGCTGTGGCTTATATCAATCACCAAGGGGGCACGAGAAGTCGTGCGACCCAAAGAGAGATGAATCATATTTTTCACCCTAACATCTTTCTGTCAATATGGCAAAAATGGGGAGTTCCGCACGTGGATCTGCTTGCGTCCAGGTTCAACAACAAGATCGACAACTTTGTGTCAAGGACAAGGGATCAGATGGCATACAGAACAGATGCCTTGGTCTTTCCATGGGATCCGTTTTCACGGATCTATGCATTCCCTCCTGTTCTGCTGCTTCCGCGTCTCCTACGCAGGATCAAGCAAGAGAAAAAGGAGGTGATTCTGGTGGCCCCAGCGTGGCCCAGGAGATCTTGGTTTGCCGAGATCATAAGGATGGCGGTAGGGGACCCTTGGACTCTGCCCCTGTGGTCAGACCTTCTCTCACAAGGTCCGGTGTTTCATCCCACCTTGCAAACGCTAAATTTAACGGTTTGGCCATTCTAAAGGACCGTGGGCTGTCAGCTTCAGTATTTTCTACTTTGGTTAATGCTAGGAAGCCGGCCTCCAGAATCATATATTATAGAGTCTAGAAGGCATATGTCTCCTGGTGTGAATCCAGGGGTTGGCACCCCAGGAAATATATCATAGGTAGGATCCTTGAGTTCCTACAGATGGGATTAGAAATGAAGCTGGCCTTGAGCACTATTAAGGGCCAGGTGTCTGCCTTATTGGTGTTTTTTCAACGACCACTTGCTTCACACTCTCTGGTTCATAACCTTATTCAGGGGGTAACACAGATTAATCCCCCAGTTAAGTCACCCCTGAACACTTGGGACTTAAATTTAGTCCTGTCGTCTTTACAAAAACAGCCTTTTTAACCGATTCAAGATATTCCCTTGATCCTCTTGACGAGGAAAATAGTTTTCTTGGTTGCCATATCTTCTGCAAGAAGAGTATCAGAGTTGGCTGCTCTTCCAGAACCTCCTTCTGTGGAAGAAAAGTCACTACATTCTCTTGATGTGGTGAGAGCGGTCAAGGTCTATTTAAAAGCGACTGCTCAGATTCATAAAACAGATGTTTTGTTTGTGTTGCCAGACGGTTAAAAGAGGACAGGCTGTGTTGAAATCTACCATTTCTAAATGGATTCGTCAAGTGATTGTTCAAGCTTATGGTTTAAAGGGGAAAATTCCTCCTTTTCATATTAAAGAGCACTCCACCAGGGCTGTTAGTGCTTCTTGGGCAGTGCATCACCAAGCCTCCATGGTTCAGATCTGCAAGGTCACAACTCGGTTTTCAATCCATACATCTACCAGATTCTATCAAGTAGATGTAAAAGGTCATGAGGATATCGCCTTTGGGCGCAGTGTACTGCAGGCTGCAGTATAAGTCCTCAGTCTCTTGGTGCCCTACTTTTGTTGTGTCTCCCTCCCTTCAGTTGGCATCAGAGGCGTATCTAGTGAAAATGGCGCCTATGGCAAGCACTGAAACTGCGCCCCTGTCAAAAAAAAAAAAAAAAACAGCTAACAAAACTACAAGTCAAGCTCTTTAATCTTTCTATTAACAAATTATGGATTAGTACTACATAAACTGCCCAATGGATCAGTTCGCCCCTGGTCATTAAACATTCTACATTCAGTGAAAGTTCATGTACTGCAAAGTTTGCACTGCATGAACTTTCACTGAATGTAGAATGTTTAAGGAGCTTGTTGCACAAATCACTGTATTAAACTTTATGATATCTATTTATTTAATCCATATTGAGCACTATTTGATTGTGTGTATATGCCAAGCAGAAGCAGCCAATCAAATATGGTGCTCAATATGGATTAAATTAATATGCATAGCCATAAATATCAGAAATAAAAGTGTAATAAAGTGATTTGTGCAACAGCAGGTACTACTTTTAAATAGACTGCGAATGTGACTACAGCTGATGACCAGACTGCGAATGTGACTACAGCTGATGACCAGACTGCGAATACAGGAGATGACCAGACTGCGAATGTGACATACTACAGGAGATGACCAGACTGCGAATGCAACATACTACAGGAGATGACCAGAATGTGAATGCGACATACTACAGGAGATGACCAGACTGCGAATGCGACATACTACAGGAGATGACCAGAATGTGAATGCGACATACTACAGGAGATGACCAGAATGCGACATACTACAGGAGATGACCAGAATGCGAATGCAACATACTACAGGAGATGACCAGAATGCGAATGCGACTACAGCAGATGATCAGACTGCGAATGCGACTACAGCAGATGACCAGAATGCGAATGCGACTACAGCAGATGACCAGACTGCGAATGCGACTACAGCGGATGACCAGAATGCGAATGCGACTACAGCAGATGACCAGACTGCGAATGCGACTACAGCAGATGACCAGACTGCGAATGCGACTACAGAAGATGACCAGACTGCGAATGCGACTACAGCAGATGACCAGACTGCGAATGCGACATACTACAGGAGATGACCAGACTGCGAATGCGACATACTACAGGAGATGACCAGAGACTGCGAATGTGACTACAGGAGATGACCAGAATGCGACTACAGCAGATGACCAGACTGCAAATGTGACATACTACAGGAGATGACCAGACTGCGAATGTGACTACAGGAGATGACCAGAATGCGACTACATCAGATGACCAGACTGCGAATGCGACTACAGCAGATGACCAGACTGCAAATGCGACTACAGCAGATGACCAGATTGCGAATGCGACTACAGCAGATGACCAGATTGCGAATGTGACTACAGGGGATGACCAGATTGCGAATGCGACTACAAGAGATGTCCAGACTGCGAATGTGACTACCCGAGATGACCAGACTGCGAATGTGACTACAGGAGATGACCAGAATGCGAATGCGACTACAGCAGATGACCAGACTGCGAATGCGACTACAGCAGATGACCAGACTGCAAATGCGACTACAGCAGATGACCAGACTGCAAATGCGAATACAGAAGATGACCAGACTGCGAATGCGACTACAGAAGATGACCAGACTGCGAATGCGACTACAGCAGATGACCAGACTGCAAATGTGACATACTACAGGAGATGACCAGACTGCGAATGTGACTACAGGAGATGACCAGAATGCGACTACATCAGATGACCAGACTGCGAATGCGACTACAGCAGATGACCAGACTGCGAATGCGACTACAGCAGATGACCAGACTGCGAATGCGACTACAGCAGATGACCAGATTGCGAATGTGACTACAGGAGATGACCAGACTGCGAATGCGACTACAAGAGATGTCCAGACTGCGAATGTGACTACCCGAGATGACCAGACTGCGAATGTGACTACAGGAGATGACCAGACTGCGAATGCGACTACAAGAAATGACCAGACTGCGAATGCGACTACAGGAGATGACCAGAATGCGAATGCGACTACAGCAGATGACCAGACTGCGAATGCGACTACAGCAGATGACCAGACTGCGAATGCGACTACAGAAGATGACCAGACTGCGAATGCGACTACAGAAGATGACCAGACTGCGAATGCGACTACAGCAGATGACCAGACTGCGAATGCGACATACTACAGGAGATGACCAGACTGCGAATGCGACATACTACAGGAGATGACCAGAGACTGCGAATGCGACTACAGGAGATGACCAGACTGCGGATGTGACTACAGGAGATGACCAGAATCCAACTACAGCAGATGACCAGACTGCGAATGTGACTACAGCAGATGACCAGACTGCGAATGCGACTACAGCAGATGACCAGATTGCGAATGTGACATACTACAGCAGATGACCAGACTGCGAATGCGACATACTACAAGAGATGACCAGAATGCGAATGTGACTACAGTAGATGACCAGACTGCGAATGTGACTACAGCAGATGACCAGACTGCGAATGCGACTACAAGAGATGACCAGACGGCGAATGTGACTACAGGAGATGACCAGAATGCGAATGCGACTACAGCAGATGACCAGACTGCGAATGCGACTACAGCAGATGACCAGACTGCGAATGCAACTACAGAAGATGACCAGACTGCGAATGCGACTACAGCAGATGACTAGACTGCGAATGCGACATACTACAGGAGATGACCAGACTGCGAATGCGACATACTACAGGAGATGACCAGAGACTGCGAATGCGACTACAGCAGATGACTAGACTGCGAATGCGACATACTACAGGAGATGACCAGACTGTGAATGTGACTACAGGAGATGACCAGAATGCGACTATAGCAGATGACCAGACTGCGAATGCGACTACAGCAGATGACCAGACTGCGAATGCGACTACAGCAGATGACCAGACTGCGAATGCGACATACTACAGGAGATGACCAGACTGCGAATGCGACTACAGCAGATGACCAGACTGCGAATGCGACTACAGCAGATGACCAGATTGCGAATGTGACATACTACAGCAGATGACCAGACTGCGAATGCGACATACTACAAGAGATGACCAGACTGCGAATGTGACTACAGGAGATGACCAGACTGCGAATGCGACATACTACAGGAGATGACCAGAGACTGCAAATGCGACTACAGGAGATGACCAGACTGCGAATGTAACTACAGGAGATGACCAGAATGCGAATACAGCAGATGACCAGACTGCGAATGCGACTACAGCAGATGACCAGACTGCGAATGCGACTACAGCAGATGACCAGATTGCGAATGTGACATACTACAGCAGATGACCAGACTGCGAATGTGACTACAGGAGATGACCAGACTGCGAATGCGACTACAGCAGATGACCAGACTGCGAATGCAACTACAGAAGATGACCAGACTGCGAATGCGACTACAGCAGATGACTAGACTGCGAATGCGATATACTACAGGAGATGACCAGACTGCGAATGCGACATACTACAGGAGATGACCAGAGACTGTGAATGCGACTACAGCAGATGACCAGACTGCGAATGCAACATACTACAGGAGATGACCAGACTGCGAATGTGACTACAGCAGATGACCAGACTGCGAATGCGACTACAGCAGATGACCAGATTGCGAATGTGACATATTACAGCAGATGACCATACTGCGAATGCGACACACTACAAGAGATGACCAGACTGCGAATGAGACTACAAGAGATGACCAGACTGCGAATGCGACTACAGCAGATGACCAGATTGCAGATGTGACTACAGAAGATGACCAGATTGCAAATGTGACATACTACAGCAGATGACCAGACTGCGAATGCGACTACAAGAGATGACCAGACTGCGAATGCGACTACAAGAGATGACCAGTCTGCGAATGCGACTACAAGAGATGACCAGACTGCGAATGCGACTACAAGAGATGACCAGACTGCGAATGCGACTACAGCAGATGACCAGATTGCAAATGTGACATACTACAGCAGATGACCAAGTAGCCAGTTTTAAAATGTAAGCTTACAGCAATGCACAGCTATACAGTGGCATAAAGATAAAGAACAGGGAGGGTTTAGTAACACTGAGTCTATAGGTAGAAAGACCTACCTGACCAGCCGGGCTCACCTCTCAGAGGTCCGGAGGCGGAGCTTTCTGCGGTGGGGCGGGGCTTACGGCGGTAGGGGGCAGGAATATTTCTGGTCCAGGAGAGGCGATGTCAGTGCTCCGAGCACATACAGTATACATGGGGCGGGGCAGGGCAGGGTCAGAGCGTCAGTGGAGCTCCCTGCCCCGCCCCTCCCTGCTGACAGAGCCTCCCTCAGCCTAAACCGAGCCCGACAGCCATCTGATAGAACACCAGCGCCGCGATCCTGCAGGCTGGCCGCGGCGCCGGGGGCTATATTAGTCTGAGAGGACAGGGGAGGGTTTTTTTTCATGCAGAGGGCGGCTTTTTGCCACCCCTTCCCCCCATGGCGCCCATGCAACTTGCCATGGCTGCCATACCTTAGATACGCCACTGGTTGGCATTGCTATGGGACATCCCACATAGTAACTAGTATGGCTCTGTGTACCCTGATGTATGAAAAGAAAATAGGATTTTTAAAACAGCTTACCTGTAAAATCCTTTTGTTTGAAGTACATCAGGGGACACAGAGGTCCCTAACTTCTTGGAATACACATGTATTGCTTTGTTGCTGTCAGGGCTGGGCTCAGCCCTTCCTTCTCTGAGCTGACCGCTCAGCTGTCGGCTAATTGCCAGCTCCTTTCTCTCCACAGTGACTCAGGTATTGATGATCTGCTCATCAGTCCTGCCTACTTAAAGCCGTCCAGCTCACTTCATCTCTGCCTTCGCCTTTGGTCACATCTCAGAGACTTTCTCCTGCGTTCCTGTTGAAGACTTGCTCGGCTGACGTCCGTTCTGGCTCCTGATCCTGCTTGCTGTACTACTACGTTGATCTCTGGCTCTCTGACATTGGCATTGGCTGACTACCCGATCTGGTTACTGAACTCTGGCTATGTATTGACTACGCTTACTTTACTTTTTTATGATTATTAAAAAAGTGTGATTAACTGTACTTCTGTCTCGGTCTGATTCATGGTTTCTGACAGTAGGCGAAGGCCATGAATTCAGAGGATGTAGTCAGTCCACTTGTTGGTAATATTTTTTCAAGATTGGATGACCAGGATCACCGCATGGATCAGTTTACCTTGGCGTTAGAAAAGCTCCTGAGTCACACGGCTCACCTGGAATCTTCCACTATGGCTGCTCTGGTACAACCTGTGTTGCAGGCCGTCCCTGCTGCTGCTCCAGTCTCTGTGTAGGCACCCGCCTCGAGTATTACTTCTATAAGAGGCATGTCTAGTTCCGCTCTGCTTCCCCAGCGATTTGGGGGCGATCCAGTTCAATGCAAAGGGTTTCTCAACCAGGTTGAGATATATTTTGAGATGCTGCCCCAGGCGTTTCCCACAGACAGAAGCAAAGTAGGTTTCATGATATCTTTGCTTTCCAAGAAAGCCTTGGCCTAGGCAAACCCTCTATGGGAGACACAAAAACCTATGGTCCTGTGTTTATTTTGAATTTGTGACTTCCTTCAAAAGCGTATTTGACGTTCCCGCATGCTCCACTTCTGCTGCCAAGAGCCTCATGTCCATCAAACAGAGTACAAGAACTGTTGCCAATTACGCCATTGAATTCCGTACTCTGGCAGCAGAGGTTGCTTGGAACAATGAGGCCCTCGTGGCTGCTTTCTCTCATGGTCTCTCGGATAACATCAAGGATGAGATAGCAGCCCGAGATATACCCACTGAGCTGGAGAGGTTGATCACATTTGCCATCCTCATTGACTCCAGACTCAGAGAAAGACTCTCTTTTAAGGAGTACTGGTGCAAGCCTCCTGTACATTTGTCTCTGAGCTTTGCAGTTCCACCCTTGCCTCCCTCACCTCCCATGCCTCCTGGTACCCAGTCGGTCTGTGAAGATGAACCCATGCACTTGGGCTTCACGTGTCTCTCTGCGAATGAGAGAGCCCTTAGGAGGAGGAAGAGATTGTGCCTTTGATGTGGCCAGGCTGGTCACTTTTTGAAGTCTTGTCCTACCCGTCCAGGGAACGCCCGAACCTTTAGGTCCTGTCATGGACAGACCTTAGGTGGTGTTGTTTCGGCTCCAGATTCCCCTGAAAGATGAGCCCCTAGTTTTGGTTACCCTGTCTTGGGCTGAGTCGTCCGTTGAGATACAGGCTCTAATCGACTCTGGGGCTGCAGGCCTGTTCATTGATGCTGCCTTTGTATCGAAGCACTCGATTCTGCTGCAGCTGCGTGACACTCCACTTGCCATTGAGGCTCTTGACAGGAGATCTCTACAGCCTGCCCATGTGACTCATGAGACTGTTCCGTTGTTCTTTGCCGTAGGGGCCCTTCACCATGACATAATCCAATTCCAAGTTATTGCCTCACCTAAGTTTAAGCTGGTTATTGGTTATCCTTGGTTACAGAGGAACAACCCTTCTTTTGATTGGCTCCTTGCAGAGGTTCTGTCCTAGTCGCCACAGTGCAGTGAGAGATGCTTCCAGAAGGTAGCCAAGGTCCTGTGCACCTCTTCACTCTCCTCCCTGCCGGAGGAGTACCGCGATTTTAGTGATGTCTTTGACAAAGGTCAAGCCGGTACTTTGCCTCCACACCGGTCGTATGATTGCACAATTGACCTTTAACCTGGTGCCATACCCCCTCGTGGCCGGGTTTACCCTTTGTCGGTCTTGGAGGATAAAGCCATGGAAAAGTATGTTGCAGACGGACTTTCTCCTTGTTTCATCCGCAAATCTTCGTCTCCTGCTGGTGCTGGTTTCTTTTTTGTGAAGAAAAAGAGTGGTGAACTGAGACCTTGTATCGATTATAGGGGTCTCAATCTTTTCGATATGATTAAGAATGCCTATCCCATTCCGTTGATTACGGAGTTATTTGACCGCCTCAATGGAGCAACTGTTTTTACGAAGCTTGATTTGAGAGGGGCATACAATCTTGTCAGGATTAAGGAGGGCGACGAGTGTAAAACTGTGTTTTAATACCAGATCAGGTCATTATGAGTATCTCGTAATGCCTTTTGGCCTTTGTAACGCTCCGGCAGTTTTCCAGGAGTTCATTAACGATGTCCTCCGAGATTTGTTGCAGTTATATGTGGTGGTTTATCTTGACGATATCCTCATATTTTCCAAGTCCCTGGAGAACCACCACACAGATGTCTGTCGTGTGCTTCAGAGACTACGAGAGAACAATCTCTACTGTAAATGGGAAAAGTGCGAATTCCATTGTGAACAGGTAAAATGTCGTTTCCACTGCTGGTTTTTCGATGGACCCAGAGAAACTTTCAGCGGTCATACAGTGGCCTCGACCCGTGGGTTTACGTCCTCTGCAGCGCTTTCTTGGCTTTGCCAACTATTATCGGAAGTTTATTCGTAACTTCTTGTCTCTGGTCAAGCCCCTGACTGATATGACCAGGAGAGACGGCAACCCACAGAGTTGGTCTCCGGAGTCCATTAAGGCCTTTAAGAGTCTCAAGGTTGCATTTGTTTCTGCTCCTATGTTGGCACACCCTGATCCTAATTTGCCTTTTATCCTAGAAGTTGATGCTTCCAAGACTGGAGTTGGCGCCCTTCTGTCTCAACGTCCTAACTCTGAGTGCGCTATGCATCCAATATACGTCAAAGAAAAATTTCTAAAACATTAGCAGCGCTAGTGCAAAAATATCAAATATTTAAAAATATAAATGAAATTTCTTAAGAGTCCACTTAAACAAAGTATCAAATGGTGATCCACTCAGTGAAAGTCCATTAAGAAAAGGCAGGTGAGTATAAACTAGAAGATTGTGGAAGAAAATATTAGCAGCGATCCCAAGTCTCCATCACCACACCATTTGTGCCACAGCCCTGTAGGTAATCCACTTACCAGACCCTGCTGATTAACACGATCGTCTAGTTTATACTCACTTGCCTTTTCTTAATGGACTTTCACTGAGAGGATCACCATCTGATACTTTGTTTAAGTGGACTCTTAAAGCGGAGTTCCACACAAAAATGGAACTTCTGCTTTTTGGAACCCTCCCCCCCTCCTTTCAGGGGGGAGGGGGGTGCAGTTACCTGTCTAAGACAGGTATTTGCACCCACTTTCGGCACAGACTCCCATGGGAGTCTATGCCTCTTCCTGTCCCTCCGCGCTGTCTCCTGGGAAACACACAGCTCTCAGGAGATAGCGGGGACCAGTTACGATGCGCAGCGCAACTCGCCCATGCGCAGTAGGGAACCGGGAAGTGAAGCCGCAACGCTTGACTTCCTGATTCCCTCAGCTAGGATGGCGGCGGCAGCTGCCAAGAACCGAGCGGGTTCTCGGCTTCGCCTGCCGACATCGCTGGACCCTGGGACAGGTAAGTGGCCATTTATTAAAAGTCAGCAGCTGCAGTATTTGTAGCTGCTGGCTTTTAATTTTTTTTTTTTTTTGGCGGTTTAGGTGGACCCCCGCTTTAAGCAATTTCATTGATATTTTTAAATATTTACTATTTTTGCACTAGCGCTGCTAATGTTCTAGAAATTTTTCTTTGACGTATATTTGATGCATCTCATTTTAGTATAGCAGCTGCTGACTATTGTTTTATCAATATTTTCTCTGTGTGCGCTGAGGGAGGGATACTGAACATAGTTTTTTTATCTCTCATTCTTTGATATTTGCACTATGCATCCGTGTGGCTACTTTTTCAAGAAATTGTCACCGGCAGAGTGCAATTACGAGATTGGTGACAGAGAGTTGTTGGCGATCATTTTAGCCCTGAAAGAATGGAGACATCTCCTTGAAGGTACCACAGTGCCGGTTCTCATTCTTACTGACCATAAGAATCTCACATTCTTGTCTGAGGCTAAGTGCCTCTCTCCCAGAAGGACGCGATGGGCTCTTCTCTTGTCGAGTTTTAATTACATTGTCTCATTCTTACCCGGTACTAAGAATGTAAGGGCTGAGGCCTTGTCATGACAATTTTCCTCCACTTCCAAGATGGAGTCGGTTCCTGGTTCCTGTGATTCCTCCTGATCGTATTCTAGCTACAGTTCGCACCAGTCTTACTTCTCCTTTGGGTGACAAAATTCTTGCTGCTCAGGTCGATGCTCCTCCTGAGAAACCTTGTGACCGCTGCTTTGTTCCTGAGAGTCTCCGTACTGCTGTGCTCCAGACTTACCATTCTCCCAAGGCTGCTGGCCACCCTGGGAAGAATCAAGTCTTTTGGGCCATTTTCCAACAATTCTGGTGGCCTAGTCTACGTGCTGATGTAACCACCTTCGTAGCTGCCTGTTCCGTGTGTGCTCAGATTAATGCCCTGTATACACGGTTGGACTTTCCGGCAGGAAAAGTCCGACGGAATCTTTTCGTCAGACATTACGATCATGTGTGGGCCTCATCAGACTTTTTTTTTAGAAAAAAAACGCTCGTCTGTTTGCTGTTCCGACGGACCAAAAATGACGCATGCTCTGAAGCAAATACGAGACGGCAGTGATTGGCTACTCGCTATTGAACTTCCTTTTTCTAGGCCCGTTGTACGTGTTGTACACCACCGCGTTCTAGATGGTCGGACTTTGGTGTGATCTTGTGTAGGCAAGACAGTTTCAGCGGAACTCCATCGGAACTCTGTCGGAAAAACCTTCGGAGTTTATTCCGACGGAAAGACCGGTTGTGTGTACGCGGCATCAGACTCCACAACACCTTCCAGTGGGCCTCCTACAACACATACCCAATGGAGAGATGCCCTGGACCCACCTGTCTATGGATTTCAATGTGGAGTTACCCAACTCCCAGGGCAACACAGTTATCCTTATGGTGGTTGACCGGTTCTCGAAAATGTTGCATTGTATTCCACTCAAGAAGTTGCCTACTTCTAAGGAACTGGCTTCTATTTTTGCTCGGGAGATCTTCCGCTTATATGGGCTACCCAAGGTGGTCAGACAGGTGTAGTCAGTTTGTGTCCCGGTTCTGGCGAGCCTTTTGTGCACAGTTGGGTATTCAGCTTGCTTTCTCCTCTGCGTATCACCCGCAGTCTAATGGGGCCGCAGAACGAGCCAATCAGTCCTTGGAGAAATTCCTACATTGCTATATTTCTGACCATCATAACAACTGGTCAGACCTCTTACCGTGGGCGGAGTTTGCTCCCAATAGTGCCTTGAATTCAGCTTCCCGTTTGTCCCCGTTTATGGTGAACTATGGTTTCCAACCCTCCGTGTTGCCTGCCTAGTTTGTTCCGCAGAGTATTCCTGCATTAGAGGACCATCTCCGTGGTCTTCGTTCCACTCGGGCACAAGTCCAGGAGGCTTTGCAACATGCTAACGATAGGTACAGACTCCATGCTGACCGCAGACGCCTGCCTGCGCCTTCCTACCAGGTTGGGGACAGAGTCTGGCTGTCGTCTCGCAACCTCCAACTTCATGTTCCTTCTTTCGCACCTCGGTTTATTGGGCCTTTCCGTATCCTTCGCAGGATTAACCCAGTGGCTTACACGTTGGACCTTCCTCCTAGTATGCGCATCTCTAATGTGTTTCATGTCTCCTTATTGAAACCTTTGGTCTGCAACCGCTTTACCACCTCGGTGCCACGTCCTCACCCCATGCAGGTTGAGAACCATGAGGAGTATGAAGTACAATCCATTGTTGACTCCCGTAGGTTCCGTGGGCGCATACAGTACCTGGTGCATTGGAAGGGGTACGGTACGGTCCGGTCCATAGAGGTTTTCCCCTCAAGCCCGGTGGTCCTCCGAGGGGGAGGGGTTGTTGAGGAGGGGGTAGTGTCAGGGCTGGGTTCAGCCCTTCCTTCTCAGAGCTAGCCGCTCAGCTGTCAGCTAATTGCCAGCTCCTTTCTCTCCACAGTGACTCAGCTGTTGATGATCTGCTCATCAGTCCTGCCTACTTAAAGCCGTCCAGCTCACTTCATGTCTGCCTTCGCCTTTGGTCACATCTCAGAGACTTTCTCCTTCGTTCCTGTTAAAGACTTGCTTGCTTAAAGACTTGACGTCCCTTCTGGCTCCTGATCTTGCTTGCTGTACTACTACGTTGATCTCTGGCTCTCTGACATTGGCATTGGCTGACAACCCTATCTGGTTACTGAACTCTGGCTATGTATTGACTACGCTTACTCTGTTTACCTTTTCATTATTATTAAACAAGTGTGATTAACTGTAATTCTGTCTCGGTCTGATTCATGGTTTCTGACAGCTACAAAACTGAGGTACTCCCAGTAGTGAGAGGGGTTATATAGGGAGTGCACTTTTTGTCTTAGGGCATGCCAGTGTCCATCACCTGAAGGTGACCTATAACCCACATAGTAACTACTATGGCTCTGTGTCCCCTGATGTACTTCAAAGAAAAGGATTTTACAGGTAAGCTGTTTTAAAAATCCTATTTTTTTCTAGTGATCTCCAGAATAATATTTTTTTTTTCTAGTGATCTCCAGAATAATATTTTTTTTTTTCTAGTGATCTCCACAATAATATTTTTTTGTGTCAAGTTACCACAACACTATTATTATATCGTATTTTTTAACCTCAAATATACAACTATGTTGGTGTCTCTTGTTAATTTGACATTGTATTTTTGAAATGTACCTGCCTACTCATAAACAAACTGTCCTTTTTTAAGTAAAACACATATAGAAAATACAAACTCAACGCCAAAAAAAATATATATGTGAAAAAACGTAATAAAAATTATTTAGTAATAAGCTGCTCCCCTTGTTGAGCCAAGAATTGGTCAATTGATGTATTAATGAGTAGGGGGCGCTAGTGGTTAACAGTGAAAGAAAAAAGTGAGACAGCTAGGTCTCAGTGTGGAAAATGTATCATAAGCATGCAAACATATATTGTGGAAAATTAAAATGAAAGGTTGTAACACACAATATTATAACAAAAGTGCTGATATTAAAGTCCCAATAGTAGAATGAACACAATATTGGCAGTGAAGAAATAGTGGTCTTCCAAGATAAGTGGATTCCTCTAATCCATCTAAACTAGGGCTGTGGAAATTAAAGATTAATTCCTCGATTAATCGATTTATTTTTTTGATCAATCAAAATTCTATTGATTGGTACTCACCTCTCCGCTGGCTTCCGGGTCTTCAGGGAGTTCCGTTGGAGATCCGGTGACGTCACGGACATCAACGTCACTGGACTCCTCCTCCCTTCCCCAAGTGCCTCCGTCTGCTAACGAAGGGAAGGGGGAGGAGTCTGGTAACGTTGAAGTTCTGATTGAACGTAACGCGTACGGGGAGGAACTACGTAACGCGTACGGGGGAGGAACTACGGAACTACGAGGAACTACGTAGGGCAGCAGCGGGTGACTACGCAGTGCTGCTGCCCTACGGAACTAACACGATTGTCAGCTTTACATGCTGTGTTTTTATCATCTTTATGTGAGTAGTTTGTGTTTGAACACAAAAATTAAATCTTATACTTAAGCGGTGAGCACTTAGATCTTTTCTTTCTACCCATGACCTGGCGTCCTTGCAGAGATCTAAGGAGACGTGAGAGAAGTTTATGGTCCGTGTTAACCCTTTTGATACCCGCTTGCATGACCACCTGTTTGCACAGGGGTCCATGCCATAAGGTGAGAGTGATTAGTTAGACCGGAGGTGGAGGGATTGTCAAGCTACTTTAGAAAAAAAAATTACTACAGTTTGAATTTAAAACGTATTTGTGTGAACTGTGAAGTTAAGTCATGGATTGTGGAAACTAACTAGTGTCGGGTGATTGTATATAGTGTATATAATGGATATCACCTTTTAAGAACTCCTCCTCCCCCTGTTCCTGGACTGGACTTGGGTCATAGCAATAACTCCAAGCCCAATAATAGCGCGATCTCTCCGTCCAGAGCGCCACATGGCTAGTATACGAATGGCTGTTTAGAACGAACCAACAGAACACACTAAAAATCACAAGGGACCTGACAAGCAGGACCTGAAAATCAGAAAGGACCTGACAAGCACGCACTGAAAATCAGAAGCGAACTAAAAATAATGCTCTGAAAGCACAACCTGAAAAGCAGAAACTAACTGAAAAGCATGAGGCTGAAAAGCATGAATCGACACTTACCAAACTTCTACTAACACGAGATTGGCAGAAGGAGCCCAAAGGGTGGCACATGACTATTGAACTTCCTTTTTATCGGCTCGTAGTACGTCTAGCATGTCACTAGGTTCGTAATTGTTGGCCAACATTTGTGTGACTGTGTGTATGCAAGACAAGTTGGAGCCAATGCACTTCAAACAAAATCCCACGGTTTTGTTTGCGAACAATCCGATCGTGTGTATACGAGGCATTTGTGTATTTTTATTGCAAATACTCATCTGAGAAATACTTACATGACTATTAAAGGATATATGAAATCTGCTGAGCAAAAAAATACAAAGGGCTGTTTACCCTTGCCTCACACAAATATGTACTACCACAGAAGTGGGTCATCTTCTCAGGCACTGCATAAAAGTGCACTGGCATTTGTGCTGGAGGCGTTTTCTATATCACTTCCCTCCATGTCGCACACAAAGATCATGCAATCACCAACAACTCCTGGTCTCATACAAACAATCAGGAACCAGGACCCATCTACCGAGAACTAATTATTTATTTTTTTTGGTGGTGGGTAAATTTTAAAAAATATATCATTATTATTTTTTATATACTATTTTGGGTCAGCTTTCCTTTGGTAATAAAATAAATCAAGGGAGATTCATTACCATTACCACCAAATGAAGGCCCAATTTTTTTAACAACAAAAAAAAAAAGTATAATTCACCTGGATACACTGAGTAGTTGCGATGATATATAGAGTTTTACTAACATGTGCCAAAGTTGCAAAACTGCATTCAGTCATTTACTACTTCTAAAGTTTACTAATCTAAATAAACCCCCAAACAAAACATATTCTCTAAAAAAAGGAAATTAATGTGATACTACAGGCTCAAATGTTTTCTTTCTGATATAAAAAAAAGAGATTTATATTTACTTGCCATGTGCATTAGTATTGTGCAGAACGGCCCCTTATTTCCTGTTCTGGGGTCCCCTGCTGGCGCTCTCTGCTCCTTCTCTCCTCAGTGTGCCCCTATAGCAAGCCACTTGCTATGGGGTCACACGTGCAGGCATGCTCCTGAGCCGGGCTGTGTGCATCAATAGACACACACAGCGCATCTCGGCTCTACCCCCTGCTTCCTCCTCTCAGGATTTTATTGACAGCAGCAGGAGCCAATGGCTCTCGCTGCAGCCTCTTTACCTGTGAGAGCAGGGAAAAAGACGCTCATCGCTGGAACGAGAGCGGACGCAGGTAAGTATTTTTGGAGGGGGTGGGGGCACAGCTAGTGGAAGTTTTTTTTTACTTTAATGCAGATAATGCATAAAGGTAAAAAAAATGTAAAACCACTTTAAAGCGGCGTTCCAGCCTGTAAAAAAAAAAAAAACTATTAATTTAGCAGCTACAAATACTGTAGCTGCTAACTTTTAATATACACTTACCTGTCCAGGGATCACGCAATGTCAGCACCCCAAGCAGACCTATCCATCGGCTTCGATTTCAGGAGCCGGCATTGCAAGGGAAACTGGCAGTGAAACCTTCAGGCTTCACAGCCGGTTTCCTACTGCGCATGCGCAAGTCGCATTGCACTTTCTGAATGGTCTTGTCATCTTCTGGGACACACACAGATCCCAAAAGGCAGCAGGGGGGGCAGGAGGAGGGGCTGGACATGCAGCCGTGCGGTGATCTTACCAGGAAGCGGGAGTGGGTACCCACAAACTACGGGATAGATTTATGGACTTTTTTGTAATTGTTTTTACTGGTAACGGCGGAGATCAGCAATTTTTAGCAGGACTGCAACATTGCGGCGGACAAGTCTGACCTTAAGTGACACTTTTTGGAGACCAGTGACACCAATACAGTGATCAGTGCTGAAAAATACACTGATCACCGTATAAATGACACTGGCATGGAAGGGGTTAACATCAGGGGCGATCAAGGTGTTAAATGTGTTCCCAGTTTGTGCTTTCTTACTGTGTGGGAGAGGTACTGACAGGAAGAATGCAGAGATCGCTGTTCTTCATTACTCGATGATCTCCATGTTCTCCCCTGTCAGAATGGGGATCTGCCTTGTTTACATAAGCAGATCCCCGTTCTGCCTCTCTGTGAAGCTATCGCAGGTGGCGGGCGGACATCGTGTCTGCTGGACCCGTGCATCGGCTCCTCCTCTGTGCAGTGGCCACGCACTCGAGCCCACACTAGCTATTGCATGAAACAACATACAGGTATATTGTTTTTACGCAATAGAGCCGCCCCGGTCACAGTATACAGTATATGTGGTGGGCGGTACTTAAGTTAAAAGCCTTTACAGGCTACCACTTTAGATGTACAGAGGTGATCTAGTGCTAGAATTACTGCCCATGATCTGATGTCTGCGGTGATACCTCACATGTGTGGGATGATCGCTGTTTTCTTGCGTGCGGGACCACCTTGTGCGATAAGGACTTTACCTGTGCAGGTATGCTGAGGCAGCCGCAATAAGTGTTAGTTAGGGAAAGGATGATTTATTTTGTTGCTTCTGTTGTGCTAAACTTGCTTTAAAGTTGTTTTAAACAACTTTGAGCCTGGTCTGAAGTTATTCAAAGTGGTGCATATTGGGTTGTGATGTATCCCAAAGAACCTAGGGCTGTAAAGCATGATGGGGTATGGGTGACATCACTACAAGAGGTTAACTCAGCAAGACAAGGAAGAGGAGGTAGTTGCCATGGGTGACCAAAGGGAAGAACACGCTACAAGCAACCAGTCATTTGTCGTGGTACCAGGTCCACCGGTAGCGAGGGGGTTGGTGTGCTGGGTCCCTTCCTACCTGTTTATCTCCCATGGTAACTGGGATTAGACTAGCACTGGGGCTATTTAAGGTCTGATCACGAGGTAGGGGAAGGAAGGAGTTAATGAGCACGCATAGGGCCAGTCTATGCGTTGTGGGACCCCATTCTTTTACTGGAGGAAAGGTAAAAGAGGTATGCTGGACTGGTGGAGTGGGTGCAGGCTCAGCACATCCCCCTTAATGCAAACATCTCAAATACAAGTGTACAGTGACACAGAACAAGACATCTCACAGAGGAACTTTACATTTTGACACTGCACACAACTCATCTCTGAGTCGGGGACTGCCTCAATGTTTGATTTTTCACATGACCACAGCCTCCGCCTGGTCCCAGGCATTGGTGAACATGCCTTTGTGCAAAGTATACCTCCATGTGCACAGGTGCAGTAGACCCTGCCCACATATTGGTAGTCCCTCCCATTGACACCAAGTTTCTTTTCCAACCAGGAAAACGCCAGGATGCTTTAACCAGTTGCCGACCGCCTAACGCAGATATACTGCGGCAGAATGGCACGGGCAGGCAAAATCATGTACCTGGTACGTGATTGCTTGCCGCGGGCGGGGGGTCCGATTGGACCCCCCCCAGTGCCCGAGGCGGTCGGCCTCTGACTGGGAGCGCTCACACCGATATTCCTCGCTCCCAGCCAATGAGAATCTTCCCCTGCCTCTGTATAGTACAAGGAGGCAGAGGAAGTGATGTCATCTCTCCTCGGCTCGGTATTTTCCGTTCCGGCGCGGAGGAGAGAAGACATCCGAGTGAGTTACACCAACACACACACACAGTAGAACATGCCAGGCATACTTTACACCCCCCTTTACCCCCCAATCCCCCCCCCCCCGATCACCCCCTAACCACCCCCCCCCCCCCCGTCACACAGACACCAAAGCAGTTTTTTTTTTCTGATTACTGCATTGGTGTCAGTTTGTGACAGTTAGTGTGGTAGGGCAGTTAGTGTTAGCCCCCTTTAGGTCTAGGATACCCCCCTAACCCCCCTGATAAAGTTTTAACCCCTTGATCACCCCCTGTAGCCAGTGTCACTAAGCGATCATTTTTCTGACGGTGACGCTAGTTAGCTAGTTAGTAAATATTTAGGTTCGCCGTCAGCGTTTTATAGCATCAGGGACCCCCATATACTATCTAATAAATGTTTTAACCCCTTGATTGCCCCCTAGTTAACCCTTTCACCAGTGATCACCGTATAAGTGTTAAGGGTGACGCTGGTTAGTTAGTTTATTTTTTATAGTGTCAGGGCACCCGCTGTTTATTACCGAATAAAGGTTTAGCCCCCTGATCGCCCAGGGGTGATATAAGTTAGGTTTTAGGGTCAGACAGGGTCTGCGTCGCCCCAGGCAGCGTCAGGTTAGCGCCAGTAGTGCTAACACCCACGCACGCACCATACACCTCCCTTAGTGGTATAATATCTGAACGGATCAATATCTGATCCGATCAGATCTATACTAGCGTCCCCAGCAGTTTAGGGTTCCCAAAAACGCAGTGTTAGCGGGATCAGCCCAGATAACTGCTAGCACCTGCGTTTTGCCCCTCCGCCCGGCCCAGCCCAGCCCAGCCCACCCAAGTGCAGTATAGATCACTGACACTTACAAAACACTAAACGCATAACTGCAGCGTTCGCAGAGTCAGGCCTGATCCCTCCGATTGCTAACAGTTTTTTTGGTAGCGTTTTGGTGAACTGGCAAGCACCAGCCCCAGGCAGCGTCAGGTTAGTGCCAGTAGCGCTAACACCCACACACGCAGTGTACACCTCCCTTAGTGGTATAGTATCTGAACGAATCAATATCTGATCCGATCAGATCTATACTAGCGTCCCCAGCAGTTTAGGGTTCCCAAAAACACAGTGTTAGCGGGATCAGCCCAGATACCTGTTAGTACCTGCGTTTTGCCCCTCCGCCCAGCCCAGCCCACCCAAGTGCAGTATTGATCGATCACTGTTACTTACAAAACACAAAACACATAACTGCAGCGTTCGCAGAGTCAGACCTGATCCCTGCGATCGCTAACAGTTTTTTGGTACCGGTTTGATACAGTCGCTAACAGTCAGGAGCTTTTTTGCTTGTGAGTCTCACTAGTGTACCACTAAATTTAGAGTCCAAATGGCAAATCGAAGGTACACTAGTGAAGAGGTCTACACGTTTCTGAGCATGACAGATAGTGAAGAGGAAGTCACTCATCTGTCAGATTCAGGCTCAGAATACGAACCTGTAGACAGCAGCGGCTCCATGACAGATAACTCTGACGACGGAGTTGTGGTCCCTGCCAAGGTCAGGCGTACTGAAGTGGCAACGAGGGTCAGTTTATATGTCCATAGTTATGTGTGCAGTAAGACTGATTTAGAATTTCAGCTAAGAATTATATTTCTTGTATTTCATGTTGAAACTACTTGTGACAGGTTGTGGTTAAAGACACTGAACTTATTCAATCCCCCATCACAGGAATCTGCTACATTCCTCTTTCTGTGCAAAAAGCTTGCTTGCTGACATCATTTAAGACAGATGAAGGAACTGCAAGAGCATACTGCAGAGAAACGAAAGTTTTGCATAAAGTTAAAAATATATATGTTTTGCAGAACTTGTCTGGTTTAGGATGCGTAAGTTGATTTTAGGTTGATTTTTAAAAGGTTAGAATGTTTTGTATAACGGAAGTGTACCGCCTGTTCGCTTGTGACGCAATATGTTGAAATTATATGTACACTGTATGAGCTGTATTTTGGACACTTGACATATAGACACGAGTCGGGTCAATCGTGTCCACTTTTTGGCCAAAAAGGTGGAATAAATCTCCCAAACTTGAGTCATATGTCCAGCAATGTCATTTTACCGATATTCACCTGCTACTTCATTTGGTGCATTTGGCCGTGAGGGAGGAATATCGGTGTGACCTGTTGAGGCAGGTGGCACTGTTTTCCACCAGACCTACAAGGAGTGGTCCGAGAGGCCAGCCCTGTGGGCTATATCGTAGTCCCAAAAGGCGCCTTCTAGAACTGTTATCTAGGAGACCGCGCTGTGTCCCATTTGGTGGCCTGCTGTGGACAACCTTGGTAGCCTCAAAAGGACCTGGGAATCTGAGAAATAGATAGCTGGAGCTCCAACGGGAACAGGTGAGAGTCTTTTTACTTTTGTTTTTGGATAACAGTCAGACAGACAGCCAGCCTCTCGACAGATCGAGAGAAGGGAAGCCTGATCACCTTCCAAGAGAGACGTCCGTTCAGATGATTGTGCATCTTTCAGACAAATCCTCAGTAAGTAATTTTTGGGGTGGGAGTGTCTGGTATGATTGATGTGTGTATGAGACATCACTTTGTGGTGAGGTGACAGTTGACCTCTTCTAAGTGCGTTTCCTGGCCGGGAGACTGCGCCCAGGCCACTGACCGAGGGAAGCGTTGTCTATTGTTCCTACTTGTGTCGAGGATTCAGACCCCTTACTAAATTCTCATCATTTACCCTACCCTCTGTGTCTGTCTTGGTGTCTTTTAGGTTACAAGTATGGGTGGGAAACATGTGTTGAATCTCCCCTACAATCCATGATCTCCAACTTTAGGAAGGGATTTTCTAAGAACTGTAATTTAAAACTTAGTCCTGAGAAACTGATAACATTGTGTGAGAAAAATTGGCCCCCGCTATGGAGCGCGGTGGCCCCCACAGGGAACCTTTGACTTAGAGACCATTGACCAATTATTTGAGAATATTATGTCAGACTCACAGAAACATTCCAGGAAGACTGTTCGTCCGGATGATTGTGCATCCCTCGAATAAATCCTCAGCCAGTCAATTAGGAGGAATATGCGTCCGGATGATTGTGCATCTCTCGGATAAATCCTCAGCTAGTCAGTCAGGAGGAATGTTTGTCCAGATGATTGTGCATCTTTCGGACAAATCCTCAGTCAGTCAGTCAGTTAGTCAGCTAGGAGAAAACGTCCCTCTGGATGATTGTGCATCCTTCGGACAAATGGGAGATAAAGACCCGCAGTGGATACAAGCCACAAAAGAGGAACAGTGTAGAATTATGGTTATGACAAGAGTAGTGCCACTGACAAAACAAACAAAACATATATTATATATATATATATATATATATATATATATATATATATTTTCTCAACCCGAAGAGACAGATCAGCCTCCCCCGTATGTAGATGAATGGACCTCAGATAGAGACAGGTCAGAGCCATGTCCAAATGCCCCATCCAGTAGACAAGAGGACTCAAGTTGTTGTCCACCTACATATATACTCTTAACCGTAACACTCTGCGTATAGGCAGGACAGAAATAGGGAACTCAGTAGTAGTCAATGGGCTCCCCAATCAAGTGTCCACTTCCACTCCTAGAAAGGCCGATGCAAATAGCCGGACCCATGCCCCGTCTTTCAACATACCTCTGCAAATGCCCCTAAGAGAACAGGTGGTGGGGGAACATCGGACTCTAGTTTACACCCCTTTTTATCACAACAGATTTACTGAACTGGAAGATTCATAACCCTGCCTACTCTGAGAAGCCCCAAGCCATGACAGATTTGCTCCGGTCAATAACTCAGACCCATAACCCCACTTGGTCGAACTGTCAGCAACTTTTATTGACCCTTTATAATACTGAGGAGAGACACAGAATTAACCAAGCAGTGCAGAAGTATAAAGTCAAAAGACCCTTCCTATTAGAAAGACCAACATCAGTTCCTGTACATGCCGGATTGCCCTATTCCCTTGCTGGGCAGAGACTTACTTGCTAAACTCAGAGCACACATATACTTCCAATCTGACGGACAGGCTACCTAAAATTACCCCATCCCTTTGAAGCCTGCATACTGCAAGACATCCCGGGACTATGGGCAGAAGACAACCCACCAGACACATTCCCCCAATCCTTATTGAATTAAAATCAGGAGCCACTCCAGTCAGCCTGAAACAGTACCCAGTCCCTCGAAAAACCCTAGTATGAATACAAAAGTACTTAAACAAATTCCTACACTTTGGGATTCTAAAACCCTGTCAGTCTCCCTGGAATACACCTCTACTCCCAGTACAGAAACCCAGAACAGCGCACTATCGTCCTGTTCAAGACCTCAGAGCGGTCAATCAGGCTGTAATGACCATCCACCCAGCGGTCCCGAACCCATACAACCTATTGGGATTAATACCAGGGGAGGCCACCTATTTCACAGTTCTGGATTTCACTTCTTCTGTCTCAGTGGGAGGACCCAGAGACTGGGGGTAAGGGACAACTGACATGGACATGTTTACCCCAGGGATTCACTGTTTGGAACAGCCCTGACCCAAGACCTGAAATCCTTCAAGTCTGATCCTGAGAATAGAGTCCTTCTTCAGTATGTGGATGACCTATTGATCGCCGCCAAAAATAGAGAAGAGTGCCTTCAAGCTACTAATGAACTGTTACAATTATTGTGGGAGGCAGGTTATAAGGTGTCCCGGAGAAAGGCGCAATTGTGCCAAGAGACTGTAAAGTACCTGGGATTCAGAGTATCACAAAGACAGAGACAATTGGGAGAAGGCAGGAAAGAAGCTGTTTGTCAGATTCCCACCCCGACTACCGGACAGCAAGTACGTGAATTCCTGGGGGCGGCAGGATTCTGCCGAATCTGGATACCAGACTTTTGCCACAAAAGCCAGGCCCCTCTATGAATCCACAAAGGGGGGAGAAAAGGAACCCTTTCAATGGGGAGAACAACAAAACAGAGCATTCCAAGACATTGTTTCCCTAATGCAGGCTCCTGCGTCACAACTTGCCAAGCTCTGTCAGGAAATCCAAATGAAATTGACCTTGATTTACCAAAATGATAGCCACGAGACTTCAAACCCACATACCCCACCTAATACATTTAGACCAGGTGGGCTTTGTTCCAAACAGGGAGGTCAGAGATAACACCACCAAAGTCCTGAACCTACTTTACACGGCCACTCGCACCAAAACCCCTAGTGTAATCATAGGAACAGATGCGGAAAAAGCGTTCGACTGGTGTCAATTGGGCCTTTATGTTTGCTACACTACAGCATGTGGGACTGGGCCCCAACATGATTAGATGGATTACAGCGTATAGGACCCCAACACTGCTTCACAAATTTTTTCCGACAACATCTGACATCTGCTGGAGATGCCAGGCGGACAAGGGGACACTTCTACACATTTTCTGTTCTTGCCCTAGGCTGTCCCAATTATTGGCAAGAGATACGAAGAGTGACCCAAAAATTTACTGAACGTATAATCCCGGATGACCCTGCGTTCTTCCTACTACATGCGACCGACATCCCTGAGAAAATTTATAAAAAATCATTGATAAGACACCTATTGGACGCAGCCAAAGCCTGCATACCACTTCAGTGGAAATCCACACACCCACCCTCCATAAAACTTTGGCTAGGGAAAGTAGAAGAAATAAAGCACATGGAAGACCTAATTCTCACGGCACAGAACAGACAGGAAACCTTCACTAACACTTGGCAACAATGGAATATCTTCATCTACTCAGACGAAGGTCAGGCACTCAGGGGCTCCACTATGACTACATGAGAAGTACCCCTTCGTGGGTAAGCGCTCCCATTAGATGAAGTCATAACTGATACACACCAGTGTACCAAGAGGAGACCCTTGTGATATCCCATGCTCGAGGGGACATTCCATACCCTCCCACTAACCCTCTTCCTTCCTTCATCTCTCTCCCCCCTACCCCTCTCGAACCCCTCTAGCTCATACCTCCATTACTTTTTCTACACTTCAACCCTGAATGCTCTCTGCATTCTTTCCTACTCCCATACTCGGGAACCCTCTTTTTTACTAATAAGAGAAAATGAAGGGACGGGATACACGTGCCTCAACAACACATCTGGATATAAATAAACGCAGAAGACAACTTCATTACCGAATACAAAACCCTTCTGATAATGGTTTATATTGTAACATCAGGCGGAAGTGATCTAGGAATGATACCTAATATGTCAAAAGTTGTTATAAGTAATACTGATATATACTCTGTATTATGTGTTATTTTGTAAAATGTAGGCCCGTGTGGCCCTGTTCCGGTTATAAATAAAGAATTTAAAAAAAAAGAAAAAAGGAAATGGAACTTGATGTTGCCCATTGCTTTACTGAGAATTCGGAGTACCCCAACAAAGAGGACAAAATCTGTCCCCTTTAAGGTACTGTATGGTAGGCCCCCACCCATCATTAGAGGGATAAGAGGAGACTTGCATCAGATAGGAGGGGTAGTTAGCCGTGAACTGATACAGAGACTTGGGGAGAGTAAGCAAGACATAGGGAAATTGGTTCAAGAGAAACTTCCCATAAGCTTTCGAACCCAGTACACCCCTTTAAACCAGGAGATACAGTGTGGGTAAAGGAGTGGAACTTAACCCCACTAGGGCCAAAATGGAGAGGTCCTTACACTGTTCTGCTATCTACCCCAACAGCCATTAAGGTAGCTGAGGTGACACCCTGGATACACCACTCCAGGGTAAAACGAGCTGCTGACCTCACAGACTCCTGGCACAGTACAGGAGATCCCCAAGATCCTTTGAGACTGAGATTGGTCAGAGAAATCAGAAGGAAGAACTCCAGCCCTGTGTTCAGCACACCCCTGGAAGCTGCTGAATTTACGCACGGCAGAAGATAGACAGACTTCAGCCCTGTGGCCAACACACTCCTGGAAGCTGTTGGCTCAACGCACAGCGGAAGATAAAGGATATCTACTAAGCTCTGCTCCAACCACAGCCCGGACGCTGGTTGGTCTACGCATAAGCTGAAGCCTGAGGACATTCATCTGTGTAATATTTACTAAAATCTTTATAATGAGACTGTTGATAGCCATAATAGTGATACTGACCGGGCTAAAAGAGGGGGAGAGTAACTCATGTGACCCTTGTATAAAGACCACCAGAGTAGGATCCATAACTACCAAGATGTTACTGTGGCACTCTCATTATCAATGCAAGGGCACAGTAGCTGGTACCTGCATACATAATGGGACTACCTATTCAATGTGCTCCGTTGAAAATCAGATAACCTGTTATAACCCCACTTATGCACCCTATAAAACTTGGCTAACTGTTCGGAGCTTTAGCTCCACCGGTAAGCTGGTAAACCATACCCTGATCACCAACTCAAGTATTGCAGAGACAAGTTTTAATTATTTTCTGATTCTCCCTATAGTGTATGGAGTGCTAATATTTTTACTCTTTTTGTATTCTTATTGTTACCATGGGCCAAGGGTCACTATCCCAGTGTTTTATAAGTTAATGAGAGACCCCACTGGAGCTGACAATGGGGAATAGTCTCGGCAGAAGAATGTTTTGTGCCTACTAGTGAGGCCACCATAAAGAAGAAAGAAAAAAAACTGTATGTTATCTAGTGATGCTTAATCTCGCTCATATTAATCGCTATGATTATGATCAAAGGGGAGAATGAAGTGGCAACGAGGGTTAGTTTATATGGCCATAGTTATGTGTGCAGTAAGACTGATTTAGAATTTCAGCTAAGAATCATATTTCTTGTATTTCATGTTGAAACTACTTGTGACAGGTTTGTGGTGAAAGACACTGAACTTATTCACTCCCCCATCACAGGAATCTGCTACATTCCTCTTTCTGTGCAAAAAGCTTGCTTACATCATTTAAGATAGATGAAGGAACCGCAAGAGCATACTGCAGAGAAACAAAAGTTTTGCATAAAGTTAAAAATGTATATGTTTTGCAGAACTTGTCTGGTTTAGGATGCGTAGGTTGATTTTAGGTTGATTTTTAAAAGGTTAGAATGTTTTGTATAACGGAAGTGTACCGCCTGTTCGCTTGTGACGCAATATGCTGAAATTATATGTACACTTGACATATAGACACGAGTCGGGTCAAGCGTGTCCACTTTTTGGTCAAAAAGGTGGAATAAATCTCCCATACTTGAGTCCTGTGTCCAGCATTTTACTGTTATTCACCTGCTACTTCAGTACCAGACCCCAATCTTCTTCTTCTGCTGTTGAGGTGCAAGAACCGCAGGTCCCTCGTATGAAGCAGAGCAGTACTAGCGCCGCTATTCCTTCTGGTGAACTGGCAAGCACCAGCGGCCTAGTACACCCTGATCGTACATCCAACACTGCAGTAACACTTGGTGATGTGGCGTGTCCCATAAGTGCAGTTCAAGCCGGCGAGGTGGCAAGCACAAGTAGTGTCCCACTGCCACCAAGAAGACGAACACAGGCCCGACATGCCCATAGTGCCCTTCCTGCTGCATTCGCCAATCCTAATTGGGAACCCACCACTTCTGCAGCACCCGTACTTCCCCCATTCACTGGCCAACCCGGCATTCAGGTGGAAACAGTTGATTTTACGCCACTTGATTTTTATTTGCTGTTTTTCACCGAAGATCTCTATAGATCTATTGTGGACCAAAGCAATTTGTACTCTGGTCAACACATCGCCACTATTCCCCAGTCCTCCCTTGCCAGAGATTGGAGACCAATTACAGTTTCTGAATTTAAGCTCTTTCTAGGCCTTTCCCTCAACATGGGCATAACTAAAAAGAGTGAGTTGCGATCATATTGGTCCACTGACCCAATTCACCATATGCCCTAGTTCTCTGCCTCCATGACCAGGGCACGATACGAGCAGATCTTGCTGTTCATGCACTTCAACAACAATTAACTCTGTCGTCCTCATGGAGACCCTGGATACGATCGGCTCTACAAAATTCGGCCCCTGGTAAACCACTTCAACCAACATTTTGCAGACTTGTTTACTCCTCATCAAGTTGTCTGCGTTGGTGAGTCCCTGATTAAGTTTTCTGTCCGCTTGTCATTCAAACAGTACCTTCCCAGCAAGTGTGCCAGATACGGGGTCAATATGTATAAGTTCTGTGACAGGGCCACAGGCTATACATGTAGTTTTATGGTTTACGAGGGAGCCACGTAGAGCCGACAAACTGCCCTGACTACATAGGAAGCGCTGGCAAGATTGTGTGGGACTTTGTGTCACCCTTATTCAGAAAGGGGTACCACTTATATGTGGACAATTATTACACGAGCGTGCCACTTTTTAGTCACCTTTTTGATCATCAGATTAGAGCATGTGGCACCGTGTGACCTAATCGCCGGGGCTTTCCTTAGCGGCTTGTAGATTCCCGTCTTAGGCTGGGGGAGAGAGCCTGCTTGCAATGTAATAATTTGCTCGCTTTGAAGTGGAGGGATAATAAGAATGTTTTCGTTCTTACCTCCCTTCATGCAGACACGATGGTCCAAATTACTACGGTGACTGGTGTTGTGGAGAAACCCCTCTGTGTCCACGAATATAACCAAAATATGGGAGGGGTGGACCTCAATGACCAGTTGTTGGCGCTGTACCTAGTTGCCCGTAAGGCCAGACGCTGGTATAAAAAAGTGTCTATACTTATTTCAATTGGCTTTGCTGAACGCTCATGTGCTATACAGAGCTTCAGGACGGACTGGATCCTTCCTTAAATTCCAGGAAGAGATCGTCAGAGCCCTTCTGTTTCCAGACAGTGCTCCACCTCACCTTCCCCAACCAAATGCAGTAAGCCGGCTGCATGAGAGGCATTTTCCTTATGTTCTCCCGCGAACCCATACCCAACGAGCCCCCCAAAAAGATGTTGTGTCTGCAGCAAGCGTGGATATAGGCGTGACATCCGCTATTATTGTCCCTCCTGTCCTGACAATCCTGGTCTTTGCATTGGTGAATGTTTTGAGCGCTACCATACACTAGTTGACTTTTAGCGTAGGGTACAGCATTGCACAGACTAGGCACACTTTTACAGGGTCTCCCAAGATGCCATCGCATTTTGAGAAACCCAAACCTGGAACTGGTTACAGTTACAAAAGTTAGTTATAAAAAAAAAATGTAAAAAAAACAAAAAACAAAAAAAAAGTTGTCGTTTTATTGTTCTCTCTCTCTCTATTCTCTCTCTATTGTTCTGCTCTTTTTTACTGTATTCTATTCTGCAATGTTTTATTGTTGTTATGTTTTATCATGTTTGCTTTTCAGGTATGTAATTTTTTTTATACTTTACTACTTACTGTGTTTTATTGTTAACCTTTATTTTGTTTTCAGATATGCCATTCAGCTGCAGCGCGGATTTATTTATCTTGAAAGCAACAGCGTTTGCTCCCATGATACATAAAGCTGTGACTCCAGCGCTGTCGGAGGTGATTTCACCACCACAGTTACATACTTCAGTATATATGCCGAAGCATGGGGGCAGCAGGGGCGGAGGAGCGATTTGCTCCTACCTTTTGCGGGTGGATGCCCCCATGCTTCGGCATATATATATTTTAGGCACAGGTTGCGTTAAAAAATGTTTTTTTTTTTTTTACTATTTTTTTTTGTATTTGCTTTGTAGGTATGGTAAGTCTAACTGTTATACTGTAATGTTACTTTGTTTTATTGTCAACCATCATTTTCTTAGTAGGTACGCCATTCAGTTGCAGTGCGGATTTATTTATCTTGACAGCAACAGCGTTTGCTCCCAGGATACATAAAGCCGTGACTCCAGCGCTGTCGGAGGTGATTTCACCACCACAGTTACATACCTCAGCATATATGCTGAAGCATGGGGGCAGCAGGGGCGGAGGAGCGATTTTCTCCTACCTTTTGCGGGTGGATGCCCCCATGCTTCGGCATATATATATTTTAGGCACAGGTTGCGTTAAAAAATGTTTTATTTTTTACTATGTTTTTTTTGTATTTGCTTTGCAGGTATGGTAAGTCTTACTGTTATACTGTAATGTTATTTTGCTTTATTGTTACCCATCATTTGCTTAGTAGGTACGCCATTCAGTTGCAGCGCGGATTTATTTATCTTGACAGCAACATCGTTTGCTCCCACGATACATAAAGCCGTGACTCCAGCGCTGTCGGAGGTGATTTCACCACCACAGTTAAAAAAAAGAGCATATATGCCGAAGCATGGGGCAGCAGGGGCGGAGGAGCGATTTGCTCCTAACTTTTGGGGCGGATGCCCCCATGCATCGGCATATATAAATGATGCATGTATGCCCATCATTACAAGTGGGTGGATGAAGGGGGGCATTCTAATGGTGGGCATACCCACCGATCAATCTCTTTTTTTCGTTCAGCCCACAGGCTGCATGAAAAAAAAGATTACAATATATGCCCAACAAGGACCAGCAATGTACTGGTATGTTGCTGAACTTTGAGTGGTTATACCAGAATGATGCCTGCAGGTTTAGGTATCATCTTGGTATCATTCTTTTCAGTCAGCAGTCAGCTTTCATGTAAAAGCAATCCTAGTGGCTAATTAGCCTCTAGACTGCTTTTAAAAGCAGTGGGAGGGAATGGCCCCCCATCGTCTTCCATGGTTTTCTCTGGCTCTCCTGTCCCAACAGGGAACCCAAGAATGCAGCCGGTGATTCGGCCAGCTGACCATAGAGCTGATCAGAGACCAGAATGGCTCCAATCATCTCTATGGCTTAAGAAACCAGAAGCTACGAGCATTTCATGACTTAGATTTCGCCGGATGTAAACAGCGCCATTGGGAAATTGGGAAAGCATTTTATCACACCGATCTTGGTGTGGTCAGATGCTTTGAGGGCAGAGGAGAGATCTAGGTTCTAATAGACCCCAATATTTTCAAAAACAAGTACCTGTCACTACCTATTGCTATCATAGGGGATATTTACATTCCCTAAAAATAAAAAAAATGAAAGGAACAGTTTAAAAATAAGATAAAAAAGCAAAAAAAATAAATAAATAAATAAAAAAGAAGAAAAAAAAAAAAAGCACCCCTGTTCCCCCCTGCTCTCGCGCAAAGGCGAACGCAAGCGTCGGTCTGGCGTCAAATGTAAACGGCAATTGCACCATGCATGTGAGGTATCACCGCGAAGGTCAGATCAAGGGAAGTAATTTTAGCAGTAGACCTCCTCTGTAAATCCAAAGTGGTAACCTGTAAAGGCTTTTAAAAATGTATGTAGTTTGTCACCACTGCACGTTTGTGCGCAATTTTAAAGCATGTTGTGTTTGGTATCCATGTACTCGGCCTAAGATCATCTTTTTTATTTCATCAAACATTTGGGCAATATAGTGTGTTTTAGTGCATTAAAATTAAAAAAAGTGTGTTTTTTCCCAAAAAAATGCTTTTGAAAAAATCGCTGCGTAAATACTGTGTGAAAAAAAAAAAAATGAAACACCCACCATTTTAATCTGTAGGGCCTTTGCTTTAAAAAAAATATATAATGTTTGGGGGTTCAAAGTAATTTTCTTGCAAAAAAAAATGTTTTCATGTAAACAAAAAGTGTCAGAAAGGGCTTTGTCTTCAAGTGGTTAGAAGAGTGGGTGATGTGTGACATAAGCTTCTAAATGTTGTGCATAAAATGCCAGGACATTTCAACCCCCCCCCCCAAATGACCCTATTTTGGAAAGTAGACACCCCAAGCTATTTGCTGAGAGGCATGTCGAGTCCATGGAATATTTTATATTGTGACACAAGTTGCGGGAAAAAGACAAATTTTTTTTTTTTTTTTTGCACAAAGTTGTCACTAAATGATATATTGCTCAAACATGCCATGGGCATATGTGAAATCACACCCCAAAATAAATTCTGTTGCTTCTCCTGAGTACAGGGATACCACATGTGTGAGACTTTTTGGGAGCCTAGCTGTGTACGGGACCCCGAAAACCAAGCACCACCTTCAGGGTTTCTAAGGGTGTAAATTTTTCATTTCACTCCTCACTGCCTATCACAGTTTCGGAGGCCATGGAATGCCCAGATGGCACAACCCCCCCCCCCCCCAAATGACCCCATTTTGGAAAGTAGACACCCCAAGCTATTTGCTGAGAGGTATGGTGAGTATTTTGCAGACCTCGCTTTTTGTCACAAAGTTTTGAAAATTGAAAAAAGAAAAAAATATAGATTTTTCTTTTCTTTCTTCATTTTCAAAAACAAATGAGAGCTGCAAAATACTCACCATGCCTTTCAGCAAATAGCTTGGGGTGTCTACTTTCCAAAATGGGGTCATTTGGGGGGGGGTTTGTGCCATCTTAGCATTTTATGGCTTTCAAAACTGTGATAGGTAGTGAGGAGTGAAATCAAAAATTTACGCCCTTAGAAATCCTGAAGGCGGTGCTTGGTTTTTCAGGGCCCCGTATGTGGCTAGGTTCCCAAGAAGTCCCACACATGTGGTATCCCCATACTCAGGAGAAGCAGCAGAATGTCTTTGGGGTGCAATTCCACATATGACCATGGCCTGTGTGAGCAATATATCATTTAGTGACAACTTTGTGCAAAAGAAAAAAAAGTTTGTCATTTTCCCGCAACTTGTGGCAAAATATAAAATATTCCATGGACTCAACATGCCTCTCAGCAAATAGCTTGGGGTGTCTACTTTCCAAAATGGGGTCATTTGGGGGGGGGGGGGTTGTGCCATCTTAGCATTTTATGGCCTTCAAAACTGTGATAGGTAGTGAGGCGTGAAATCAAAAGTTTACGCCCTTAGAAATCCTGAAGGAGGTGCTTGGTTTTCGGGGCCCCATACGCAGCTAGGCCCCCAAGAAGTCCCACACATGTGGTATCCCCGTACTCAGGAGAAGCAGCAGAATGTATTTTGGGGTGCAATTCCACATGCTCATGGCATGTTTGAGCAATATATCATTTAGTGACAACTTTTTGTAAAATATTTTTTTTTGTCATTATTCAATCACTTGGGACAAAAAAATTAAATATTCAATGGGCTCAACATGCCTCTCAGCAATTTCCTTGGGGTGTCTACTTTCCAAGATGGGGTCATTTGGTGGTGGGGGGGGTTGTACTGCCCTGCCATTTTAGCACCTCAAGAAATGAGATAGGCAGTCATAAACTAAAAGCTGTGTAAATTCCAGAAAATGTACCCTAGTTTGTAGATGCTATAACTTTTGCGGAAACCAATAAATAATTGACTGTTTTTTTACCAAAGACATGTGGCTGAATACATTTTGGCCTAAATGTATGACTAAAATTGAGTTTATTGGATTTTTTTTTTCTTGCAAAAAGTTAAAAATATAATTTTTTTTTCAAAATTTTCGGTCTTTTTTCCATTTATAGCGCAAAAAATAAAAACCGCAGAGATGATCAAATACCATCAAAAGAAAGCTCTATTTGTGGGAAGAAAAGGACGCAAATTTCGTTTGGGTACAACATTGCATGACCGCGCAATTAGCAGTTAAAGTGACACAGTGCCAAATTGTAAAAAGAGCTCTGGTCAGGAAGGGGGTAAAACCTTCCGGGGCTGAAGTGGTTAAGAGGTTCCTCTGTCCTCCACTTATTACCTGTATTAATGGCACCTGTTTGAACTTGTTATCAGTATAAAAGACACCTGTCCACAACCTCAAACAGTCACACTCCAAACTCCACTATGGTGAAGACCAAAGAGCTGTCGAAGGACACCAGAAACAAAATTGTAGACCTGCACCAGGCTGGGAAGACTGAATCTGCAATAGGCAAGCAGCTTGGTGTGAAGAAATCAACTGTGGGAGCAATAATTAGAAAATGGAAGACATACAAGACCACTGATAATCTCCCTCGATCTGGGGCTCCACACAAGATCTCACTCCGTGGGGTCAAAATGATCATAAGAACGGTAAACAAAAATCCCAGAACCACAAGGGGGGACCTAGTGAATGACCTGCAGAGAGCTGGGACTAACGTAACAAAGGCTACCATCAGTAACACACTATGCTGCCAGGGACTCAGATCCTACAGTGCCAGACGTGTCCCCCTGCTTAAGCCAGTACATGTCCGGGCCTGTCTGATGTTTGCTAGAGAGCATTTGGATGATCCAGAAGAGGATTGGGAGAATGTCATATAGTCAGATGAAACCAAAGTAGAACTGTTTGGTAGAAACACAACTCGTCGTGTTTGGAGGACAGAGAATGCTGAGTTGCAACCAAAGAACACCATACCTACTGTGAAGCATGGGGGTGGCAACATCATGCTTTGGGGCTGTTTCTCTGCAAAGGTAACAGGACGACTGATCCGTGTACATGAAAGAATGAATGGGACCATGTATCGTGAGATTTTGAGTGCAAACCTCCTCCCATCAGCAAGGGCATTGAATATGAAACGTGGCTGGGTCTTTCAGCATGACAATGATCCCAAACACACCGCCCGGGCAACGAAGAAGTGGCTTCGTAAGAAGCATTTCAAGCTCCTGGAGTGGCCTAGCCAGTCTCCAGATCTCAACCCCATAGAAAACCTTTGGAGGGAGTTGAAAGTCCGTGTTGCCCAGCGACAGCTCCAAAACATCACTGCTCTAGAGGAGATCTGCATGGAGGAATGGGCCAACATACCAGCAACAGTGTGTGACAACCTTGTGAAGACTTACAGAAAACATTTGACCTCTGTCATTGCCAACAAAGGATATATAACAAAGTATTGAGATGAACTTTTGATATTTACAAAATACTTATTTTCCACCATCATTTGCAAATAAATTCTTTCAAAAATCAGACAATGTGATTGTCTGGATTTGTTTCCATATTTTGTCTCTCATAGTTGAGGTATACCTATGATGATAATTACAGGCCTCTCTCATCTTTTTAAGTGGGAGAACTTGCACAATTGGTGGCTGACTAAATACTTTTTTGCCCCACTGTATATGACACTTTTGGTTTGGGGTTTAATACTGCTTTAAGCTTTTGAAAATGAAAGATAGAAGCTGATTGGTTGCCATGTACAGTTGCTCCAAATTCTGCCTGCTCCAATTTTGATAAGCTGTCCCAGAAGAGAGTATTAGAATTCTTCTATGGCAGGAGCTTTGAAATTTGTATTTGCTATACAGGGTCACTATTGAAATTGACATCTAGGCTCTATGCACACCTGGCCATTCAGCTGCAGTGTGTCCCTCTCAGAGCTTTATTGCCCCCAGGATGGACAGGTGCAGCATCCAGTCCTGTTGCAGAGTCTATGACAGGCTTATG
Source organism: Aquarana catesbeiana (assembly GCF_042186555.1). Lineage (NCBI taxonomy): Eukaryota > Metazoa > Chordata > Amphibia > Anura > Ranidae > Aquarana > Aquarana catesbeiana. The sequence continues at coordinate 101,492,389 of NC_133335.1, read as the reverse complement.
GCCCTGTGCATTCAGGTACAAAGGTCCACAACGCAGAAGACTTGTGTTACATAGTTACGTACGTAGTCCAGTAAGGATGCCAGTCCATCTAGGTTGTACCTAAATGCACAGTGCCCTAAATACCAGCAAAGCTTCCAGGCCTAGCCTGCCTGGACCCTCTACCTGTCCCTCCCGGGGGGGGGGGGGGGGTACAAAGCACTTTTGTCCACTGGCTTGACCCTCCCCTCCCCTGGAATTTTAATATTACAGTCCCACAGGCCCATACACAAGCCATGGCAATTTAAATTTGGGCTGCAGTTTGATAAGCGGTACCACTTGTCAAACTCACCCATTAATGGGAACCTGCCACCTCCTGGCTGCCACTTTCCACTTTTAGTTTATTGTTCATCAATCACACACAATTTTGAGAAATATGTTGAACAATGCTATACCTGACTCAAGCTGGGCTCCTCCACATCTTCTTCCTGGGTGGAAGGCCCAGGTTTGACGTCGGAAGCCTCAGCTGGGGTGGAAGGAAGAGTGGAAGGAAGGGTTGAGAGTGATGGCCTGATTGCAGTCTGGTCTGACAGAAATCGCAGTCTGTCATAGTACCACAGCCTGGGTACATAAATGTCATCTGCTGCTGCTCCTGATCTCATGGAATCCTGGACCTTCTTGCGCTCCCTATTATAAGTGCTCCTCAGGCCACCAATTTTGAACAAAAACGTGATGTCTGCTGTGGGGATCTGCGACTTCACAAATTCCAGCAATTTATCCAGTGCTGCCTTCCTCTTTAGTCGATTTGTATAAAAGGGGTGTTTTGTCTGCCACAGACAGGGCAGCTCTCTGTACAAATCAATGAATTGGGGGAGTAAATCATGATCGTTGAATCAATCCATTTTATCTGCAAGACACAACACAAGACAAATCCTAATGTCAGGCTAAACTCTCCTAATCTTGTCCCAATATAGGCCTCAATCTCTAAGCAGTATAGGCCACTGATGCCCCAAGTTAAAATTGTACCTTTGTTAGAACGATTGACGCTTCCGATACTCCTCATCTGAGGAAACGATGGTCAGACCTCAAATTGAGGGAGCACGATCAGTACAGAAGGATCAGGAAACTGCTTCTAAAAAGTAATTATTTTGTTGTGTGTTCATATTATTATTTTTACTTGCATGCTGCTCCATGTGCTTTTCTTTACTGTTGTACAGTTTAAAATGGCAACCTTCAGGTTCGTGGGCACAGTAATCGTTCGTAGTAAACATCGTTCGTTCACTCACTAATACAATGTTTTTGGCAGATGCAGGATAACTACATTTGGTCATGCCTATTTGTATTCAAAGAAGTTTATGACATTGTTGTCTAGATGGGTTTGTAACTAGAATGAAATGCAAACTTGATTCAGTGAAAGGAGAGGACACTCAGCAGCTGTTTACACATCTGGATGCAGGAGCACTAGTGTGGGACACCAGAACAAACTTTTTAGGGTGTCCCACACAGGTGCTCCAGTGGATACTAGGGGTCTCTACATGTGTGATACTTTACCAAAAAAAGTTAAGTATTCCAGCTTTAAGAAAGGGAAGAAATCATGTATTCAGCTTGGAACTCTGCCAAAACAGACAATAATTGCACGACACTTCCAAGCAATGTTTCATATTCCTATTTCTGCCCTGAAATATCTGTGTGCTAAGTATACCTTTTTTTTATTCACATAGGGGAGAAAAGACTCAGGACATCAGAGGACACACAACCTCCTAAAGAAGGAGAACTCAGCACACCACAACCTGAGGATGTGGAGAAAGGAGAGGTTTATGAAGTGGGCAAAATAGTAACCACAACAGGTGAGTGTCTGAGACAACAGCTTCAGGTAATAGATGTATGCCTGCATATTTATAATACATGGTGTGTTTTTTTATTTTTAGGTGATGTGGATGTTGTGGAAGAAGAAACACATTTCACAACTGCAAGTGCACACATCCTCACCAGGGAGATCATGGTGTGCAATACGGATTTACAGAAGATCAATGAAGACATCAATGATATGGAAAAAAGACTCAAAAACATCATTGATGTTTTAGGCAGAATATAAAACACACCAAAATTTTACTAATTGTTTTTATTTTTCTTAATTTGTCAAAAAAATTTTGAAAGTCAAATTTTGAAGATGCACACAGTGTGTCAACATGTGCTTTCTGCCACCACGGGATATCAGTGTACGCGTTTTGTGGGTGCAACCCCTTCCTCGCAACTCAAGTAGCTGAGAGGAAGGGGCTGTACCCCCGAAACACGTCCATTGATCCTCCATGATGGGAGCTAGCACATTTTGACCTTAGCCATGGGATCAGGAGGGAAATCCCTATTTTGACTCTCAATTTGTGTGCATCTTCAAAATTTGGCTTTCACAGGGGTGACATCACCCCATCTGATGAAGGCAATATCAACACAGTTTTAACATACGAATGTCTGATATTGCCTTCAATTTATCAAAGTTGAACTTTGTAAATTTTTTTATTAAAAAATCATACAAACATACAGTTCATTAATAAAAACATATTTACACAAAAATAAACAACAACTAAACAAAAACAAGCATGCTTACATTAGCAAATAAAGAAAACCATTTCCTGACAAGATAACATAGAAAGAAACATATCTTAATGACAACTAAAAATCCCGAACCTCAACTTAAATACAATCCAGGCTAAGAAACATTTTGAGATCTAATCACCATCAGGATGCGATTCCAAACCCCCCCCCATTAACCCCCCCCCCACATCATTCACCCCGACTTCCACATCATTCACCTTGCATTCTGCACCAGCCACCCTCATGCCCTTCCCACCTCCCCCTCCACCATCATCCAATCCATCTCTCACTCAACCTGCACTTCTGCTATGCCGAGGAGGGGTTGGCACCACCATACACTCTGGTCCAGCACCCTCCACTGCCTTCACTACTCTAGGAGAAACAATAGGTGCAGACACAGACTTGACAACCACAGTTTCTGACACTGACTGGGGAACCACAGACTGGGGGGACACTGACACCACAGCTGGCCTCACAGGCACAGATTCTGATGGGACAGAGACACTAGGATCCCCTGGTACAATCTCCGCCAACCCAGACTCTTCTCCATTCAGATGGAAAAATTCCTCCACTAACTCTGGCTTATTGTGCAAAGCCTCAGAGCACCGGCTATAAGGATGACCAACCTTATCACATAGGTTACATTTATCTCTACCAATAAAGGCAGAGGAGGGCAAATGCTGGACCACATTCCCAAAGTTGAACTTTGTAAGTTCCTGAGTTGTGTCTTGTTTTATGATTTTAAAAACATGCCTGTTTACCACAAAAAAAGGATATTTCTAATGTCTAAACAAAAAAAAAAATTGTATATATGTAGGTTTGTACAAAAACCCTTTTCTAAACGTACATGTGAGTGTGCACAGAGTAAAAAATTTTATACTCAACAATGTGTGGCTTCTTCTTTCAATGCTCAATAGCAGTTTTACTAAAGGAAAATCCACTTTGCATTACAAGTGCACTTTCAAGTCCACTTTTTCAGTGCACTTGTAGTGCAAAGTGGATTTTACTTTAGTAAATAACACCCACAATGCTTTATAATTTGCAACAATCAGGCCATTTTCGTCACTCCAAAAAATTAATTCATGATGCTGAAAATGATGAATATTTGTAGCATTAATGCATTACATACATAAACAACAAAAACAAGGTGTGTGTGTGTAGTAGAACTCGGTCTGGCCGCTGACTCCACCATCCGACATCCGGCCATTCTTCTCCACGTCCACATAGAGAAACTCATATGTTGCAGACACCACCGCCAACATCACAATACTATTAAACCCCTTTTATAGTGGTAATAGTATGACCCTGAGTTGGGGGGTGGGACTAGGTGGACGTGTTTCCCATCAATTGCCCCTCCGCAGTTGGGAAAGTCCCACCGCTGGGCAAATTGGGAAGCCACAGTCTGCCATTCCTGTGGTGTTGAAGGAAACTGTGGAGTGAAACAAGAAAAAAAAAATAGTACTTTTGCACATAACATTGCAAGCAGATTAGACGCATACAATCTTGGCCAACATCAGTATAACATTTATTTGAAGGAGTATTTTAAAAAAAAATCTAAAGGTCCACTTATCAGATTCCTCACCCCCTCTGATGGCCCATTGTAAACATGTTAGGGGGGGGGGGTGTTTTGGACAGGTAAACCTCTCCACTTCATTGAGAGATGAATGCATGAATAATTTGTGTTACTTTGGCCAGCCCCTCCTTACTTTACATTATTGGCAGCCCACTGGACAGGTAAGAAGTGTCATAATACAAAAATATAAATACACACTGTCCAAATTGAAGCACATTTTAACATTCTGCAATTACCCGTAAAGATAATAGGAGAACAAAACTTTAAACAGTACCATTTGAAAGTATTCAGGCAGGCGCTTTCACTACATGCTTTGGTGAATTCATCCATAAATCTGACCACAAAAGAGGTAGGTATAGTGTGTATGGGTTTGGAAAGTCAGCAGATAGAGGATTGGTATCGGTTGACTTAGCAGTTGGGGGAGGGAGGGTTCCAAATGATTTTGGGACCCCAAAAAAAGCCTCTTGCACTCTGCCTGAATTTAAGGACACACATAACATTTGGACACATTTTAGGGGGTGTTTAGGGTAAAGCACTACTATGGAGCTGACAAAATACATTATTAAGTGACTAGGTTAGGTGTGTATGGGCCCAGGATAGCATGCTGGGGAGGTTAGTGAAGGCAAATATGCATGAAGGACAAAAAACTTGAAATACTTCCAGCATGCATGAGGACAAAGAGGACATTTACACCATATTACAATCATGGTAATTCAGGAATGATGAAAGAAATACAATACATTACCAAACATTAAATACATATAATGTGATGTTAAAGGAGAAATCTTACCTTAATATAGTCCTTCTGCAGGACCTGAATAATGGCAGAACAGGTCTCTGGAATAATGATTCCCAGAGCCTGGGGGGAGATGCCTGTCGAGAACTTGATGTCCTGTAGACTTCTCCCCGTCGCCAATTACCGCAAGGTGGCGACTAGCCTCTGTTCGAGAGTGATGGCTTGCCGCATTTAAACAGAAGAAACAGACAGCGCAAAACCTAATTACTAAAACTCAGCAGCTGGACACTGTAGGTCAATATACAAAACCTAAAAAGACATACACAAAATATAGCAGTGCAGCGCTCAATACAGGTCAGATGTATACACATAAAATGTACATATTAAATGTACATAAATAAAACGCATGAGGCAAAGTCCCAAAAAGTATATCTTAGTTACATAGTTACATAGTTACATAGTAGGTGAGGTTGAAAAAAGACACAAGTCCATCAAGTCCAACCTATGTGTGTGATTATGTGTCAGTATTTCATTACATATCCCTGTATGTTGCGGTCATTCAGGTGATTATCTAATAGTTTCTTGAAGCTTTCAATGCTCCCCGCTGAGACCACCGCCTGTGGAAGGGAATTCCACATCCTTGCCGCTCTTACAGTAAAGAACCCTCTACGTAGTTTAAGGTTAAGCCTCTTTTCTTCTATATAGAAAGAGAACCCAAATCGGGTAAAAGCTGCGCTCAGATTGAAAAGTGAAAGTGAATGAGATAAGCTGCCAGCACCCTATAAAGTCCAGTATCTGACTCTCAAAAGTATAATAAACAGCAAAGTGCAGCGCTAATATAATGTATGAAAAATAAAAAAATGAATCTCAGCAAGTGACATGAAAATAATCAGTGAGCAAACATATAACAATTCAATCAATGATGAACAAAAACTTAAATCACAAGTGCGTGTGAAAAAATATAAAAAGAAGTCCAAAAGTTCTTGATATATCCACAAATAAATAAAGAACACCCATCCAGGAAGAAATGTGACAAAGGTGCCTATAAATGATCCACCAAAACGTGTGTGAGTAGAATCTGCTTACCGAACGGCGATGACTGCTATTACGGCAGTCTCGCCCAGCATAGGGATTATGGTCTCCCAAAACCAGGGGTACAATTCAGGATCAGTGGTTCTGTATGTGATTTTTTTTCTTTGGGTCTGGGGCAGGCATGCGTTTCTCCCACCAGCTCGCTCCTGCTAGTATTGGACAGTATTGTTTAGAAACACAAGATCTCTATCTTCCTTACTAGAAAAACGGCGATCCGCCGCTCTGCCTCTCTAAGAGCGATCGGCAGGTTCCGGGCGGACATGATTGGCTCCCACTGTGTCCAATACTAGCAGGAGCGAGCTGGTGGGAGAAACACACGCCTGCCCCAGACCCAAAGAAAAAAAAAAAATCACATACAGAACCACTGATCCTGAATTGTACCCCTGGTTTTGGGAGACCATAATCCCTATGCTGGGCGAGACTGCCGTAATAGCAGTCATCGCCGTTCGGTAAGCAGATTCTACTCACACACGTTTTGGTGGATCATTTATAGGCACCTTTGTCACATCTCTTCCTGGATGGGTGTTCTTTATTTATTTGTGGATATATCAAGAACTTTTGGACTTCTTTTTATTTTTTTTCACGCGCACTTGTGATTTAAGTTTTTGTTCATCATTGATTGAATTGTTATATGTTTGCTCACTGATTATTTTCATGTCACTTGCTGAGATTCATTTTTTTATTTTTCATACATTATATTAGCGCTGCACTTTGCTGTTTATATTACTCTTTTCTTCTAATTGTAATGAGTGGCCACGAGTCTTATTAAACTCTCCTCTGCGAAAAAGTTTTATCCCTATTGTGGGGTCACAGTACAGTATTTGTAAATTGAAATCATATCCCCTCTCAAGCGTCTCTTCTCCAGAGAGAATAAGTTCAGTGCTCGCAACCTTTCCTCATAACTAAGATCCTCCAGACCCTTTATTAGCTTTGTTGCCCTTCTTTGTACTCGCTCCATTTCCAGTATATCCCTCCTGAGGACTGGTGCCCAGAACTGGACAGCATACTCCAGGTGCGGCCGGACCAGAGTCTTGTAGAGCGGGAGAATTATCGTTTTATCTCTGGAGTTGATCCCCCTTTTAATGCATGCCAATATTCTGTTTGCTTTATTAGCAGCAGCTTGGCATTGCATGCCATTGCTGAGCCTATCATCTACTAGGACCCCCAGGTCCTTTTCCATCCTAGATTCCCCCAGAGGTTCTCCCCCCAGTGTATAGATTGCATTCATATTTTTGCCACCCAAATGCATTATTTTACATTTTTCTACATTGAACCTCATTTGCCATGTAGTCGCCCACCCCATTAATTTGTTCAGGTCTTTTTGCAAGGTTTCCACATCCTGCGGAGAAGTTATTGCCCTGCTTAGCTTAGTATCGTCTGCAAATACAGAGATTGAACTGTTTATCCCATCCTCCAGGTCGTTTATAAACAAATTAAATAGGATTGGTCCCAGCACAGAACCCTGGGGAACCCCACTACCCACCCCTGACCATTCTGAGTACTCCCCATTTATCACCACCCTCTGAACACGCCCTTGTAGCCAGTTTTCAATCCATGTACTCACCCTATGGTCTATGCCAACGGACCTTATTTTGTACAGTAAACGTTTATGGGGAACTGTGTCAAATGCTTTTGCAAAATCCAGATACACCACGTCTACGGGCCTTCCTTTATCTAGATGGCAACTCACCTCCTCATAGAAGGTTAATAGATTGGTTTGGCAAGAACGATTCTTCATGAATCCATGCTGATTACTGCTAATGATATCATTCTTATTACTAAAATCTTGTATATAGTCCCTTATCATCCCCTCCAAGAGTTTACATACTATTGATGGTAGGCTAACTGGTCTGTAATTCCCAGGGATGTTTTTTGGGCCCTTTTTAAATATTGGTGCTACATTGGCTTTTCTCCAATCAGCTGGTACCATTCCAGTCAATAGACTGTCTGTAAAAATTAGGAACAACGGTCTGGCAATCACCTGACTGAGTTCCCTAAGTACCCTCGGATGCAAACCATCTCGTCCTGGTGATTTATTAATGTTAAGTTTCTCAAGTCTAATTTTAATTCCGTCCTCTGTTAACCATGTAGGTGCTTCCTGTGTTGTGTCATGAGGATAAACACTGCAGTTTTGGTTACTGAAGCCCCCCGATTCACTCGTGAATACCGAGGAGAAGAATAAATTCAATACCTTTGCCATCTCCCCATCCTTTGTAACCAGATGTCCTTCCTCATTCTTTATGGGGCCAATATGGTCTGTCCTCCCTTTTTTACTGTTTACATACTTAAAGAATTTCTTGGGATTTTTTTTGCTCTCCTCCGCTATGTGTCTTTCATGTTCTATCTTAGCCGTCCTAATTGCACCCTTACATTTCTTATTGCATTCTTTATAAAGTCTGAATGCTGAGGATGATCCCTCCACCTTGTATTTTTTGAAGGCCTTCTCCTTTGCTTTTATATGAATTTTTACATTGGAGTTAAGCCATCCAGGATTTTTGTTCGCTCTTTTAAATTTATTACCCAATGGGATACATTGGCTAATGCCCTTATTTAATATGCTCTTAAAGAAAACCCATCTCTCCTCCGTATTCTTTGTTCCTAATATTTTATCCCAATTTATGCCTTTTAGCAAGGTTTGTAGTTTAGGGAAGTTGGCTCTTTTGAAATTCAGTGTCTTTGTGTTCCCTTCATGTTTCCTATTTGTGTGATTTATACTGAAACTAATTGACCTGTGATCGCTGTTACCTAAATTGCCCCGTATTTCCACATCTGTGATCAGGTCTGTATTGTTGGTAATCAGTAGATCCAGTAATGTTTTATTTCTAGTTGGTGCGTCTACCATCTGACCCATAAAATTGTCCTGCAAGACATTAAGGAACTGGCGAGCCTTAAATGAATGCGCGGTTCCCTCCGCCCAGTCTATGTCTGGATAATTAAAATCCCACATTATGATAACACTTCCCATCCTTGCTGCTAATCCAATTTGTGATAGGAGATCCGTCTCCACTTCCTCCCTCAGGTTAGGGGGCCTATAGCATACTCCCAGTATTATTTTCCCCTTAGCTTCATCCCTTTGGAGCTCTACCCATAAGGATTCCACCTCCTCACTAGCTCCCTCAGTGATGTCATCTCTCACATTCACTTGTACATTATTCTTGATATATAGGCATACCCCTCCCCCTTTTTTACCCTCTCTATCCTTGCGGTATAGGGTATACCCTTGAATGTTTGCCAGCCAATCATGAGAGCTGTTGAACCAGGTCTCTGAAATTCCCACAAAATCCAAATCCTCCTTGTACAACAGTATCTCTAGTTCACCCATCTTGTCCGCCATGCTCCTGGCATTGGTGAACATGCCACATAGTTTAGACCGGTCGCATATTGTCCTCGTATTGGGTGTTTCAATATTGCAACTAGGACTTGCTACTATACTCACCTTGTGTTTTTGTGCTTTGGTTAACCTACCACTAATGCCCCCAATACTACCCTCTGGAATATCTTCCGCACTGGCTATCACTGTCTCTGGACCCTCCCCCCCATCGCCTAGTTTAAAAACCCCTCTAACTTTTTGGCCATCTTCATTCCCAGCAGATCTGCACCCTCCTCATTTAGGTGCAGTCCGTCCCTTCTATAGTACCGGTTACCGACTGAGAAATCGGCCCAGTCCTCCAGGAACCCAAACCCCTCCTTACTACACCAGCTCTTCAGCCACTTGTTTACTTCCCTAATCTCCCTCTGCCTTTCTGGTGTGGCTCGATGTACCGGTAGTATTCCTGAGAACACTACCTTGGAGGTCCTTTTCCTCAATTTAGCACCTAAGTCCCTAAAATCGTTCTTTAGGACACTCCATCTGCCTCTGACCTTGTCATTGGTGCCAACGTGCACCATGACAGCCGGGTCTTCCCCAGCCCCTCCCAGTAATCTGTCCACAAGATCCGTGATGTGCCGAACCCGAGCGCCCGGTAGACAACATACTGTTCGGTGCTTCAGGTCTTGGTTACAGATTGCCCTCTCTGTCCTTCTAAGAATTGAGTCCCCTACCACCAGAATCTGTCTTTCCTTTCCCTTTGCTGCCCCCCCACTCTCACTGGAGGAGTTCTTCCCCTGGCAGCTAGGAGAGTCCCTCATCTCCAGCAGTGCTGGTCCCTGACTGGTTTCACCAATGTCATTCAATGGAGCGTACTTATTGGGATACTCCAGTCCTGGATCGGCCTCTCTGGCACTTCCCCCTCTACCCCTCCTGACTGTCACCATCTACTCTTTGCTAGTGCCTACACCTCTTTGTCTCCACCCGCCTCTGTGCTGGCCCCTGCCGGCACCTGCCGTGTACGTTCCTGGCTCACCTTTAGTATGGAGGGACTTCTCAGTGCTGACAGTTGCTTCCCCAGATTCAGAACCTGGGCTTCCAGGGAAACAATGTGCTTACATTTTGCACAGCAGTATTCGCCCTCGATCGGATGATCAAGGAACGCATACATGCAGCAAGATGTACAAAGAGTCGCCTCTCCACACCCGCCGGGCATCGTACCTATTAAATATAGTGAGGATTTGGGGATTTTACCCTGTCCAAATTACCTAACAGCTAGCTTCCTGGCACTAATACTCAAGACAATACACAGGTACACAACAAGACAATACACAGGTACTCACAGACCTACGTGCAATAGCAGAACAGTCGCAGACCTACGTGCACTCACAATACTCAAGTATACAGTACACAATACACAAGTACTAACGATCCACACACACTACTCAGACAACACTCAGATACTCACACTACACAGGTACTATGACCCCTGTTATAACCTCCTGTTTTAAACTCTGGTTTTTAACTCCCACTTATACCAGCTCCACTTACACAAAGTTCCACAGCCTCAGACTGAGCACGCTCAGACTGAGTCCTACACCCAGTTAAATAGGCACCTGTGAGCAATTAACCACCCCCCTTAATTGATAGACTATTTAAAAAGTGACAGAGTGACAGAGAATCTTAGTCCGAGGAGATCAAAAGCTGCCCACTTGCAGAAGGGGGATCCCTCAGTTGGCAAGGAAAGGGTGCAGTGATAGGATAAGATTGTATTCGTTGTATCACCACCAATGTGAACCTCCACCAAGGGTCTAGGCTGCTCACCTTATTGAGTGGACCTTCTGCATTAACAGCAAGGTCACTCATGCATTCCCTTCCACAGGGTGGATTATGGAGATAGGTGTCCCCAGGCAGTATCCCAAATTCAGTCTCATCGGTTGATATATATCATGTTAAAAACAAAAATAACAGGACATAGTGCTCTTCATACGAAAAGGTACCGTTTCGTATGAGCGCTGCACTGCTATATTTTGTGTATGGCTTGCCGCATGCAGGTGTCCTGCCTTGTAATATAAGGGGACAGCAAAGCCAACAGATGGTGAAAAACGGGGTCCGTCATCCGGAGATAATTCCTGAAATCATCAGGATTATTCTCACGGATCTCCCGCAACAAAGGCATTTGCGAGAATGGGTCACGCTGGAACAACCGATTCTTTGTCCATGAACACCTCCTCCCCCTGTTCATGGACTGGACTTGGGTCAAAGTAAGAACCCCAACACCAAGCCCCTGCACAGCATGAACTCTACGTTGAGTATGTACCCGCAACATGGCTTCAAAACGGTCGGCTGGTCAGCAAGAACTAACAGAAGGCACTGAAAATCAGAAAGGCCTGAGAAGAGCGAGCTGAAATTCAGAAACGAGCGGACAAGAACACACTGAGAATCAAATATGTAATATTAATATACGCACTGAAAACCAGATGCGAACTGACTACACGCAATGAAAACCAGGTACGAACCCACAAGCACAAACTGAAGAGCAGTAACGATCTGAAAATCACGAGGCTGAAAAGCGCGAATCGTCTCTCACCAAACTTCTACTAACACAAGATTAGCAGAAGGAGCCCAAAAGGTACAAAATATTTTACAGCGCACACATACAAGAATGACATTTCCTGCAGGGCGAGTTAAAAACACCTGAACATATTAAAAAAATACGGGGGTTTGGTCACACTATATGGTCATATAGTGCTAAGTCCACTTACTGCGACAAAGTACCCTGAATTAGTGGGTCATAGACTAGTAATAGAATGGAAGATCCTTTGTCTCAACCATGGGAGCTGAACTCCTCTATGTGGGAGAACTGAAGGTGATACATCCTAAACACTGGTGGCCACTAAATAGGAGGTAATGAGGAGGGGGAGGGGTGCTCCAGCCCAAAAAACCTGGTCAGGGCCTATTACATAATACAAGAACATATTTGGGGGGCACACCATACAATGCGTTTAAATTTAAGATGGTGCTGCTATAAGACCTACAAACAGTACAAAATATTTTACAGCGCACACATACAAGAATGACATTTCCTGCAGGGCTAGTTAAAAACACCTGAACACATTCAAAAAATACGGGGGGTTTGGTCACACTATATGGTCGCAATAAAAACCAGATACGAACCCACAAGCACAAACTGAAGAGCAGTAAAGATCTGAAAAGCACGAGGCTGAAAAGCGCGAATCGTCTCTCACCAAACTTCTACTAACACAAGATTAACAGAAGGAGCCCAAAAGGTGGCGCACTGGCTATTAAACTTCCTCTTTATAGTGACGTCGTACGTGTTGTATGTCAGCACGTTCTTGACGATCGGAATTTCCGACAACATTTGTGCGACCATGTGTATGCAAGACAAGTTTGAGCTAACATCCGTCGGAAATAAATCACAGAATTTTGTTATCGGAATGTCCGATCATGTGTATGTGGCATTAAAGTGGTTGTAGACTCTTACAGACCACTTTAACCCTTACAGACCACTTTACAGACCACACGGTTAAGGAGATATTTTCCTAAAAACGGGCACCGATGTCTACGGCGCATGCGCGCCGTGCGCAAGCGCACAGAGCGTGCTGTTAGTGAAGGCGATCATGCTGTCACTGACGGCTCCCGTGCGCATGCGCCGGAGTGAGGTAATTGCTGCTCCGGCCAGTCACAGCGCCTGAGCAGCGATACCCAGAAGTCACTCCGGGTATCATGGCGGCGACGGAGGAGATGAACGAGGGTCGCTTCGATCTCAGGTAAGTAATTCATAATGAGCTAGTATGCTATGCATACTAGCTCATTATGCCTTTGTCCTGCAGGGTGTTTTTTATTTTTTAGAGAGGGTTTACTTCCTCTAAGGCTTGACCTCATATTATATGGTTTTGGTAAATCTGAAGACAAAAATCTGCAGAAAATCTAATAGTGTGTATGGGGCTTAAGTGACACTGGGGGGGTGAGGTGTGGCTGGATGTGATCAAGGCAGCACGCATTCCTCTGAAGCTCCGTTCATCCTGACAAAATTTGTGGATTTGGAGCGAAATTACTCGACTTCTACACTCACCCATAGCTGGGACAAGGAGTCCCGGTTCCAAACATGCAATCCTCAGCCTCCAAGAAGGCCCAAAAGGCTCACAAGGACCAGCGGCTAACCCGCTCCATGAAAGACGCTGAGAGAGACTCCGCCCCGCCATCTTGTCTTCACAGAGGACAGATCAGCGCGCCAAAATGACGGCTGCAAAAATGGCACAGGCAGGGGAGGCAGTGGAGCTCAGGGCCAACATCGAGCCAGCAGAGGAGCAGCTACTAGCTGTAGACGCGGATGCGATCACCCGACCAATCCTGCAAGCCATCAACGAGAGTGAGTCTGAATTAATGGGGCGTATAGACCACCTTTTATCAAAATGCACCCTAATCAGACATGATCTAGATAAAATCCTCACCACAGTGGAGGCCAGGGTCTCTGAAGTAGAGGACACTTCCCATATTACAGGACACCCATTTATCAGAGCTCCGTGACCTGGTGCGGTCTCTCCAGCTATGTTGTTTTGAAGTTGCTTATTATCCAACTTGCACCTACGTTAGAGCTCCAAGTTTCTGTAGTATGGAGGATGTGCCAACTTAACAAGTAACTGCCAAACCTTGATCGATGCGGCTGGAACTCACTCCAAGTTTTTTGCTGGTTTTTGGGATGAAGCTACATACCAGAACGTTTTTTTTCAGGTTTAGTTTTTTTGGTTTAGTTTCTGGTATAATAGCGGGGGGGGGGGGGGGGCTGGAGTTTTATATGTCACAGCTCACAAATCTGTACTTGACATGTGTTCTTGTCTTCCAGGGCAAGGAAATGTGGATATTACTATTAAGAGGGAGAGGGAGGTGTTACTGATGCTCTGTAAGGAAACAATTGTCAGAAATATTGACCATAAAGGACAAGGTTAACATTGTGTCTTGGAATGTTAGGGGCCTCAACCAGAAATTTAAACGGGCCTCAATATTCCAATACCTGAAACAAAGTAAGCCACACATTACTTTCCTGCAGGAGACACATCTGGATGGTAGAAGGGTTCTGGCTCTATGCGAGCAGTGGATCCAGAGAGCCCTCCACTCCACTTACTCTACCCTTGCTAAAGGGGTTTCCATACTAATTAGTAGGACTGTCCCTTGTACCATCCACCAGGTAATTACAGACCGGGGGGGGGGGGGGGGGTAGATATGTGGCGGTAGTATTGGATATATGTCATCGGAAAATGTTGCTGGTTAATGTATACATACCTCTTCCCTTCCAGGCCCAATTGCTATATAACATACTGACTCGGCTAGCACAGTTTGTGCACCTTCCCTTGGTTCTGATGGGAGATTTCAACACCATCCTTGACGCGGCGATGGACTGTTCTAATCCGAATAGAGGGAGCTCTACTGAATTAAATGGCTGGGCTTCTGTGGCAGGGCTGTAGGAGTTATGGCGATGGAAGCATCCAACAGACCGATGCTTCTCTCACATATCAGCGGCACACAGCTCCTCAGCCAGGATTGATATGGCCTTCGGCAATGATCTCATTCTACCATTTTTGGCGGGCATTGAATACCTGGCTGGGGGACTGTCGGACCATAATCCTCTCTCTCTCACCCTGACCTTTTCAACGGGGGCGAGAAGGGGAAGATGGCACCTTTCACCCAGCTGGCTGCAACATGAACAGGTATCTGCCCAGTTGGAGGAATCAATCAAGACGTATTGGACCTCTAACGCTGATCCGACAGAGCCCCCGGTGGTTTGGGATGCCTTTAACCACTTGACAACTGGGCACTTAAACCCCCTTCCTAACCAGACCAATTTTCAGCTTTTGGTGCTCTCACATTTTGAATGACAATTACTCAGTCATGCAACACTGTATCTATATGAAATTTTTGTCCTTTTTTTCACACAAATGGAGCTTTCTTTTGGTGGTATTTAATCACCGCTGGGTTCTTTATTTTTTGCGCCGTAAAAGAAAAAAGACCGAAAAATCTGTAAAAAAATACATTTTTCTTAATTTCTGTTATAATATTTTGCAAATTAGTAATTTTTCTTCATATATTTTGGCCAAAATGTATACCGCTACATATCTTTGGTAAAATTAACCCAAATCGGTGGATATTATTTGGTCTTTGTGAAAGTTATAGAGTCCAAAAGCTATGGTGCGAATATCTGAAAATTGATCACACCTGAAGTACTGACGGCCTATCTAATTTCTTGAGACCCTAACATTCCAGAAAAGTACAAATACCCCCCAAATGACCCCTTTTTGGAAAGAAGACATTCCAAGGTATTTAGAAAGATGCATGGTGAGTTTTTTGAAGTTGTCATTTTTTCCCACAATTCTTTGCAAAATCAAGGTTTTTTTTTACTTTTTTTTTTCCCACAAAATTGTCATATTAGCAGGTTATTTCTCACACACCGCATATGCATACCACAAATTACACCCCAAAACACATTCTGCTATTACTCCCGAGTATGGCGATACCACATGTGTGAGACTTTTACACAGCGTGGCCACATACAGAGGCCCAACATGCAGGGGAGCACCTTCAGGCGTTCTGGAGCACCCAGGCCAATTCTGACATTTCTCTCCTACATGTAAAAATCATCATTTATTAGCTAGAAAATTACATAGAACCCCAAAACATTATATATGTTTTTTTAGCAAAGACCCTAGAGAATACAATGGCGGTTGTTGCAACTTTTTATCTCGCACGGTATTTGCGCAGCAATTTTTAACGCTTTTTTTGGGAAAAAAAAATGTTTTGTGCTTTACAAAAACCAAAACAGTAAAGTTAGCCTAATGTTTTTGCATAATGTGAAAGATGAAGTTACGCCGAGTAAATAGATACCCAACATGTCACCTTTCAAAATTGCACGCGCTTGTGGAATGGCGCCAAACTTTGCTACTCAAAAATCCCCATAGGCGACGCTTTAAAATTTTTTACTGGTTACATGTTTTGAGTTACAGAGGAGGTCTAGGGCCAAAATTATTGCTCTCGCTCTACCGATCGCAGCGGTACCTCACATGTGTGGTTTGAACACCGTTTTCATATGTGGGCGGGACTTACGTATGCGTTTGCTTCTGCATGCGAGCACACAGGGACAGGGGCACTTTAAAAAAAATTTTTTTTTTTATTGTTCATTTTACTTTATTTATTTTAGTTTGATGCTTTTTTCCAAAAAAAAAAAAATTTTGACCACTTTTATTCCTATTACAAGGAATATAAACATCCTTGTAATAGGAATATGGCATGACAGGTCCTCTTTACAGTGAGATATGGGGTCAATAAGACCCCACATCTCACCTCTAGGCTGGGAAGCCTGAAATTAAAAAAAAAAAAAAAAAAACGATCCTGGCTTCGATCGTAGCGGTGAGTCGGTAGAAGCGTGGGAGGGGGGGGACATCCACTCTCGCCTCCCGTAAGAACGATCAAACAGTGGAACAGCTGCTATGATCATTCTCATGGTGTAGGGAATCGCCGGCTGAAAAAGCTGATATCTGAATGATGCCTGTAACTGCAACCATCATTCAGATATCTCCGCACAAAGTCAAGGACGTTGTATGACGGCCGGCGGGCGGGAAGTGGTTAAAACGCTTTTTTTTTTTTTAACACAAAGTTGTCCATTTATACAATATTTCTACCACATTACATGTACATACCAAAAATGACACCCCAAAATAGATTCTCCTGCTCCTCCTGAGTACGGCGATACCACATGTGTGAGACTTCCACAGCCTGGCCACATACAGAGGGCGAGTACAGCTGAGCATGGCTCAGCATGGCAGGGTATGGCGGGGTATTGCGGAGTATGGCAGGGTATTGCGGAGTATGGCGGGGTATGGCAGGATATTGCAGAGTATGGCGGGGTATGGCGAGGTATGGCGGAGTATGGCGGGGTATGGCGGAGTATGGCGGGGTATGGTGGAGTATGGCGGGGTATTGCGGAGTATGGCAGAGTATGGCGGGGGCATGGCAGAGTATGGCGGGGGCATGGCAGAGTATGGCGGGGGCATTGCAGAGTATTGTGGGGGCATTGCAGAGTATTGCACAGCATTGCAGAGTATTGTGGGGGCATTGCAGAGTATTGTGGGGGCATTGCAGAGTATTGCACAGCATTGCAGAGTATTGTGGGGGCATTGCAGAGTATTGCACAGCATTGCAGAGTATTATGGGGGCATTGCAGAGTATTGCACAGCATTGCAGAGTATTGTGGGGGCATTGCAGAGTATTGCACAGCATTGCAGAGTATTGTGGGGGCATTGCAGAGTATTGCACAGCATTGCAGAGTATTGTGGGGGTATTGCAGAGTATTGCACAGCATTGCAGAGTATTGTGGGGGCATTGCAGAGTATTGCACAGCATTGCAGAGTATTGTGGGGGCATTGCAGAGTAATATGGGGGTATTGCAGAGTATTACACAGCATTGCAGAGTATTGTGGGGGTATTGCAGAGTATTGCACAGCATTGCATAGTAGTGAGGGATGGCTGAGCATGGATGGATGTCTCTGTGCAGCGCTGTGGGCACTACACATCCAGCCCACAGCGCTGCAGACATCCATCCATCCCCCCCTCCGCTCACAGTGTACCGATCGGTACACAGGAGGGGAGGAGAGGAACCGGCGTCATCAGATGACGCCGGTCTGTTTACATGTGATCGCGCCGCGATCAGCGGCCATTTACCGGGATCCGTGATGCGCCGGGTCCTCTGGACCCGGCGGTCACGGATGTGTTCGGGAATTCTGGGAGGACGTCATAGTACGTCCTCCCAGAGTTATCCAACCGCCCTGCAGCCGTCATTCGGCTATGGGCCGGTTGGTAAGTGGTTAAGGTGGTTGCTAGGGGGGAATGCATATCCGCCATCAAGACAGCTTGCACAAATGACAATGAGGAACTCACTCACTTACAGCAGAGAGAGAGGGAGTGCGCGGGGGCACATGCAGGGTCTCCTACAGGGGCCTACATGCGTCCCTGCTAGAAGCGAGGCGAAGGTTATCCTTGCATATCACAGGGCTGACCAGATCGGAGGTAACTCAGAGAGCACATGCGATATTTGCAGAAGGGGACAAGAACAGGAAACTTCTGGCAATGATGGTGGCGGATCATCACCCAATTGCTCATATACCAGTTATCAGAGCTAAAGGGGGAGCCTTGGTCACTGATCCCTTACTCATCATGCAGGAGTTTGTAGAGTTTTTCTCATCCTTATACTCTCCAATCCCAACCTATGATATAGCTGCTTTGGATTTGTTTATAGAGAGCCTATCACTACCAAAATTGTCTGAGGGAGACCATACCATACTAGATGCCAAAATTACAGTTAAGGAGGTGCAGGCAGCGATTTTTGCCTTCCCACCCAATAAAGCCCCTGGCCCGGATGGTTTCCCGGCGAAATTTTACAAATCAAATGTGGAACTGCTGGCCACTAGACTTAACTGGCTCCTAGAATAATGCTTTGAAAAGAACACCTTACCGGATTCTATGCTAGAGGCATATATGATACTGTTGCCAAGACAAGGGAAGGATCCAACTGAGTGTGCCTCATATCGTCCCATAGCCCTTTTAAACATGGATCTAAAGATCCTAACTAAACTGTTAGCAACCAGACTAGCTAAAGTTATCCCATCTATAGTCAATATAGATCAGACGGGATTCATGCTGGGCAAATCTACTGACACAAATCTAAGGAGACTCTTCACTCACTTGCAACTCCCGCCTGTTGACTCTGAAACCAGAATAGTAGTGTCCATAGATATAGAAAAAGCCTTTGACTCAGTTGACTGGACGTTTATGTTTAAGGTTCTAGAAGCTATGGGATTTGGACCACAATATAGGAAATGTATTTCTATGCTTTATAGAAACCCCAAAGTGGCTATAAGAATGGGATCAGCAGTATCCGATTTTTTTGAAGCAGGCAGGGGCACCAGACAGGGATGTCCACTGTCCTCCCTGTTTGCCCTTGTTTTGGAGCCCTTGGCCATTGCACTTAGATCTTCAGGGAAAATACAGGCTATTAAAGTAGATACAATACACGAAACCCTAGCGTTATATGCAGATGATATGCTCCTGTTTCTAAATGACCCGAATGACTCGCTACAAGCAGTCCTGGATATCCCAGATGATTTCACTAAATTTTCGGGGTTGAAAGTAAACTGGAGTAAATCGCCGATTCTTCTGCTAGACACAACAGCCAAGGAAAAGGCCAACCCAAATCTACTACTACAATGGGTTACGTCCCTTAAATATGTAGGGGTAAAAATTACAGCAAATGTAAAAGACTACTTGTCCCTAAACCTTCTCCCGTTGTTGACATTCCCTAAACAAAAAGTTCAGGCCTGGACTAAATTACCATTGTCTTTGCTAGGTAGGATTAGCCTGTTTAAAATGAAGGTTCTCCCAGTAATCCTATACTTTCTACGGCATGCATCGGTGTGGATACCAAAAACATACTTCAAGCAGATAGACGGAATTGTGGAATTGTTACCTCTTTCCTTTGGGCGCCAAAAGCCCCCAGAATAGGAATCAAAGTGTTTCAGGAACCTGGAGACCAGGGTGGGCTGGGATTACCAGACTGGCAGAAACACTATTTGGCTGGCCAAATGGTATTTGTCCGCAGATGGTTATTGATGGACGATGGCGACGTGGCCACAGTGTTGGAAGCTGCTGAACTGGGGTCATACGAAAGTTTGTGCCTAGCCCTGTTTAGAGGTACTAGATCTGACTTACCGGTGACGTTAACAATGAAGGCCACTATTAGAGCATGGGAGGTCGCTGTGAAGATGGCATGCCCCAGTTGTCAAGGAATCTCTCCGTCTGCCCTTCTGTGGATGAACCCCACATTACCACATTTCTACAATCTGCCGGATCCCATGATCAAGGGGTTAAAAACACTAAAAGACATCACTTCCTTGGGAGAACTTCTGACTTTTTCCCAATTAAAGATGAGACATGACCTAGCCAACTCCTACCTCTTTCGCTATTTTCAACTCAGACATGCCTACCAGATACAGTTTCGAGAGGCGAGGGTGGAATCTCTGCCCTCGGCTCTCGAATCCCTGCTATTGTTGGAGGATCTGGCTAAACCCCTTTCCGTAACCTACAAGGAATTTTTTAAAACAACACAGAAGGCTATTTAAAACTGCAGGGGACGATGGGAGGCTGAAGTTCCTGACATACAGGGGGAAGACTGGGATGACTTATGGATCAACCATTTAAACACCTAGTATCAGCTAGGGATAGATTAATTCAATTTAAATTCATCCACAGGAGCTACTATACACCAGCTAGGCTAGCTAAAATTTCCCATACCGTATAAGCGGAATGCTGGAGATGTTTTTTCTCACCAGCCAATGCTGAGCACATATTTTGGAAGTGCCTGCACATTTACCAATTCTGGGCTGAGATCACCTTGTGTATCTTAGATCTCCTGTCAATACCCATACCATTGACTGCGAGGGTGTGTTTGTTGGAACTGATGGAGAAGTGGTTGTGGCCAGAGCCTTCAGAACGCTTCATGACATTTTATTATTCTATGGGAGGAAGGCTATACTGCTCAAATGGAAGGATGCAAAAGCCCCAGACATAAACTTTTGGAAGGGCCTGGTGAACTCCACGATGCCTTACTATAAAACCACTTATAGGGCCAGGGGATGCGGGAAGAAATTTGACAAGGTGTGACAGGCATGGTACAATTCTGACAGCACCGTGGGTTGAAGGGAGGAGCCTCCTTCGGCATTAAGTCATACCATGGTGGAGCCAGTGTCCCAATGAATAGGCATGGACTATGTTTGAGAAGATACAGTGCAAAACGATTGCTGAGAAATATAGAGTTTCAGACCTATAATAAAGAACACTCCGTTCAATGGTAATTAGGATATCGTTTTGGCACCTGGAAAGGAAACACTGGAGACCGAAGCTTCGGGTGTCACTTTGACACAACCCGGATGTTGTATGTATTATGAAAAATTTCAATAAAAATTGATATCACCAGTGACACTAATACAGTGATTAGTGCTAAAAATATGCACTGCCACTGTACTAATGATACTGGCAGGGGGGAAGTGGTTAAAGTAGAAGTCCACTCTAAAACTAAAATACCTGCATCTATAGACATCCACGATCTAACACTAATCTATATAGCCCTGTAGAGAAGAAATCAGTATACTTACCTTTTCTGAAGCCGATCCGTTCTCCAGCGGCGGAAGCTCTGCAGAGGACACGGCCAACAACGGCTTTGAAATGAATAGGAAGTGATGTCACCCATAGACTTACTATAAGGCTTCCGTTGTCTGCAGTGTCCTCTGCACCTGCCTCCACAGCAAAGCCGTGGCTGACAGCTCAGTGTGAGATCGGTGCGGCTTCAAAAAAGTTATTTATACTGATTTCTTCTTTATAGGGTTAGATGGGTTAGTGTTAAATCGCAGATGTCTGTAGATGCAGGGATTTTAGTGTTAGGGTGGACTTCTACTTAAACATCTAGGGGTGATCAAGGGGTTAAATAAGTGCCTATGTGTAATGCCTGCTGCTTTTAAGAAGAGATCTCTTGTTTCTTATCCTTGCTTTGCAAGGATAAGAAATAAGAGAGATTGTTCCCAACACAGAGCTCTGGGCTGTGATTGCACACAGCCAATCAGCAGGTCCCAGCTATTAATCATTGGGTGGGACTTGCTGACAGAGTACAACTTTGTGTGCCCTAAACCCAGGAGTAGGCAGTGATGTATGGGTACATTGCTTTGCATGCATGGGACTCCCATCAGCCATACTTTGTGGGGACAAGTGATAGGAAGAGGCAGTAACATCACCTCAAACACCAGCCAGCTACTGCTATACCACCCTCTGAAAAGCAATACACTAAAGATGGCAATACAGATGGTGGTAAGCATTACTGTCTGTCTGAAACTACCACTAAATGTTGAGAGGAACTTACTGCAGCTTGACAGCGTACACTGGGGCCTAACATGTATAGGCAGACATGAGCCATTTCCATACCTCCCAACTTCTCGAGATGGGAATGAGTCGGGACACCTATTCGTAAAAGGTATGTACATAAGACACCCCCCTGCCACGTCCCCTTAACTACTTCCCGCCCGCTGGCCGTCAAATGACAGCTGGGCGGTGCAGCTCTTGTTCTGGGTGGACGTCAAATGACGGCCCTCCAGAATGGCCGCTCTTGTGCGCTGATCGCGGGCGCGCTGTGTTGATAGGACACGGCACAACCCCGAACCGTGTAAAGAGCCGCGGCTCTTTAACCATGAGATCGGCTGTGTCCAATCACAGCCGGTCACATGTAAACACGGAGATGCCGGTAATCGGCGCTCCTCGCCTCACACTGACAGTGTGAGGAGAGGGGAGCTGATCAGTGGCATCTCCTCACAGAGGACATCTAGGGATGTAATCAGGGCACTGATCATCAGTGCCCTGATTACAATTAAATGCCAGAAATCAGTGCCCACAATTGGCACCAATCTGTGCCCACAAATGCCAGCAATCAGTGGTGATCAGTGATGTCAGTCACTGCTGCCCATCAATGCCACCCATCAGTGCCACCTATCTGTGCCCAGTGCCCACTAGTGCCACCCATCAGTGCCATACTTTTTGGTCTTTTTTTTTTTTTTTTTTAGGAAAAAATAAAAAGACCCAGTAGTGATTAAATACCACCAAAAGAAAGCTCTATTTGTGTGAATAAAATTTAAAAATTTCACATGGTTACAGTGTAGCATGATTGCGCAATTGTCATTCAAAGTGTGAGATCGCTGAAAGCTAAAAATGGTCTGGGCAGGAAGTGCCCGGTATTGAGGTGGTTAAAGAAGAATTATACAAAAAAAAATGATGAATCAAACCCACAAGTATTTTTTTTACCACTATTTTTCTTTTATACTAGCTTTTGGAATTTACAAATGCAACAATTTAGAATTTGGGTGAAAGGTTTAGCACTGGGAAACTATTTTTGAAAGATAAAATGTGCATTTTATATATAACTTTATAGATCAGACAAAAATAAGGGAGAAATGAGGAGGAAAGAGGGACATTGCTCCAAATCGGGGACAGTTGTGAGCTATGTATTCCTGACTGGGTCTATACTGTATATAGCCAATATAAGGCTTTGTTTGGAGGTCCTCCTATCTCCCCTTTCTATATTCTCCATCTAGACACTCATAAAGACCTTATGCAACTCGAAAGTCAGGGACATGTAATAGTTTAAAGAACGGCCCCATTATCTCCACACTCTGCTCTATGCACATCCCGCTCTCATTCATGGGACAGAACTACGAGAACTTGTGCTGAGAGCTCTCCTTATAACCTGCCTGCGCCAACCAAAACATGGCGGCCGCCAGTGACAGAGCGGCTGGCGGATGCGGGGAGAGTTTGCCTCGGAAGTTGTTCATTTCCAGCATGGAATGAAGAGCTGGATGGGCTGCAGCGGCAACTAAACTGCTTCAACTATGGCAGCGCTCGTCAGATTAGGAGTAAGTACATTGTTGGGATCCCCTCCACAGGTGGCTAGGAGTGGTACAGTCTGCAGTGTTGGGAGGGGCGGGCCGGGTGCTTAGGAGGTCAGTGTATGTGTGTGATGAGGGGAGGACAGGGATGACACAAGGTCACCCTAGCTTCTCACACTCACAATACATGTAAGGTCACCCCGGCTTCTCCTCACACACTGACCATACACATAAGGTCACCCCGGCTTCTCCTCACACACTGACCATACACGTAAGGTCACCCCGCATTCTCCTCACACACTGACCATACACGTAAGGTCACCCCGCATTCTCCTCACACACTGACCATACACGTAAGGTCACCCCGGCTTCTCCTCACACACTGACCATACACGTAAGGTCACCCCGCCTTCTCCTCACACACTGACCATACACGTAAGGTCACCCCGGCTTCTCCTCACACACTGACCATATATGTAGGTCACCCCGGCTTCTTCCCACACACTGACCATACATGTAAGGTCACCCCGGCTTCTCCTCACACACTGACCATACATGTAAGGTTACCCCGGCTTCTCCTCACACACTGACCATATATGTAGGTCACCCCGGCTTCTTCCCACACACTGACCATACATGTAAGGTCACCCCGCCTTCTCCTCACACACTGACCATACACGTAAGGTCACCCCGGCTTCTCCTCACACACTGACCATATATGTAGGTCACCCCGGCTTCTTCCCACACACTGACCATACATGTAAGGTCACCCCGGCTTCTCCTCACACACTGACCATACATGTAAGGTCACCCTGGCTTCTCACACACTGACCATACATGTAAGGTCACCCCGGCTTCTCCTCACACACTGACCATACATGTAAGGTCACCCCGGCTTCTCCTCACACACTGGCCATACATGTAAGGTCACCCCGGCTTCTCCTCACACACTGGCCATACATGTAAGGTCACCCCGGCTTCTCCTCACACACTGGCCATACATGTAAGGTCACCCCGGCTTCTCACACACTGGCCATACATGTAAGGTCACCCCGGCTTCTCACACACTGGCCATACATGTAAGTTCACCCCGGCTTCTCCTCACACACTGGCCATACATGTAAGGTCACCCCGGCTTCTCCTCACACACTGGCCATACATGTAAGGTCACCCCGGCTTCTCCTCACACACTGGCCATGCATGTAAGGTCACACCGGCTTCTCCTCACACACTGGCCATACATGTAAGGTCACCCCGGCTTCCCCTCACACACTGACCATACATGTAAGGTCACCCCGGCTTCTCCTCACACACTGACCATACATGTAGGTCACCCCGGCTTCTCCTCACACACTGACCATACATGTAGGTCAGCTTGGAGCTCTTCTGTATAGAGAATGGGAGGTTTCCACCAGACAATATATGAGTATAAATATATAGAAAATAGAAGAAATGTATGGGGTTAGATTATGGGCACGTTTTATGTGTCCGTTTTATGGGCGCCGTCACATGAAACCTGCGTTCCATGCACATTTCCAACCCGGTGTCCACTAATGACGCCTCAATCACAAATCGCAAACACAGTGCATGTCCCTGTACCAGATTGCTTGTACCACAGTACCATGCGATCCGGTGCATTTTTGAAAATAGCGCATGCATTACTTTTGGTGCGATCCAGTGTGATTTCCACCCATTCAAATGAACGGACCAAAAATCAAACTGCACTGAGTCACATAGGAATACAATTCAGGTGTGATAGACCGAATATTGACTGCCCACCTGAACCCCAGGCTATAAACATGCTGCAGCAAAAACTAAATGTCACCATGTTGCTGCCTTCAACCACGACCCACGCTAGTCATAGGGGCCATGTAGAAAGTATGCTATTGTGGCACAGCATTTACAGGTTTTACCACTTGCCTACTGTGCAATTTTTCCCCCTTTCATGCCCAGGCCAACTTTCAGCTTTCAGTGCTGTCACACTTTGAATGACAGTTGCACGGTCATGCAACACTGTGCCCATATGAAAGCTTTCTCTTTTTTTTTTTTTTTTTTTTTTTTTTAACATAGAGATTGCTTTTAGTGGTATTTAATCACCACAGTTTTTTTTTTTTTGCTAAACAAATGAAAAAAGACTAAAAATTTTGAAAAAAAAAAAAAAAAGTTTTTCATAGTTTGTTCTAAAATTTTGCAAACGGGTAATTTTTTCTCCTTCGCTGATAGGCACTGTCGAGGCACCACTGTTGGGCGCTGATGAGGCACTGATCAGGCGGCACTGATTGGCAGCACTGCTATGATAATCAGTGCTCTCATTATCAGTATAGATGTCCCTTTCACACAAGCTGGTTATCACACTGCCAGTGTGAGGAAAGGAATGCTGATAACCAGCTTGTGTTTACATCACGATTAGCTGTGATTGGATACAGCTGATCACGTGGTAAAAAGGCCTCTGTGATTGGCCCTCTACCCCCAATCTGTTATCAGCTGTGTCCTGAGGACACAGCAATCACAGAGCGCGCCGCCCGCACGCGATCACGAGAGGACGTCATATGATGCCCTCCCAGAACTGGCCGGCCACAGTCGGCACGTGGTTAAATCAGACCGTGCGTAGGCAACATATCACATCCTCAACATCTGTCAAACGACTGTGAAAACTATTCAGAGGAGCAGCAAAGGCTGGCACACATGTGAATGAGCCCTGTGTGACTTCTTCTTCTACTCTTCTCATTCACACGTCATACAACAGGGCGGCGGCTCTGCACCAGATCACATACATGTACATGATTAGGCACTTTTGGGTAAGGGGCGTGCGCGTGCACCACCACCCTATCTGTGCTGTTGTTTGGTACAGTGCAAGTAGGTCGGCAGGTCCTGGCTGAAGATTTATGGGTGGGACATGCTGATTGGCTTAGCGAATCACAGTACAGAGCCCTGTGTTTACTACCAGTACAGGGCTCTGTACAGGAACCAGAGATGTGGAAGAAGCCTTTATTGTAAAATAAGCATAGAGGGGCAATTCAGTGAGGGCTCCTTTACATGGACATCGGTCTCCATGGTGGATAATTTTGGCATTTCATGCCTATACTAACACCTTCTATATGCCTGTTTTTATTTTTTGGGATTTTTCCTAAATCCAAAGAGATGCGTTGGGGTTTATTTACTAAAGCTGGAGAGTGCAAAATCAGGCTCGCTTCTGCATAGTAGCCATTTAGCTTCTAACCTCAGCTTGTTCAATTAAGCTTTGGCAATAAAACCTGGAAGCTGATTGGTTTCTATGCAGAAGTGAGCCTGATTTTGCACCT
The DNA here is from genome assembly GCF_042186555.1 of Aquarana catesbeiana. Taxonomy (NCBI): domain Eukaryota; kingdom Metazoa; phylum Chordata; class Amphibia; order Anura; family Ranidae; genus Aquarana; species Aquarana catesbeiana. The sequence continues at coordinate 101,465,322 of NC_133335.1, read as the reverse complement.
TCTAGGCCAGCTTTAGTAAATAAACCCCATTGTATTGAAATGAAGCACTGCACCTGTAAGCCCCAAGCAGTTGGTTTGCAGTTGCAGTACAATCCAATTGACCTCAACAAGCAGGTTTGACAGGCAGTGCCGCCTGCCAAACTCTGCAAGCCAAGTTATGCTTGCATGGCCACCATGTTCTGCTGTAGTTTGTGTGCCTACACCACCTGGCTGTAATGTTAGAGTAAGGTAGGTGTAGTTGGGCAGTCAGAAGGTAGTAAAAACACAAATCAACCATCTGTCTTTACCACCCTTTTGCTACCTGTGTAAAACGGCCCTAAAACATGTCCTAAATAAGGAAGAGCTTCAGCGTGTTTGCACACTCCACGTGCAGAGCCCGCCAGGAAGTCGGCACAGGCTGCACTAATCACAGGCAGTGAGACATTTACCCGATGTGCGGCTGCAGAGATCGGGAAATGTCTTACTGCCTGTGATTAGCGCAGCGCCGTGCCGACTTCCTGGCGGGCTCTGCACGTGGAGTGTGCGAACACGTCGGAGCACATCCTTAGTCCTAAATGTTAGTAGCCCTTGGTGCATGGTCTAGCCGCACCTGCTTTCAGTTTCTCATAGGGTTTTACAGTCTCCTGCCAACTAAACTACCTACTAACATAAATAATCAATTTATTGTATATCCAGCATATTCCAGAGATATATCAGCCCAAGATCATCAGCCCACTTGTAACAGTGAACGGTCTTTATTGCACTTTCAGAACTCAGGAAAATAAACAAGTTCTGTGCAGCAAGTAACATAAACAGTCCATCATCCTGGTACAATCAAAACAAAAGCATGGCTCACCTCCAATATACCAGTCCCACAATAGAGTTTTAGGGTTCTCATCTGCTTTAGGAGGTACCACAAGGGCCACAGGAGTTCAGCACAGGTGCCATTCAGAGAACACTTTGCATTCTGTCAATGAATGCAAAGTATTCTCTGATTGGATGAAATGGCAATCATGACTTCCACCACATCTCTCCACCTTGTTCAAGTGTTCAGTAGCAGGCAGTGCAGCCACTCGGCACGGGACACAGAAGATAGTGAAGATCACTGCAATTGTGGTGTCTACATCAGTGATTTTCAGCTTCCACAGTGATCCTACAAGTATGCCATATACATACTTATATTGGACCAAGTTGTACCAATGTAAAACTTTGATACCTAAACTTCAGCTTTTGGGCATGTTCACACCAGAACATGGGGAGGGAAACCCGCGTTTTGTGCACTTTTCCCAAACCGCATTCAAAACGCACTGCATTTCCGGTCTGCAGCAGGGGTCAATTCAATGCTAACGATACCCCAAACACAGGTTGCAAACACAGTGCGTTTGCGTGTGATGTATCACATAGTACAGAAGTACCATGTTGCAGTGCATTTTTTAAGGTAGTGCAATGTGCTATGTTTGGTGCTGTGCAGGGTGATTTAGAGTGAATGGGCTGAAATGCACTGCACTAAAATCGTGCAGAAATGTGATTGTGTTCCAGTGCGATTCCTGGTGTGAACTACCACTGATGATGCACACTTGTGTAATTTGCATAAGACCTGGTTAGTCACAATGGTAAGCAATATTGCGTGAAAAACTTTACACTGGTCTGCTCTAGTTTATTCATCGTTAAATAATCAGCTGGAATGTAAAGTACTCCAGCGTAAGTGTCAAATGCCCTACAGCTTGAATGTTAAAGTGTTGTAAATAGTCCCTGCTAAGCACATCTTAAAAAGTGTAGCATATTGTCTTTATAGAGGGGGAGCATATTAACCATTTGTCTACCGGGCAATTTTCCCCCCTTCCTGCCAAGGCCGATTTTCAGCGCTGTCACACTTTGAATGACAAATGTGCGGTCATACAACACTGTACCCATACAACAGTTTTATAATTTTTTTCCACACAAGTAGAGCTTTCTTTTGGTGGTATTTAATCACCACTGGGTTTTTTATTTTTTGCTAAACAAGTGGAAAAAGGCCAAAAATTTTGGAAAAAAAAAAGTTTTTCTTAGTTTCTGTTATAAAATTTTGCAAACAGGTAATTTTACTCTTTCACTGATGAGGCTACACTGACAGGCGGCACTGATGAGGCAATGGTTGTCAGCACTGATTGGCATTGGTAGGCAGCACTGTTGGGGACACCGAGTGTAGATATCCCCTTAAACACTAGCTGGTTACTGGCTCTCTCCTCACGTTGTGACAGCATGAGGAATGTAATGCTGATAACTGGCAAGTGTGTTTACATCGTGATCAGCTGTGATTGGACACACCTGATCATATGGTAAAGAGCCACTGTGATTGGCTCTTTACCCCGATCCGTGATCGTTGTGTCCAAAGGACACAACGATCACTGAGGGTGCTGGATGTGTGTCGCAGTGGGCACGATAACAGGAGGATGTCAAATGACGCCTTCCCAGAACTGGCCGATCGTGCTGTAGCGTTCAGCAAGTGGTTAATATATAGTCCAGGAGTAAGTCTGTCCAGTCCGAGGAATACTTGTATACATGAATGTACGATACCTATTGCCCAGCATTTTGATTTTGTCATATTCGGGTATCTATAAGAACAATCACACACCCTTGTTTGTTTTGTAGGAGAGATGGTTTAACCATTTGCCGACCAGCCGCCGTCATTATACTGCGGCAGGTCGGCACGATCCCGCGAAACATCATAGCTGTACGTTGGCTCCTTTAAGCAGGATAGCAGGCTGCATTGCGGGGGTGCCGATGCTCGTGACTGGCAATCGCGATGACCGCCGACCACGGGCGATTGCAGGCACAAGAGGCAGAACAGGGACCTGTGTGTGTCAACACACAAATCCCAGTTCTGTGAGGAGAGACAGATTGTGTGTTCCTAATAGCTGGGAACCACAATATGTCATCTCCTATAGTCAGTCCCCTCCCCCTACAGTTAGAACACATAGGGAACTCCTTGATCGCCCCCTAGTGTTAACCCCTTCCCTCCCAGTGACATTTACACAGTAATCAGTGCATTTTTATAGCACTGATAGCTGTATAATTGTCAGTTATCTCAAAAATGTGTCAAAATTGTCCGATGTGTCCACCATAATGTTGCAGTCCTGATAATCGCAGATCACGGCCATTACTAGTACAAAAATAATAATAAAAATGACATAAATCTATCCCCTATTTTGTAGACACTATAACTTTTGCGCAAACCAATTTTTTTTTTTTTTTTTTTTAATTACCAAAAATACGTAGAAGAATATATATCGGCCTAAACTGAGGAAAAAATTTGCTTTTTTTTAAAAAAAAAAAAAAAAAAAAAAAAAAAAAGAAATTGGGGATATTTATTATAGCAAAAAGAAAAAGTACAAAACATTGTTTTTTTTTTTTTTTTTTCAAAATCGTCGCACTTCTCCAGTCAGCAGGCCCCTTCCACCCATTGATTGTATACCGATCCTGGATCAGTGTTCCCTGGGAGCTTGTTTCCTGACATTTCCTAGAAAGGTCCTGGCTGGGTTTAAAGCCACAAGCTCTTTCTTGCTTGCCTCTGGTAAGCGTGCATTTGGTTTGGTGTTTTACTGCACTTTTTTACTCTGAACCCAGCTCATGGCATATTGTTTATTATATTTAGATTAGTTTTTTTTTTTTTTAATTGAATAGCATAATGAAGATTTTAAACAACAATCAGGATATTCATTTTTCCAGTACCCATTGTATGTTTAACCACTTACTGACCGCCCTATAGCAAGTTTACTGCTACAGGGTGGCAGCTGTGCGCTAGATCACGTTTATATTCATGATCCCGCGTGCCCGCCGCTTCTGCTGTGAATATTTACAGCAAAAGCCAATATGCAGTTGCCGGGCACTCCGTGTCCTTCGGCACCCGTCATTTGTCGGTAAACAACACAGAATGGGGACTAGAATCCATCTCTTCCTCTAGTAAAAGCAGCACACATATAGTGAAAACAAACATTGCCTGGGCACACATTTAACCCTTTGATTGCCCTAGATGTTTAACATAACGTGCGAGGGAGGCTGCACGGGCCCCCTGAGGCAGGGTTGCCATTGCAACCCCTGATGCTACACCGGTGGGGGTGGGGGTAACATGTTTCAACTATGGGGTTTTACCGCCCCTAAGGAGCCCCCCATAAGGCTGCTTTCACACTGAAGTGCTGCAGTTTATCCGCACTGCGGGTGCAGCGCAGTGCACCTGCAGGTTAGGTACACTTTGCTATAGGCTTCTATTCTATCCACCAGGTGTGGTGCACATTCTGAAAGTGCACCAACTCCTGCATTTTGAGGAGTTTTGGGGTGCATTCACAAAGCGCACCAAACCCACAGGATGTAATAGAAGTCTATGGTACATCTACTGTATCTAATCACATACTGAAATGAGGCCGGTTCAGCATGTGAATTCAGCAGGTCCTGTCCTATGTTATCCTGCCCGTGTTGATTTTTATCTGCACCTCTGTAGTTATTCTTAACACGTCTTTACATGATGCAGTATTTTTAATTAAGTTGAAGTGGTAAGGTTCTGTCATGTTCAGCCTTTATTGCAGCTCATTACTGATATTTAATTTAGCGAGAAGTGTGAAAATATGCTGACGTGCCTAAGAAAAGTGTCATTACTTGAAAGTTTGCTTGAAGCTAAATGGCTTCAAAGTGAGTGCTCCTCATTAACATCAGCCAGGGCAAGGAAGCCATGATCGCAATGTTATATATACTGTATGTGCATGCAGACTCTGCAGCTCACTGCACTTATTACACAGTTATACATGATGTGCTTATGGACTGGCAGCTGACCTAGCAGTTTTTTTTCCCCCATTTCTTTTATTATTATATTTTGTTATATTGTTTTTAACCACTTCATATCCGGGCCAATTCTGACACTTCGTGTAAAAACATTATTATATATAATATATACATTTTTTTTTTTTTTTAAGCAGAGGCCCTATAGAATATAATGATGGGTGTTGCACGGTATTTGCACAGTGTTTTTTTTTTTTAACGCATTTTTTTTTTTTTTTATTAAATACACTTTAATGAATAAACAAAACACAATATTTTCCCTGATTTTTGTATCATGTGAAAGATGATGTCACCCCGAGTAAACAGATACCTAACATGTCACGCTTTAAAATTGTGTGTGCCCGTGGAATGGCGGCAAACTAAGGTGCTTAAAATTCTCCATAGCCAATGCTTTAAACACTTTTTGCAGGTTGCCAGTTTAAAGTTACACAGAGCTCTCGGTCTGACGTTCGTGACAATACCTCATGTGTGGTGTGATCACTGTTTACATATGCGTGTGGGAGTAACATATGCGTTCGCATTTGTGCGTAAGCACAGGGGGGACACGGGTGCTTTTAATATTTTTTTCATTATTATTTATTTATTTATTTTATACAAAACTTCTTTTCTCTTTTTTTTTTTTTAACACTTTTTTTTTTTTTTTATTTCTATTTTTTTTTTTTGGATTAACTTTATTGCTATCACAAGGGATGAACAACATCCCTGGTGAAAGCATGGGTCGTGACAAGTCCTCTTTATAGTAAGATCTGGGGTCTATTAGACCAGTGGTTCTCAACCCTGTCCTCAAGTACCCCAAACAGTCCATGTTTGCAAGTTTTCCTTTATCTTGCACAGGAGCTTTAAATCGGAGTCAATGGCTTGGTATTTTGGACAGCTATTTTATCTAAGAGAAATTCCCAAAACATGACCTGTTGGGGGTACTTGAGAACAGGGTTGAGAACCACTGTATTAGACCTTAAATCTCTCCTCTGGCCTCCAGTGTAGCTGATCAGACACAGATTGGTCTAATCGGCTGCTTTCCTGGCCGCTAACGGCCAGGTAAACAAAGAGAGGCAATCGGAAGTGACAATATACTCGTTCCTCCTGGTTTCTGGGGTCACAGAGAGAGAGAGGACAACGTCAGTTCCTTTCTCTCTCTGTTCTGTGCAGCCATTTCCACTAGTTGCGTAGCTCCTGGGCTCTGCAATCGGAGGGGGAGGGACCCACTTCTGACACTTGCAGAAGTGTTCGAACAGTTATTTAGCTACTCGAATCACTTCTGCTAGAAATGGAATCGCCGGCTAAAAAAATTCAATCCATGGTTGTAGGTGCAAGCATCGTCCCAGTAAAACCACCAGTTAAAGAAGTGAGATAACAGGTGCACCCATGCAGGGGTATAGCTACATTTCACAGGTAGTTCGTAAATAATTAAGGTTAAACTTTCTTAGACATATACAGAATAGTAGTCCAGGGGTCCAGCCAACTGGTATACTCAACTCTCTTGTAACATCCACTAGGGCTGAATGTCCTGGGCTTGAAGTATACCTGATAAACTAGTAGGAATGGAAATGGGAGTGTGAAGACAAGAAGTCAGAGTGACGAAAGGAAACAGGAAAAAAAGGGGGGGGGGTTATTTGAAGTAATCCCCACAGACTTGGGGATAGGCCAGATGTTGCATTAAAATTGGGCTAAACTGAAGGGATGTAGTGATGGGAGCGCATAATTAATCCAGGGTTCCCAGATTTTAGGAATTTCGAATGAGAGTACCGTATTTATCGGCGTATAACACGCACTTTTTTCCCCTTAAAATCAGGGGAAAATCGCGGGTGTGTGTTATACGCCGATCCCCTGGGATCCTGACCTGTCAGAATTAAAAAATCGCTGACCGCGATTTGAAAATGGTGCCGCCGGCGCCGAAATACACAGTGCCGGTCCTCGGCTCTTCTCGGCGGCTTTCGGTTTCACTCGAGCGCCGCCCGAACCTAGCCGAGTATACTCGGCTAGTTTCGGATAGCTCCGCTCACCGTCCAAGTGGAACCGAAAGTAAACGAGAGCCGCCGAGAAGAGCCGAGGACCGGCTCTGTGTATTTCGGCGCCGGCGGCGCCATTTTCAAATCACGGTCGGCGATTTTGAAGCTCACAGGCTTCAGCAAGGCTGGACTGGGGCAAGGCTGGACTGGGGCAAGGCTGGACTGGGGCAAGGCTGGACTGGGGCAAGGCTGGACTGGGGCAAGGCTGGACTGGGGCAAGGCTGGACTGGGGCAAGGCTGGACTGGGGCAAGGCTGGACTGGACACTGGGGAAGGCTGCACTGACATGGCTGCACTAGCAAGGCTGCACTAGCAAGGCTGCACTAGCAAGGCTGCACTGACATGGCTGCACTGGCAAGGCTGCACTGGCAAGGCTGCACTGGCAAGGCTGCACTGGCAAGGCTGCACTGGCAAGGCTGGACTGGGGCAAGGCTGGACTGGGGCAAGGCTGCACTGAGAAGGCTGCAATGATGGGCATTTAAATGTAAGTTTTTTTCCCTTCAACTTCCCTCCTAAAAGTTTTTTTTTTCCTTAAAATTCCCTCCTAAATTGAGGTGCGTGTTATACGCCGGTGCGTGTTATACGCCGATAAATACGGTAATTTAGAATGCTGGACATTTTTTCATGAAACATAAACCTAGTTATACGATCTTTTACTTCTGGAAAGGGGACAGAGGGCTTGGCCTTTTCTATGCCTTGGCCATGGCCTCTTTGGCAGCTACAAAAAGGCAGGTTGCCAGTTTTGATTGGTGTCAAAAGAGGTCTGGGATTGGGCAATGTAGTAGGGCTACCTGAGCACTTTTAAGGCTCGTCATGTGGAATAATGTGTGGAGTAAGCCAAAAATCCTTGACTAAAATCCCACCAGTTGTGGACAAGACCACCAGATATGTAGGACTCCCCCACGCTGTCCACAACCTCGAAAGCACCTGTCACTACATGTAGAGTTTGCATGGGCTATGCAGGCAGGGACCCAATACCGCCTGAAGATAACCTTATATGCTGACTTAAAAATGGACACACCCATGCGATCCAATCCAGAAAATCTCACTGCGTTTTGCAAACCGATTTTGGGGTGTCGTTAACATACACACCCGCATCGATTCATATGAAGGGGTGCGATTTGCATGCGGTGCGGAATCCACACAGAACTCGCTGTGAATCTGTAGCGCTCAAGTGTGAACCGGAGCTTAAACTGGTCATACACTGATCAAAACTTAGCCAGTCCAGGTGTGTTTGTGTGAGTGTGTGCTCTCTCTCTCAACATAAGTTAATTGTTTAATTCACATCTGTCAAAGGGACATTTTGAAAACATTTCCATCATACAGCAGCTACAGCCAATGTGCATTCTGACAGCAGCAGAGGGTTTCCTCCATCAACCTTGTTTGGATGGAGACATTTTATTTTTTTAGCTAAATGGGGAAAAAAGAACTGTGTATGGCCAGCATAATATGCTAAAGTCTTGTTTGTTATTTTTATAGAAAAAAAAATAAAAAAGATGTTATACTTGCCTGCTCTGTGCAGTGGTTTTGCACAGAGCAGCCCAGATCCTCCTCTTCTCTTCGGTGCTCCTGGACTCTCTCTCTCCTGTTGAGTGCCCTCACAGAAAGCAGCTCTCCTGGACATTGCTGGATCCAGAGAGGGCTCAGGTAAGTATTTGAGTAGGAATGCTGCACACAGAAGGTTTTTTAATATTGTGCTTTTACAACCACTTTAAGAGCCCTTTTACACTGAGCCGCGGGCAGCATTAGCGGTAAAGCACCGCTAGTTTTAGCAATGCTTTACCGTCGTTTTAGCAGCGCTATTCGTCCGCTTTTAACCCCTGCTAGCAGCCGAAGAAAGGGTTAAATGCGCCCGTGTAGCACCGCTGCCGAAGCTCTTTGCAGGCGCTTCAGCAGCGGTGCCCATTCATTTTAATGGGCAGGGGCAGTGGAAGAGCGGTGTATACATCGCTCCTTCACCGCCCCAAAGATGCTGCTTGCAGGATTTTTTTTAACGTCCTGCCAGCGCAGCGCCCATGTGTGAAAGCACTCGGGCTTTTACACTGGGGCTACAGGGGAGGCATTTTACAGGCGCTATTTTTTTAGCCCTTTAGCTCCTGAAAAACGCCTCAATGTGAAAGGGGTCTAAGTGGCTATATTTGCATAAGAAGCAGATACGAGTACAGAACAGTGTGGCTCCTCCTGGTGATGTGCAGATTCTAATTTCTAGAAAGCAAGTGAATAGTGTAACTACAGAGAACAGGGGTATAGAATAGGCATGTTATAGTATTAAATGGAGTCCACCTGTGTGTAATTTAACCTCCGTATAAATACAGCTGTTCTGTAAAGCCCTCAGAGGTTTGTTAGAGAACCTTACTGAAAAACAGCATCATGAAGGCCAAGGAACACACCAGACAGGCCAGGGATAAAGCTGTGGAGAAGTTTAAAGCAGGGTTAGGTTATAAAAAAATATCCCAAGCATTGAACATCTCACGGAGCACTGTTTAAAGAGTATGGCACAACTGCAAACCTACCAAGACATGGCATGGAGGAGCTGCAGAGATCCACAGCTCAGGTGGGAGAATCTGTCCACAGGACAACTATTAGTCGTGCACTCAACAAATCTGGCCTTTATCGAAGAGTGGCAAGAAGAAAGCCATTGTTGAAAGAAAGCCATAAGAAGTCCCGTGTGCAGTTTGCGAGAAGCCATGTGGGGGACACAGCAAACATGTGCAAGAAGATGCTCTGGTCATATGAGACCATAATTGAACTTTTTCGCCTAAAAGCAAAATGCTATGTGTGGCAGAAAACTAACACTGCAGTTTACCTTGAACACACCATCCCCACCATGGAACATGGTGGTAGCAGCATCATGTTGTGGGGATGCTTTTCTTCAGCAGGGACAGGGAAGCTGGTCAGAGTTGATGGATGGAGCCAAATACAGGGCAATCTTAGCGCGCGTACACACAGCTGGACTTCCCAACAGAGAAAGTCCGATGGGAGCTTTGGGTCGGACATTCCGATCTTGTGTATGCCCCATCGACTTTTTCTGTCGGGATTTCCGATGGACTCAGATATAGAACATGTTCTAAATCTTTCTGTCTGAAATGCCGACGGAGTTTAGCCCATTGGCAAGTCCGGGTGTGTGTACGCGGCATTAGAAGAAAACCCGACTTGACTTGAGACTGGGGTGGAAGTTCACCTTCCAGGAGGACAACGACCCTAAACATACAGCCAGAGGTACAATGGAATGGTAAAGATGAAAGCATATTCATGTGTTAGAATGGCCAAGTCAAAGTCCAGACCTAAAGCCAATTGAAAATTGCTGTTCACAGACGTTCTCCATCCAATCTGACAGAGCTTGAGCTATTTTGCAAAGAAGAGTCGGCAAGAATTTCACTCTCTAGGTCAGTGTTTTTCAACTCTAGTCCTCAAGGCACCACAACAGGTTATGTTTTTAAGATTTCCCTTAGATGTAACGGCTGTGGTAATTACTAAGGCAGTGAAACTGATCAAATCACCTGTGCAAAATAATGGAAATCCTGAAAACATGACCTGTTGGGTTTCCTTGAGGACAGGAGTTGAGAAACACTGCTCTAGATGTGCAAAGCTGGTAGAGATATATCCAAAAAGATTTGCAGCTGTAATTTGCAGTGAAAGGTGGTTCTACAAAGTATTGACCCAGGGGGGGGTCAAATGCACGCCACACTTTTCACATATTTATTTGTAAAAAAAATTGAAAACCATTTATTTTGCTTCCACTTCAAAATTATGTGCCACTTTTTGTTGGTCTATCACATAAAATACATTTACATTTTTGGTTGTAACATGAGAAAATGTGTAAAATTTCAAGGGTGTGAATACTTTTTCAAGGCACTGTATCTGCAAAGAGTGGGCCAACTCAATAAAGAACCCTATGGACTAAGACGGGGATGCCATTAAAGTTCATGTGCGTGTAAACGCAGGAATCCCAATACTTTTGACAATATAGTGTAAGTAAATGATATTACCATATTTATTGATTGAAAATGTATACTTTATTTTGCAAGAAAATATACAAAAAACAAATACTTAAACAGGGTACATTCTGTACTGCGACGCAGCTTATAAATACACTACATAACAATACATTGCCAAGCATACAAATAAATTACATTCATCCTGCGGTATGATGCAGAGTAGTAATACCCCGAAACATCACATCATGCATGACGCGCATTACCCTGAAAGCAGTACTTAAAAAACATTTCACAAAAAGTCCCAGTCATACAGTCAAATAACATTCAAAATGGGCAACGGGTGTGATGGGGGGGGGGGTGAAGAAGGTGGGGCGGGGGAGGGAGTAAAGAGTTCACAGGCCCGAAGCTTTATTTGAACTGCCAAAGGATACACGGGGGAGAGGGGGGGATGGGGAAATCTTCAGACCTCCTCTTCCTCCTTGAAGTCCATCAGGTGATACCATTCCTGCCTCCGCACTGCCAAACAGACCTACTTTATCACTCTCATTAACACCCTCTCACGCAGTCCCCGTCAACTCTTTTCTACCTTTACCACTCTATTTCATCCTCCATTACCTCCACCCACTAACTTACTCATGGCCCAGGAGATTGCTAATCACTTCAAAAATAAGATTGAGACAATTAGTCTCAAGATCTCTGCTCTAGAGTTATCTCCCTCGTTTTACACTCCTTGTCCTCCTACACAATCAATACTTCCCTCTTTTAACCCAGCTACTATAGAGGAAGTCACTAAACTTTTTTTCTAACACCCACCTAGCCTCCTGCCCCCTGGACCCTGTTCCTTCTCAAATACTACGGTCACCATCTGACTCTATCCTACACTCTTTAACTCATATCTTCAACCTCTCACTCTCTACTGGCATCTTCCCCAACCCTCTAAAACATGCACTAGTCACTCCCATACCAAAAAAGGCTTCTAAGACCCATCTCTTTACTCCCTTTTGCCTCCAAACTCCTTGAACAATTAGTCTACAACTGACTGAGCGACCACCTCATTGAGAATAACTTTCTTGATCCCCTTCAGTCTGGATTTCGCCCACAGCACTCCACAGAAACTGCCCTCCTAAAACTCAAACGACTTATTAACAGCCAAAACCAACGTTCATTATTCCATACTCTTACTCTTGGACCTTTCCGCTGCCTTTGATACAGTTGACCACCTCCTCCTTTAAAAAAAAACCTCAATTTGCTTGGTCTCCATGGCTGCACTCTCCGTTGGTTCGAATCTTACCTATCTCATCGCACCTTCAGTGTCACTTACAACTCCGCTTCCTCCTCTCCAACTCCTCTTACTGTTGGGGTCCCCCAAGGTTCTGTCCTTGAACCTCTACTATTCTCGATCTACATAGCCTCCCATGGCTTCCACTACCATTTATATGCTGATGACTCCCAAATCTATCTCTCTGCCCCTCAGCTCACCTCATCAATCTCCTAACGCATCACTGATTTACTAACAGACATATCAGCCTGGATGTCAAACCACTTCCTCAAACTGAATCTATCTAAAACTGAGCTCTTAATATTTCCTCCCCCACACGCCCCTTCCCCTGACTTCTCTGTCAAGATCAATGGCACATCTATCAGTCTGTCCCCACATGCCAGTGTGCTAGGGGTAACCTTAGACTCTGAACTGTCCTTTCAGATCCACATACAATCCCTGTCCAAATCATGCCGCCTTAGCCTCCGCAACATTTCCAGAATATGCCCCTTTTTAACTGACACCACCAAGCTTCTAATTCACTCCTTGGTTATCTCTCTCCTCGAATACTGCAACTCCCTCCTCATTGGATTACCTTTACATAGACTATCCCCCTTCAGTCCATAATGAATGCCGCTGCAAGACTCCATCCACCTTAGCAATCGTTCAGTGTCCTCCACCCCTCTCTGCCAATCCCTCCACTGACTTCCACTCACCCAACAAATAAAATTCAAAGTACTAACAATAATTTACAAAGCCGTCCATAACTCTGCCCCCAGCTACATCACTAACCTAGTCCCAAAATACCAGCCAAACCGCTCTCTTCAGTCCTCCCAAGACCTCCTGCTCTCTAGCTCTCTTGTCACCTCCACCCATGCTCGCCTCCAGCATTTCTCCAGAGCTTCTCCCATCCTTTGGAACTCCCCACCCCAATCTATCCGGCTGTCCCCTAATCTGTCCATCTTTAGACAATCCCTGAAAAACCCTTCTCTTTAACCACTTGCCTACCGGGCACTTACACCCCCTTCCTGCCCAAGCCATTTTTCAGCTTTCAGCGCTGTCGCACTTTGAATGACAATTGCGCAGTCATGCTACACTGTACACAAACAATTTTTTTTTTTTTATCATTTTCTTCACACAAATAGAGCTTTGTTTTGGTGGTATCTACTCACTGCTGGTTTTTTATTTTTTACAAAAAAAAAAAAATTTGAAAAAAAAAAAAGAGTTTTACTTTTTTTCTGTCAGTAAATTTTGTAACTAAGCAATTTTTCGCCTTCGCTGAAGAGGCGGCACTGATAGGCTGAACTGGTGGGCACTGATGAGGTGGCACTGATGAGGCACTAATAGGTGGCACTGATGATCACTGTTAGGCGGCACTGGTGGGCACAGATAGGCGGCACTGGTGGGCGGTACAGATGGGCATTGATGGGTGGCACTGATGGACTGCACTGATGGGCATTGATCGACAGCAGTGATGGGCATTGATTGCCAGCACTGGCTGACATCACTAATGGGCACTGATTGGTGGCACTTGTGGGCAGTGGTGGGCACTGATTGCTGCCACTGGTGGGCACTGTACTGGCAATGGTGGACACTGATTTGTGACACTTTTTTTCTTTATTGTAATCAGGGCACTGATTCTGCCGGGCACCCGCAATCGCACAAATCCTGGTTCTT